>NC_141875.1:639401401-639705675 GCF_056163025.1 Triticum urartu
CTCCATCGTCTCCGATCGCGACCGCATCTTCACCAGTAGCATGTGGCGCACCCTCCTCGAAGTAGCCGGCACCAATCTCAGTTACTCAACGGCGTACCATCCGCAGACGGACGTCCAAAGTGAGCGTGTCAACCAGTGCCTCGAGATGTACTTGCGTTGCGCCGTCCACGATCACCCCAACCAATGGCGCAAGTGGTTGCCTACAGTGGAGTTCTGGTACAACCCCACCCACCATTCTTCGCTGACCACATCTCCGTTCCAGGCACTCTACGGCAAGGAATGAAACCTGTGGGGCCTTCCAACATTTGCTGACAACCTGCCACCAGATGCAAGCACAGAGCTAGACTGGGCAAAGCATAATGGATGGCCGCGTGATCAACTAGCACGCGCTGAGAATAGATGCAAACAAAAGGCGGACAAAAATTGAACCGAGTGCATGTTCGAAGCAGGTGATTCTGTTCTGCTCAAGCTCCAGCCATACACACAGTCATCGGTGGCAAGCCGCCCATGCCCCAAGTTAGCCTACAAGTTCTTCGGGCCATTCACGATTCTCCAGCGCATTGGAAAGCTGGCGTACAAGCTACAACTGCCGGAGGACAGCCTCATTCATCCAGTGTTCCATGTATCACAGCTCAAGCCCTATACTCCAGACTACACTCCAGTGTTCTCCGAGCTTCCGCGGGCACCAGACCTCACAGCGGCGTCCCTCCAACCGATCACCATCCTCGACCGTCGCATGGTCAAGAAAAGGGCAGAATGCAATAGTGCAAGTGAAGGTACAATGGTCATCTCTCTCGGCGGACATGGCAACCTGGGAAGATTACTCCGTCTTGAAGCATCGCTACCCCAAGGCCCTGTGCTGGGATGAAGACGCTTCCGCTCAAGGGGAGGCAACTGTCACACCTGATACTGCTGTATCGATGGACTTGTGTGGGTGAGAGTAGAGAAAGGGTGTTGTACTGCCAGTGGGCCACGGGTGACAGTGAGTGAGTGGGCGTGCGTGCCTGAGGGCAGTGTAAACGGGTGTACTTAATCGACCTCCTTCTTCTGTCGAGGGTATGAAATGAGAAAAGTCTAATCTGCACTCATCCCCTTTCTCTGCCTCTCACTACCCTTCTCCTACCTCACCTCCGACCCCCTTTCCTCACCCCAATTTCCCTTCCCTGTGCGGCCGATCTGGGCCTCTCCAGCTTCGGTCGTCACATAGGTCAAATAATTGAGGAAGATAAATATACAAAGTAAGTTCTACTTCCTCCATCCCATAATATAAGAGTGTTTCTGACACTACACCAAGGGAGTACAAGATATGCGCTTTAGAAAATAATAAGTTTGGGAAAAGGTTCGCGGAGATAGCTTGAGAATACAGCTGAGTACTAGCAAACTAACATTAGCATGCGCATCATAGTTAATGGATGATACCTAGTACTCGTAGGAGTACTACTAGACGGTTGCAACTATCAAAACACACACTGTAGGCAGATAGTTCAAAAGCACCATTGGCTTGTTTGCACATCAGAAGCCCTCCTGCAGGGATACACACAAACTCTTCAAGATCTAAAACCCCAAGACAGTGACTTGGACTACCGAACATGGCACAGCTACCTAGTTGCATCTGTCACAGCTCCCAGTAGTATCTGGGATCATCCTTGGAGTAGGTCACGTTGCGCAAGAGAGGTGTGTCATCTCAGTAGTCATCCCAGGGGAGCAGGGAGTACTCGCAGTAGCAATCGCAGTAGTATTCGCAATAGTACTCGCCGCAGCCATGACAATAGCACTGGTCGCAGCCATCGCTGTCCATCGCTGCCTCGTTGTGCGGAGAGCAAGCATAGAGATCAGATTGCTCTATCACTTCACCTTCGTTCTCCTCGATGGTATGGAGATCTGGGCACTGAGCGTGAGGCGGAGACCCCACCACTCCTGGCAGCCGGGCATGCCTGATATTGGCACAGCGAGCTCGGAATTCATCGTCAACTTCAAGGTTGTCGCATTCTCTAAGGTCGAGGAATTCGAGGTGGGGGCAGCCTTCAAGAATGGCGTACACCCCCTTTTCAGTCAGGCCGTAGCCTGCCATCTGAAGGAGCTGCAACTCCTGCAAGCTCTCTGCTATGGCGAAGGCCTCCTCGTTCTGTCTCGCCTCCCAGGCCTCATAAAGCTCCTCCTCTTCCTCCTCGTCGACCCAAGGCAAACGGACTCTTAAACGTTTCAGCTCTGGGCGAGCAGCACCGATCCGCTTGAAAAATGGCCACGACAGCTTCTGACCAGAGTACTCTATCTCTTCTAGCATTGGACATCTAGCCGCAAGCTTAGTTACTCCGTCGTCCCAAAAGTATTGGGAGGCAATGAGCCGAATGCTCTTCAATGAGTTGCATCTGCAGAGAGAACAGAGAAGTATAAAAATAGACAGGATATCACATGAACAGAGCAAAATCAGACAAGTACGATAAGACTGTATTACAAGTTTAAACAGTAAATGTATTTTCTCTTTAAAGCAAAGTGGTTGGACACATGTACCATATGATAAATATCAAATAAACGACCTGTCCCATGTGCTGCTGGAACGTAAATATCTAATTTGGCAATAAACGACCTGTCCTAAAATATCACATAACAATGTACCGTAAATATCTAATAAGGCAATGGGCATCTCCAACACTATTCATCAAACGGACGCCCCCAAATGTACAGCGGTGCTGCACGATCTGCATGTTCTGCTGTAACTCGGTGTCCGTCGCCACCGCTAGGGCGGGCAGCAGCGTCTTCTCCTCCTCGGAGTCCTCCGTGTCGATCTTTGCCCCATCAATGTCGTCGACCAGCTTCTCCTTCATGGTGGATGCAGCGGTCAACGAAGACGGACTGGCAAAAGGGGGTGACGTCGTGAATTGGATCTGAAGCTCCCCCCGGATCCAGAGTCCTGGAGTGCCGGAGGCTGGTCCGAGCGGTAGCCGTCGACGGCCACCATGCCCGGCTGCGCTCCTTCTCCTTGGTTTTCATGCCCGGCGGCCAGTGATGGAGGTGTGGTATGCACGGCTTTGGGAGGGGAAGAGGAGTGGGTGAGAGGATAGGGTTTGGGGAAAGGCCGATCGGTTTTAAGAGCGGGAGAAAGGCTTCTCGGGCGGCGTGTTGGCGTGAATGCGGGTAGGCCACGAGCCGCTGAGAGCGGCATCAGTGCTGAGGGTTCTAGAGGAGTGGTTTTAGGGTGTATTCAGGTTGTCGAACGCCCACGTCCGGACACCCCCAGAAGGCCCCCGATTTGTGGCTGCTGTAGGGATTTCAGACGTCCGGACAAGCCCAATTTGGTGAGTGGCGCTGGAGGCCTGAAAGTGTCCGGACCATCTTGTCCGGACATTTGCGGGCAACTTGCGGATTAGCGTTGGAGATGACCTACCAGTCTCAGTATCTCAAGCCAACTATTTTGGCTCTAACTGACCTGTCCTAAATATGTCTGCCTAATTGTAGAGACAAATATAACCGTATAGATGTGCAATTTTCTTTTAGTTTGCAAACCACTGAGCTAATGCAATTGGAGTGTCCTTTGAACACCTTGAAGATAACACAATTAGACATGTGTCACAATAATACATCATAAAAAGCATAAAATGCATTGACCTGATTTGATATCAGTTTATTTCCTAAATTAAATTCACATCTTGCGACCAACTTATTAATCTGTTAGGTGGAGGTAAATACCGCAAAGAGTGTGTCAGTGCTGAAAAGCTGCTAAGTTTGACACATACAGAGCAAGAGACCAAGTGCTGAAATTCAAGAATGCAAAGAACAATACCTGCTTGCAATGTAATTCAGGAGTTCGCTAGTGACAAACTTCTGAGCCCAGAACGATTCCATCCGTCCCTCGGAGCGATCTATAGCCACCTTTGCCATTTCACACAAGACATTTTCTGCCTTTGAGAAAACCACCTTGTGGCGCGTCATGTCCACGAAACGCCACAACTCGGGGGACTTGGCTGTTATGCGCCATGAGCGACACACAAGTTCCGCGTGCATCAGAATCTCAATGGTCCCAAGCTTCATGAAGATTGCAGAAAGCGCATCGAGTGGGAGCTCAGACCAATCCCTGACATCGGACACGGGCAAGGGGTTTGGCTCCACCACCTCCATTGTGCAAGGGAGCTCCTAAGAAATGAGGTGCATCATGGGGATAACAAGGATGCCCAAATTCAGCAAGAGCTTGAAATTTGCACGATGAGAAAGCTTTAACAAAAGACAGACGAAGGTTTATGCGATGCAGGAGTGGTTATTTAAGCTTTGCAATCGATGATAAGCCAATCAGACCAAGTTAGCAAATCAATCCATTCCCCCCTTACCACCTCAGAATCCACCGAATTACGTACGATTTACCCAAACATCCATCAAACTAGTATACGCACCGATCTGTTCTTGTGCGGGTGGGCCTGAAACCCCTGCTTCGCCATCTCGGGCAGCAGGTCGTTGCCGGCCGTGGCCTCCCGCCTCGCCCTCTTGCATCTGTCGCTCTCGCCGCTCTCCATGCAAAGCACCGACGCGTCACCCGCCAAAAACAAAGGCCGTTCAAGCCAAGCAGAGATCCAAGAGCGGCTGATATCGGCGACGGGCAGAAACACGTCCCGCTCCTCCCCGATGCCGCCGGCCGTGGGGCTGCCGCTAACGCGGCTCCCGCCGTCGCCGGAGGGGCTCGCCGATGGGTCGGCCATGCGGTCCCGCGCGGCCGCGCCAGCCAAACCGAAACACTAATCAATCAGATCGGGGAACCCACCGTCTCGCCCCCACCAAAGCCAAACCCCGAACCCTTTTCTCAAAAAAGAAAAAAAAATCCCCAGAACCCTTTGGTCCCTTCGAACGAGAAAACGAGCGTACATTTGGAAGGAGAGTGGAAATATCTAGTACTCCCAAGGGGTGCTCCCCATGCTCCAACTTCAAATAACTCAATTTAAAATGTTTTAAAAAATTGTGGAAAAAATATGCATGATTACAAGGAATGTGACTATAACTCCTAAAAATTTCAAGTCCAAATTTTAAATGCACATTGAGAAACAAAAATGTGAAATCTAGCATGAATAGTGTCATAATAGACAAAAGCAACATTTGACACTATTCATATCTGAATTTGTCTTTTTTGTTTCTCAATGTACATTCAAGTTTGGACCTGAAATTTTTAGGGGGTGTAGTCATAATCCTTTTGAACATTCACAATTTTTTTTCAAAATTTTTGAGACATTTAAAATTGATGTTTCAAACTTGGAGCATAGGGAGCACCCCGAGTATGGTAACACCTGAGATATCGGCGTTTGCCCGACGGCAAGGTGGCGAAGGAAGCGGAGGCGGCGACGCACAGGTGGCGAACAACGATGAGGAATGACCAACCATAGTTTCTCTGGAGACTTTCATCGAGCGAACAATTGGGATGGAGCGCTAAGAAAGAGAAAGCGTTATCGCTATACAAAATGAAGCAGTGGCTAGCACACTATGATAAACCATTTGGTTTAAAAAACTACTTAGTGGCGTGTGATTTCAACACTGTTCCAGAGGTATATGACAAAAATTGTGTCAGAGACCTTGGTAGAACCACCCGAGAAACCAGTCCAGACAGGGCCCTTTACTAGGCCTCACAGCCAAATCACACACATAAGAACTGACAGGAAAAAAGAATCCCTTAAAAAAGACAGGAAAAAAAGAAAGAAAACACACAAAATGCTACTGTACTTTCTTTGTCCCTTCGAACGAGAAAACGAGCGTACATTTGGAAGGAGAGGGGAAATATCTAGTACTCCCAAGAGGTGCTCCCCATGCTCCAACTTCAAATAAATCAATTTTAAATGTTTTAAAAAATTGTGGAAAAAATATGCATGATTACAAGGAATGTGACTATAACTCCTAAAAATTTCAAGTCCAAATTCTAAATGCACATTGAGAAACAAAAATGTGAAATCCAGCATGAATAGTTTCATAAAAGACAAAAGCAACATTTGACGCTATTCATATCTGAATTTGTCTTTTTTGTTTCTCAATGTACATTTCAAGTTTGGACCTGAAATTTTTAGGGGGTGTGGCATAATCCTTTTGAACATTCACAATTTTTTTTCAAAATTTTTGAGACATTTAAAATTGATGTTTTAAACTTGTAGCATCGGGAGCACCCCGAGTATGGTAACACCTGAGATATCGGCGTTTGCCCGAGGGCAAGGTGGCGAAGGAAGCGGAGGCGGCGACGCACAGGTGGCGAACAACGATGAGGAATGACCAGCCATCGTTTCCCTGGAGGCTTCCATCGAGCGAACAATTGGGGTGGAGCGCTAAGAAAGAGAAAGCGTTATCGCTATACGAAATGAAGGAGTGGCTAGCACACTATGATAAACCATTTGGTTTAACAAAACTGCTTAG
This sequence comes from Triticum urartu, assembly GCF_056163025.1. NCBI lineage: Eukaryota > Viridiplantae > Streptophyta > Magnoliopsida > Poales > Poaceae > Triticum > Triticum urartu. Next base: position 639,407,777 of record NC_141875.1, read on the forward strand.
TGGCGTGTGATTTCAACACTGTTCCAGAGGTATATGACAAAAATTGTGTGAGAGACCTTGGTAGAACCACCCGAGAAACCAGCCCAGACAGGGCCCTTTACTAGGCCTCACAGCCCAATCACACACATAAGAACTGACAAGAAAAAAAGAATCCCTTAAAAAAGACAGAAAAAAAAGAAAGAAAACACACAAAATGCTACTGTACTTTCTTTGTCCCTTCGAACGAGAAAACGAACGTACATTTGGAAGGAGAGGGGAAATATCTAGTACTCCCAAGGGGTGCTCCCCATGCTCCTATTGGGGAACGTTGCAGAAAACAAAAATTTTCCTACGGTTTCACCAAGATCCATCTATGAGTTTATCTAGCAACGAGTGATCGGAACTACATGCCTTTGTAGATCACGCGCGGAAGCGTTCAAAGAACGGGGATGAGGAAGTCGTACTCGACGTGATCCAAATCACCGGAGATCCTAGCGCCGAACGGACGGCACCTCCGTGTTCAACACACGTACGGTCAGCGTGACGTCTCCTCCTTCTTGATCCAGCAAGGGGGGAGGAGAGGTTGATGAAGATCCAGCAGCACGACGGCGTGGTGGTGGATGCAGCAGTCACCGCAGCAGGGCTTCGCTGTTCTTCTGCGAGAGGGAGAGGTGTAGCAGGGGAGAGGGAGGCGCCAAGAGTCAAGGGTGCGGCTGCCCCTCCCCCCCTTTATATAGGCTCACAAGGGGGGCGCCGGCCCTAGGAGATGGGATCTCTTAGGGGAGGGCGGCGGCCAAGGGTGGAGTGGCCCCCAAGGCAAGTTGGCCCCCCCACCCTAGGGTTTCCAACCCTAGGCGCAGGGGGTGGGCCAAGGGGGTGCACCAGCCCACTATGGGCTGGTTCCCCTCCCCACTTCAGCCCATGGGGCCCTCCGGGATGGGTGGTCCCACCCGGTGGACCCCCGGGACCCATCCGGTGGTCCCGGTACAATACCGGTGACCCCCGAAACTCTCCTGATGGCCGAAACTGCACTTCCTATATATAATTCTTCACCTCCGGACCATTCCGGAACTCCTCGTGACATCCGGGATCTCATCTGGGACTCCGAACAACTTCGGGTCACTGCATATTCATATCTCTACAACCCTAGCGTCACCGAACCTTAAGTGTGTAGACCCTACGGGTTCAGGAGACATGTAGACATGACCGAGATGGCTCTCCGGTCAATAACCAACAGCGGGATCTGGATACCCATGTTGGCTCCCACATGCTCCTCGATGATCTCATCGGATGAACCACGATGTCGAGGATTCAAGCAACCCCGTATACAATTCCCTTTGTCAATCGGTATGTTACTTGCCCGAGATTCGATCGTCGGTATCCCAATACCTCGTTCAATCTCGTTACCGGCAAGTCACTTTACTCGTACCGTAATGCATGATGCCGTGACCAGACACTTGGTCACTTTGAGCTCATTATGATGATGCATTACCGAGTGGGCCCAGAGATACCTCTCCGTCATACGGAGTGACAAATCCCAGTCTTGATCCGTGTCAACCCAACAGACACTTTCGGAGATACCCGTAGTATACCTTTATAGTCACCCAGTTACGTTGTGACGTTTGGTACACCCAAAGCACTCCTACGGTATCCGGGAGTTACACGATCTCATGGTCTAAGGAAAAGATACTTGACATTGGAAAAACTCTAGCAAATGAACTATACGATCTTGTGCTATGTTTAGGATTGGGTCATGTCCATCACATCATTCTCCTAATGATGTGATCTCGTTATCAATGACATCCAATGTCCATAGTCAGGAAACCATGACTATCTGTTGATCTACGAGCTAGTCAACTAGAGGCTTACTAGGGACATGTTGGTGTCTATGTATTCACACATGTATTACGATTTCCGGATAACACAATTATAGCATGAATAAAAGACAATTATCATGAACAAGGAAATATAATAATAATCCTTTTATTATTGCCTCTAGGGCATATTTCCAACAGTCTTCCACTTGCACTAGAGTCAATAATCTAGTTACATTATGATGAATCTAACACCCATGGAATTCTGGTGTTGATCATGTTTTGCTCTAGGGAGAGGTTTAGTCAACGGATCTGCTACATTCAGGTCCGTATGTACTTTACAAATATCTATGTCTCCATCTTGAACATTTTCATGAATGGAGTTGAAGCGACGCTTGATGTGCCTGGTCTTCTTGTGAAACCTGGGCTCCTTGGCAAGTGCAATAGCCCCAGTGTTGTCACAGAAGAGTTTGATCGGCCCCGACGCATTGGGTATGACTCCTAGGTCGGTGATGAACTACTTCACCCAAATTGCTTCATGCGCTGCCTCCGAGGCTGCCATGTACTCCGCTTCACATGTAGATCCCGCCACGACGCTCTGCTTGCAACTGCACCAGCTTACTGCCCCACCATTCAAAATATACATGTATCCGGTTTGTGACTTAGAGTCATCCAGATCTGTGTCGAAGCTAGCGTCAACGTAACCCTTTACGATGAGCTCTTCGTCACCTCCATAAACGAGAAACATTTCCTTAATCCTTTTCAGGTACTTCAGGATATTCTTGACCGCTGTCCAGTGTTCCTTGCCGGGATTACTTTGGTACCTACCTACCAAACTTACGACAAGGTTTACATCAGGTCTGGTACACAGCATGGCATACATAATAAAACCTATGGCTGAGGCATAGGGGATGACACTCATCTCTTCTATATCTTCTGCTGTGGTCGGACATTGAGCTGAGCTCAATTTCACACCTTGCAACACAGGCAAGAACCCCTTCTTAGACTGATCCATATTGAACTTCTTCAATATCTTATCAAGGTATGTGCTTTGTGAAGGACCTATGAGGCGTCTTGATCTATCTCTATAGATCTTGATGCCTAATATATAAGCAGCTTCTCCAAGGTCCTTCATTGAAAAACTCTTATTCAAGTAGGCCTTAATGCTGTCCAAAAGCTCTATATCATTTCCCATCAAAAGTATGTCATCTACATATAATATGAGAAATGCTACAGAGCTCCCACTCACTTTCTTGTAAACGCAGGCTTCTCCATAAGTCTGCATAAACCCAAACGCTTTGATCATCTCATCAAAGCGAATGTTCCAACTCCGAGATGCTTGCACCAGCCCATAAATCGAGCGTTGGAGCTTGCACACCTTGTCAGCATTCTTAGGATCGACAAAACCTTCCGGCTGCATCATATACAATTCTTCCTTAAGGAAACCATTAAGGAATGCCGTTTTCACGTCCATTTGCCATATCTCATAATCATAGTATGCGGCAATTGCTAACATAATTCGGACGGACTTCAGCTTCGCTACGGGAGAGAAAGTCTCATCATAGTCAACCCCTTGAACTTGCCGATAACCCTTAGCGACAAGTCAAGCTTTATAGATGGTAACATTACCATCCACGTCCGTCTTCTTCTTAAAGATCCATTTGTTTTCTATCGCTCGCCGATCATCGGGCAAGTCTGTCAAAGTCCATACTTTGTTTTCATACATGGATCCTATCTCGGATTGCATGGCTTCAAGCCATTTGTTGGAATCTGGGCTCGCCATCGCTTCTTCATAGTTCGAAGGTTCACCGTTGTCTAACAACATGATTTCCAAGACAGGGTTGCCGTACCACTCTGGTGCGGAACGTGTCCTTGTGGACCTATGAAGTTCAGTAGAAACTTGATCTGAAGTTTCATGATCATCATCATTAACTTCCTCTCTAGTCGGTACAGGCACCTCAGGAACATTTTCTTGAGTTGCGCCATTTTCCGATTCAAGAGGTAATACTTCATCAAGTTCTACTTTCCTCCCACTTACTTCTTTTGAGAGAAACTCCTTCTCTAGAAAGGATCCATTCTTGGCAAAAAAGATCTTGCCTTCAAATCTGAGGTAGAAGGTATACCCAATAGTTTCTTTAGGGTATCCTATGAAGACGCATTTTTCCGAGTTGGGTTCGAGCTTTTCATGTTGAAGTTTCTTGACATAAGCAGCGCATCCCCAAACTTTTAGAAACGACAGCTTAGGCTTCTTCCCAAATCATAATTCATACGGTGTCGTCTCAACGGATTTCGACGGAGCCCTATTTAAAGTGAATGCGGCAGTCTCTAAAGCATAGCCCCAAAATGATAGCGGTAAATCGGTAAGAGACATCATAGATCGCACCATATCTAATAGAGTGCGATTACGACGTTCGGACACACCATTACGCTGAGGTGTTCCAGGCGGCGTGAGTTGTGAAACTATTCCACATTTTCTTAAGTGTGTGCCAAATTCGTGACTCAAGTATTCTCCCCCACGATCTGATCGCAAGAACTTGATTTCCCTGTCACGTTGATTCTCAACCTCACTCTGAAATTCCTTGAACCTTTCAAAGGTCTCAGACTTGTGTTTCATTAAGTAGACATACCCATATCTACTCAAGTCATCAGTGAGGGTGAGAACATAACGATAACCACCGCGAGCCTCAACACTCATTGGACCGCACACATCAGTATGTATGATTTCCAATAAGTTGGTTGCTCGCTCCATTGTTCCTGAGAACGGAGTCTTGGTCATTTTACCCATGAGGCATGGTTCGCACGTGTCAAATTATTCGTAATCAAGAGACTCTAAAAGTCCATCTGCATGGAGCTTCTTCATGCGTTTGACACCTATGTGACCAAGGCGGCAATGCCACAAGTATGTGGGACTATCATTATCAACCTTACATCTTTTGGTACTCACACTATGAATATGTGTAGCATTACGCTCGAGATTCATTAAGAATAAACCATTCACCATCGGAGCATGACCATAAAACATATCTCTCATATAAATAGAACAACCATTATTCTCGGATTTAAATGAGTAGCCATCTCGTATTAAACGAGATCCTGATACAATGTTCATGCTCAAACTTGGCACTAAATAACAATTATTGAGGTTCAAAACTAATCCCGTAGGTAAATGTAGAGGTAGCGTGCCGACGGCGATCACATCGACCTTGGAACCATTCCCGACGCGCATCGTCACCTCGTCCTTCGCCAGTCTCCGCTTATTCTGCAGCTCCTGCTTTGAGTTACAAATGTGAGCAACTGCACCGGTATCAAATACCCAGGAGCTACTACGAGTACTGGTAAGGTACACATCAATTACATGTATATCACATATACCTTTCGTTTTGCCGGCCTTCTTGTCCGCTAAGTATTTGGGGCAGTTCCGCTTCCAGTGACCATTCTCCTTGCAATAAAAGCACTCAGTCTCGGGCTTGGGTCCATTCTTTGGCTTCTTCCCGGCAGCTTGCTTGCCGGGCGCGGCAACTCCCTTGCCGTCCTTCTTGAAGTTCTTCTTCCCCTTGCCTTTCTTGAACTTAGTGGTTTTATTCACCATCAACACTTGATGTTCCTTTTTGACTTCTACCTCTGCTGATTTCAGCATTGCAAATACTTCAGGAATGGTCTTTTCCATCCCCTGCATATTGAAGTTCATCACAAAGCTCTTGTAGCTCGGTGGAAGCGACTGAAGGATTCTGTCAATGACCGCGTCATCCGGGAGATTAACTCCCAGCTGAGTCAAGCGGTTATGCAACCCAGACATTTTGAGTATGTGCTCGCTGACAGAACTATTTTCCTCCATCTTACAGCTGAAGAACTTGTCGGAGACTTCATATCTCTCGACCCGGGCATGAGCTTGAAAAACCATTTTCAGCTCTTCGAACATCTCATATGCTCCGTGTCTCTCAAAACGCTTTTGGAGCCCTGGTTCTAAACTGTAAAGCATGCCGCACTGAACAAGGGAGTAATCATCAGCACGTGTCTGCCAAGCGTACATAACGTCTTGGTTCTGTGGGACGGGTGCGTCACCTAGCGGTGCTTCTAGGACATAATCTTTCTTGGCGGCTATGAGGATGATCCTCAGGTTCCGGACCCATTCCGTATAGTTGCTGCCATCGTCTTTCAGCTTGGTTTTCTCTAGGAACGCGTTGAAGTTGAGGACAACGTGGGCCATTTGATCTACAAGACATATTGTAAATATTTTAGACTAAGTTCATAATAATTAAGTTCATCTATTTAATGAACTCCCACTCAGATAGACATCCCTCCAGTCATCTAAGTATAACATGATCCGAGTTAACTAGGCCATGTCCGATCATCACGTGAGACAGACTAGTCAACATCGGTGAACATCTTCATGTTGATCGTATCTTCTATACGACTCATGCTCGACCTTTCGGTCTTCTGTGTTCCTAGGCCATGTCTGTACATGCTAGGCTCGTCAAGTCAACCTAAGTATTTGCATGTGTAAATCTGTCTTACACCCGTTGTATGTGAACGTTGGAATCTATCACACCCGATCATCATGTGGTGCTTCGAAACAACGAAGTGTCGCAACGGCGCACAGTTAGGGGGAACACTTTCTTGAAATTATTATGAGGGATCATCTTATTTACTACCGTCGTTCTAAGTAAACAAGATGCAAAAACATGATAAACATCACATGCAATCAAATAATAATAGTGACATGATATGGCCAATATCACATAGCTCCTTTGATCTCCATCTTGGGGCTTCATGATCATCTTGTCACCGACATGACACCATGATCTCCATCATCATGATCTCCATCATCGTGTCTCCATGAAGTTGCTCGCCAACTATTACTTCTACTACTATGGCTAACACGTTTAGCAATAAAGTAAAGTAATTTACATGGCGTTTCTTAATGACACGCAGGTCATACAAAAAATAAAGACAACTCCTATGGCTCCTGCCGGTTGTCATACTCATCGACATGCAAGTCGTGATTCCTATTACAATAGCATGAACATCTCATACATCACATATATATATCATTCATCATTCATCACAACTTTGGCCATATCACATCACAAAACACTTGCTGCAAAAACAAGTTAGACGTCCTCTAATTGTTGTTGCAAGTTTTACGTGGCTGCAATAGGGTTCTAGCAAGAACGTTTTCTTACCTATGTGAAAGCCACAACGTGATTTGTCAACTTCTATTTACCCTTCACAAGGACCCTTTTCATCGAATCCGCTCCAACTAAAATGGGAGAGACAGACACCCGCCAGCCACCTTATGCAACTAGTGCATGTCAGTCGGTGGAACCGGTCTCACGTAAGCGTACGTGTAAGGTTGGTCCGGGCCGCTTCATCCCACAATACTGCTGAAGCAAAATAAGACTAGTAGCGGCAAGAAAGTTGACAACATCTACGCCCACAACAAATTGTGTTCTACTCATGCAAAAGGAACTACGCATAGACCTAGCTCATGATGCCACTGTTGGGGAACATTGCAGAAAACAAAAATTTTCCTACGGTTTCACCAAGATCCATCTATGAGTTCATCTAGCAACGAGTGATCGGATTGCATCTACATACCTTTATAGATCACGCGCGGAAGCGTTCAAAGAACGGGGATGAGGAAGTCGTACTCGACGTGATCCAAATCACCGGAGATCCTAACGCCGAACGGACGGCACCTCCGTGTTTAACACACGTACGGTCAGCGTGACGTCTCCTCCTTCTTGATCCAGCAAGGGGGGAGGAGAGGTTGATGAAGATCCAGCAGCACGACGGCGTGGTGGTGGATGCAGCAGTCACCGCAGCAGGGCTTCGCCGTTCTTCTGCGAGAGGGAGAGGTGTAGCAGGGGAGAGGGAGGCGCCAAGAGTCAAGGGTGCGGCTGCCCCTCCCCCCCCCCTTATATAGGCTCCCAAGGGGGGCACCGGCCCTAGGAGATGGGATCTCCTAGGGGGGCGGCGGCCAAGGGTGGAGTGGCCCCCAAGGCAAGTGGGGCGCCCCCCACCCTAGGGTTTCCAACCCTAGGCGCATGGGGTGGGCCAAGAGGGCGCACCAGCCCACTATGGGCTGGTTCCCCTCCCCACTTCAGCCCATGGGGCCCTCCGGGATGGGTGGTCCCACCGGGTGGACCCCCGGGACCCATCTGGTGGTCCCGGTACAATACCGGTGACCCCCGAAACTCTCCCGATGGCCGAAACTGCACTTCCCATATATAATTCTTCACCTCCGGACCATTCCGGAACTCCTCGTGACGTCCGGGATCTCATCCGGGACTCCGAACAACTTTCGGATTACTACATATTCATATCTCTACAACCCTAGCGTCACCGAACCTTAAGTGTGTAGACCCTACGGGTTCAGGAGATATGTAGACATGACCGAGATGGCTCTCCGGTCAATAACCAACAGCGGGATCTGGATACCCATGTTGGCTCCCACATGCTCCTCGATGATCTCGTCGGATAAACCACGATGTCGAGGATTCAAGCAACACCGTATACAATTCCCTTTGTCAATCGGTACGTTACTTGCCCGAGATTCGATCGTCGGTATCCCAATACCTCGTTCAATCTCGTTACCGGCAAGTCACTTTACTCGTACCGTAATGCATGATCCCGTGACCAGACACTTGGTCACTTTGAGCTCATTATGATGATGCATTACCGAGTGGGCCCAGAGATACCTCTCCGTCATACGGAGTGACAAATCCCAGTCTTGATCCGTGTCAACCCAACAGACACTTTCGGAGATACCCGTAATATACCTTTATAGTCACCCAGTTACATTGTGACGTTTGGTACACCCAAAGCACTCCTACGGTATCCGGGAGTTACACGATCTCATGGTCTAAGGAAAAGATACTTGACATTGGAAAAACTCTAGCAAATGAACTATAAGATCTTGTGCTATGTTTAGGATTGGGTCTTGTACATCACATCATTCTCCTAATGATGTGATCTCGTTATCAATGACATCTAATGTCCATAGTCAGGAAACCATGACTATCTGTTGATCAACGAGCTAGTCAACTAGAGGCTTACTAGGGACATGTTGGTGTCTATGTATTCACACATGTATTACGATTTCCGGATAACACAATTATAGCATGAATAAAAGACAATTATCATGAACAAGGAAATATAATAATAATCCTTTTATTATTGCCTCTAGGGCATATTTCCAACAGCTCCAACTTCAAATAAATAAATTTAAAATATTTTAAAAAATTGTGGAAAAAATATGCATGATTACAAGGAATGTGACTATAACTCCTAAAAATTTCAAGTCCAAATTCTAAATGCACATTGAGAAACAAAAATATGAAATCTAGCATGAATAGTGTCATAAAAGACAAAAGCAACATTTGACACTATTCATATCTGAATTTGTCTTTTTTGTTTCTCAATGTACATTTCAAGTTTGGACCTGAAATTTTTAGGGGGTGTAGTCATAATCCTTTTGAACATTCACAAATTTTTTTCAAAATTTTTGAGACATTTAAAATTGATGTTTTAAACTTGGAGCATAGGGAGCACCCCGAGTATGGTAACACCTGAGATATCGGCGTTTGCCCGAGGGCAAGGTGGCGAAGGAAGCGGAGGCGGCGACGCACAGGTGGGGAACAACGATGAGGAATGACCGGCCATCGTTTCCCTGGAGGCTTCCATCGAGCGAACAATTGGGGTGGAGCGCTAAGAAAGAGAAAGCATTATCGCTATACGAAATGAAGGAGTGGCTAGCACACTATGATAAACCATTTGGTTTAAAAACTGCTTAGTGGCGTGTGATTTCAACACTGTTCCAGAGGTATATGACAAAAATTGTGTGAGAGACCTTGGTAGAACCACCCGAGAAACCAGCCCAGACAGGGACCTTTACTAGGCCTCACAGCCCAATCACACACATAAGAACTGACAAGAAAAAAAGAATCCCTTAAAAAAGACAGGAAAAAAAGAAAGAAAACACACAAAATGCTACTGTACTTTCTTTGTCCCTTCGAACGAGAAAACGAGCATACATTTGGAAGGAGAGGGGAAATATCTAGTACTCCCAAGGGGTGCTCCCCATGCTCCAACTTCAAATAAATCAATTTTAAATGTTTTAAAAAATTGTGGAAAAAATATGCATGATTACAAGGAATGTGACTATAACTCCTAAAAATTTCAAGTCCAAATTCTAAATGCACGTTGAGAAACAAAAATGTGAAATCTAGCATGAATCGTGTCATAAAAGACAAAAGCAATATTTGACACTATTTATATCTGAATTTGTCTTTTTTGTTTCTCAATGTACATTTCAAGTTTGGACCTGAAATTTTTAGGGGGTGTAGTGATAATTCTTTTGAACATTCACAATTTTTTTCAAAAATTTTGAGACCATTAAAATTGATGTTTTAAACTTGGAGCATAGGGAGCACCCCGAGTATGGTAACACCTGAGATATCGGCGTTTGCCCGAGGGCAAGGCGGCGAAGGAAGCGGAGGCGGCGACGCACAGGTGGCGAACAACGATGAGGAATGACCAGCCATCGTTTCCTTGGAGGCGTCCATCGAGCGAACAATTGGGGTGGAGCGCTAAGAAAGAGAAAGCGTTATCGCTATACGAAATGAAGCAGTGGCTAGCACACTATGATAAACCATTTGGTTTAAAAAAAACTGCTTAGTGGCGTGTGATTTCAACACTGTTCTAGAGGTATATGACAAAAATTGTGTGAGAGACCTTGGTAGAATCACCCGAGAAACCAGCCCAGACAGGGCCCTTTACTAGGCCTCACAGCCCAATCACACACATAAGAACTGATAGGAAAAAAAGAATCCCTTAAAAAAGACAGGAAAAAAAGAAAGAAAACACACAAAATGTTACTGTACTTTCTTTGTCCCTTCGAATGAGAAAAGGAGCGTACATTTGGAAGGAGAGGGGAAATATCTAGTACTCCCAAGGGGTGCTCCCCATGCTCCAACTTCAAATAAATCAATTTTAAATGTTTTAAAAAATTGTGGAAAAAATATGCATGATTACAAGGAATGTGACTATAACTCCTAAAAATTTCAAGTCCAAATTCTAAATGCACATTGAGAAACAAAAATGTGAAATCTAGCATGAATAGTGTCATAAGACAAAAGCAACATTTGGCACTATTTATATCTGAATTTGTCTTTTTTGTTTCTCAATGTACATTTCAAGTTTGGACCTGAAATTTTTAGGGGGTGTAGTCATAATCCTTTTGAACATTCACAAAATTTTTTTCAAAAATTTTGAGACATTTAAAATTGATGTTTTAAACTTGGAGCATAGGGAGCACCCCGAGTATGGTAACACCTAAGGTATCGGCGTTTGCCCGAGAGCAAGGTGGCAAAGGAAGCGGAGGCGGCGACGCACAGGTGGCGAACAACGATGAGGAATGACCAGCCATCGTTTCCCTGGAGGATTCCATCGAGCGAACAATTGGGGTGGAGCGCTAAGAAAGAGAAAGCGTATCGCTATACGAAATGAAGCAGTGGCTAGCACACTATGATAAACCATTTGGTTTAAAAAACTGCTTAATGGTGTGTGATTTCAACACTGTTTCAGAGGTATATGACAAAAATTGTGTGAGAGACCTTGGTAGAACCACCCGAGAAACCAGCCCAGACAGGGCCCTTTACTAGGCCTCACAGCCCAATCACACACATAAGAACTGACAGGAAAAAAAGAATCCCTTAAAAAGACAGGAAAAACAGAAAGAAAACACACAAAATGCTACTGTACTTTCTTTGTAAGCTACTAACTCATAATAATTGGCTAAAAAATTAATAATAAGACGTTTTTGTAGTTTAGATTGAACATCAAAACGTCTTATATTATGCTACAGAGGAGGTATGATATAAGCAAGTAAATTTTGCCGCCCACAACAAACTAATTTTGCCATGTAAAAGCTCGCATGGCAAAAAATAAACAAAAATATGTAAAGCTACACCACAGAAAAAGTTGCCATTGCCACATATTTTTGAAAAAAAAATACAAAAATTCCATGCTTGTACAAAAAATATACTACATAAAGTCACACTCAAAATTGCTTTTGGAGGCTAAGCTTCATGGAGGCCTCCATTTGCAATTTTAAAAAATCATCAAAATTCATATTTCTAAGTTTCAAAAAATTCTGGAAAAAATACAGATATACATGGAGGCATAAGCAAGTTCTACAGGATGGCGGTTCGCCCCGCAATGTTGTATGGCGCTGAGTGTTGGCCGACTAAAAGGCGACATGTTCAACAGTTAGGTGTGTCGGAGATTTGTATGTTGAGATGGATGTGTTGCCACACGAGGAATGATCGAGTCCAGAATGATGATATGCGAGATAGAGTTGGGATAGCACCAATTGAAGAGAAACTTGTCCAACATCGTCTGAGATGGTTTAGGCATATTCAGCGCAAGCCACCAGAAGCTCCAGCGCATAGCAGATGGCTAAAGTGTGCGAAGATTGTCAATAGAGGGCGGGGTAGACCGAATTTGACATGGAAGGAGTCCGTTAAGAGAGACATGAAGGATTGGAATATCACCAAAGAACTAGCTATGGACAGCAGGGCACGGGTGCGTGGAAGCTTTCTATCAATGTGCCAGAGCCATGAGTTGGTTGCGAGATCTTATGGGTTTTACGTCTAGCCTACCCAATTTGTTTGGGACTAAAGACTTTGTTGTTGTTACTGTTATACATGGAGGCATAACACACTCATGTGTAAATTTTCAGGACGAATTACGTTGAAATGAGGGTTGTGCAAAAAAAACTATAAGACTTTTTTAGCACATGATACTATTCATTCTTAAAGTCCATGCATTTTTCTTTTTTGTACATGTCGCATTTCAATGCATTTCATTCAGAACTTTTACACACATACACAACACATTCTTGCCTACTTGTACAATTTTTTCATTCTTTTTGGAACTAAAAAGTTCAAATTTTGAATTGTTCAAACATTTCGGCCTCCATGAAGGCCGAGCTCCAAAACGCCCCACTCAAGTCAGACCAGTTATGAAACTAATAAAAAAGACCAGAACTTAAAAACACATAGAAGAAAAAACTTAACAATTATGTTTGAACCTAAGTTGTCATTGTTAAGTATAAGATGATGGTAAAAGAAATATTGAAAAGAAAACGTGTGAAAAAGTCTAACAAAAATAAGTTTGCCATTGAATGTTCATGTAATTTGCCATGGTATACCTAACGAATTTGCAAGGCTTTGTTCAAGAAATTGCCATGTTTTGAAAAAATAATTTACTAAACATAATTTATGATGATGTATGCTTTAAAAATTCTCTTGGCGTGTACAAAACAAATTTGACATAGCCCAAACAATATACCTGCCATTGTTTAAAAATAAATTTGCCAGATGAGGTGAGGCCGCGGAGAAGTCGGGAGCAGAGAGCGGTTTGAAACGAGAAGGCAGCGTTTCCCCAAGGGCGAGGTGGCGAAGGGAGCGGAGGCGGCTAGGCACAGGTGGCAACCTGCGATAAGGGCTTCAATTTTATGGGAAAGGGAGACGTATAAAGAAAACTCAAGTCAGACCTAGATGAACATCAACAACAAAAAAAGATAGCTAAACAAATCTGAGTTCTTTTAGGAACATACATGTCCATGTGTTCTAACTTCGTGTGATTCTATTTTTAATAAAAATACTAAAAGGTGAGTTTATTTTCTCACGTGAACCCTTCATGAGAAAGTCACATGCGACCTAATCCTAGCCGCCTCCCCGTGATCCGATCCCTCTCACCACCGTCAGGGTTAGCCGGCGGGCAAAGCCCGCACGGTGTCGGCGGCGGTGGAGGCTGCTGCTCATCGGGAGACCGATATGAAGGAGTTGTGGGTTGCTGCGGGACAGCAACATTGTTGTGTGGTTGGTTGCGACTGCTGGCAAGCGATGCTTGACGACGGCACATGTGATCCAGCACGGCGATCTTCAATGGCGGCAATGCCTGGCTAGGTCACCGGGGAAGAGAGAGTCGGTGCATGGTCCTGGACGACGGCGAGGTCGACATCGGACCTGTAGAAAAAGGATTCCTAATGCTCTGGATGAAGAAAAAAATCAATGCTTTAAAAATAGTCTTTTTGACGTTCTTCACGAAACTTTGTATGTGCATAGAAAATTCAAATATGTTTATTGCCAAGAAAATCAAATTTCTTTTTAATTTTGTTGCTATTTGTTTGGATGGTGCATTTGAGCTCAGAAGTAAAAACTCCATATCCTTTGCGCCATCCGTATAAACCTGGGAATGGTTTGGATTGGAACCGCAGTTTCAATTTGGTTTTTCTACCGAACCCTCTTTGGATGGGTTTAAATGGACTGAGCCCCTAATATAATCTGGTGTGGTTTGGGCTTTAGATATTATGGATTAGTCTGGTTCAATTTGAACACCTCCAAATCGGTCTCAAACAGTTTCAACTCGTAGATGGAAACCGGTCTGTCGACCAAAACTATACGAGACCAACGCCCTCAGCCTCGTGGTCATTGCCATGCAGTTAGCGCCTGCCGGGCCGTCGGCCGTTGCCGTCACCGGCTGGAGCTCGCTCGTCTCTCCTCCAGCTTTCCGAGCCTTGAAGCTACCCGATTTTAGTTGCCTCCAACGTCCCAAGGCTTGAGTCGCCGCCGCCGCCATGGAGCTCGAGTCTGTCTCCGCCGCTGCCGATGGTTTCGAGTTTCTAGTTGTCTCCGTCGCTGTGGGTTTCAGTCTCCTCGTTGACGTCAAGAGCTCGGCCTACAGGTTCTACCTCCGCCCACACCGCTTCCTGTATAAAGATTCATAGATGCAATTCAGAAACTCCACACCTGCAATATGAACTTGTCCAAGGCACCTGGATATATGGACTTGTCCACGGTTTCAATCTGTGGATTCAGTCCAAAAATAGAACTGGTTTTGGTTTGGATTGGGTGAAAAACAAGAACAGATTGGTTTGGTTTGGATTCTAGCAGAATTTTGTTGGATCGAGTTGGTTTGGATGCTGCCCGTGGAGTCACCTGGTTTGGGCTGGCTTTAGTCTGGATGACAAACTATTCACAGGCTTACATCCGTATTTTGTATAGGATAAAAGGTTGCTAGATTTTTATTTATAAATTTTACTTTTAGCATGTCCCACTCTCCATAATTTATCTTTTTTAAACTTCAGAGCAAAAGTAATAAGTTCAGGAAAAGGTTCACGTAGCGTACTAGCAAACTGCTCCCTCCATCCCAAAATATGATATCATTTTTGCCATTATCATATATCATACTCTCTCCATCTAATAATATAAGAGCATTTTTTGCATTACACTAGTGTCGAAAACGCTTTTATATTATGAGAGGAAGGGAATAGTGTCTATTGTCAAAAATGATCTTATATTATGGAACGGAGGGAGTAGTAATCAGCTTGCATTAGCATCAAACTCATGGATGTTACCTACTACAGACACTCACAACAAGCAGTCCGTACGTCCAAATACTACACAAACGGACACTAGAGGCAGATGGTTCAAAAGCACCATTGGCGTGTTTGTACATCAAAAGCCCTCCTGCAGGGATGCACACAAAATATTCAGGATCCAAAATAAGACGGTGACTTGGACTACTGAACATGGCACAGCCGCATCTGTATCATCCATGGAGTAGATCGGCAAGACAGACAGGCCTACTCATGCATGCAGCCAAGTACTCGACCAATCCGGACTACTGAACATGGCACAACTGCATCTGTTTACAGCTCCCAGTAGTATCTGGGATCATCCATCGAGTACATCGGCAAGGCAGGCGAGTCAGGGGACGAGGGGAGCGAGTAGTCATCCCAGCAGTCGCAGTAATTCTCGCCATAGTCATCATTGTCCATCGCTGGCTCGTTGTGCAGAGAGCGAGCCTCCGTTTCATAGAGATCAGCCATCTCGATCACTTGACCTTCATCCGCCTCGATGGTTTGGAGCTCTGGGCACCGAACATACAGCTCCCGTCCTGGCAGCCGGACATGCCTGATATTGGCACAGCGAGCTCAGAGTTCAGCGTTAACTTCGATGTGGAGACATTCTCTGAGGTCGAGGAACTCGAGGTGGGGGCAGCCTTCAAGGATGGCGTATACCCCTTTGTTGGTCAGGCCGTAGCCTGCCATCTGAAGAAGCCGCAACTCATGCAAGCTCTCTGCTATGGCGAAGGCCTCCTCATTGTGTCTTGCCTCCCAAGCCTCATCAGACTCCTCTTCCTCCTCCTCCTCGTCTTCGTCATCGCCGTTCCGCTGTTCCATCCTCATCTCACGCAATATTGAATCTGAGTCGAACCAAGGCAAACGGACTCTTAGACGTTTCAGCTCTGGGCGTGCTGCGCCGATCCCCGTGAAAAAGGACCATGACTGCTTCTGATCAGAGTACTCTATCTCTTCTAGCATTGGACATTTAGCTGCAAGCTTAATTATTACGTTCTCATCATCCCAAAAGTAATAGGCGCCGATGAGCCGAATGCTCTTCAATGAGTTGCATCTGCAGAGACAAGTATGAAAGTAGAAGGATATCACATGAACTGAGAAGAACCAGACAAATAGGGGTAAAACTGTATAACTAGTTTAAAAAGTAAACATATGTTTTTCCCTTAAAGTGAAGTGGTCAGAGAGATCTACCATATGAAAAATATAAAATGAGAGCCTCACTACCCCAAGTTCACAAATGTGGCAATAAGCGACCTATCATAAATATCACATGACGATGCACCATAAATATCAAATAAGATCTCTACCTCAAGCCAGCTTATTTGTCTATAAGCGACCTATCCAAAATATGTTTTCCTAATTGCAGAGACAAATGCAGGCGTACAAATGTGCCAATTATGTTTTAGTTTGCAAACTACTCACCTCAAGCATTTGAAGTGTCATTTGAACACCTTGAAGAACACTATTAGACATATGTCACAATAAAATATCATAAAAGGCTGAAAACATGTTTAGCAGAAATGCATTGGCCTTATTTGATATCCTGCCAAGTTTGACACATACAGAGTAAGAGACAAATTGCTAAAATTCAAGAATGCAAAGAACAATACCTGCTTGCAATGTAATTCAGGAGTTCGCCAGTGACAAACTTCTGAGCCCAGAACGATTCCATCCGTCCATCAGAGCGATCTATAGCCACCTTTGCCATTTTGCACATGACACTTTCTGCCTTTGAGAAAACCACCTTGTGGCGCGTCATGTCCACGAAACGCCACAACTCAGGGGACTTGGCTGTCACCAGCCATGAGCGGCACACGAGTCCCGCACCCATCAGAATCTCAATGTTCCCAAGCTTCATGAAGATTGCAGAAAGCACATCAAGTGGGAGCTCAGACCAATCCCTGACATCAGACATGGGCAAGGGGTTTGGCTCCACCTCCATTGTGCAAGGTAGCTCCTAAAAACAAGTTGTCATCACAGAGATACAAGGATGGCTAACTTTAGCAAAAGCTTAAAATTCGCAAGATGAGAAACAGCTTTAACACAAGAGAGACGAAGCTTATATAATACAGCAAGAGTAGCTTCTCCCATTGTACAAGAGAACGTAACTTTTAACAAAAAAACCTAAGGCTGATCAAATGGTTTAGGCTGAAGCAACAATCAGATAATTAGCTGAGTATGAATACCCCTATTATGTTTTTTTAGGGAGAGTGCAGCGATGGCAAAGCTCGGCTTGTTTAGGGAAAGAAAGTTCTGCAAAACAACCATCCAATTTGGTGCCAAAGGCAGTGCGGGTACCCAAGCCCCAAGATGATCAGCCAATCATCTCAGAATCCCCCCAATTTTGTTTTACCCAACCATCTATCAAACCAGTAACGCACCTCTGTACTTGTAGCTGATAATTAGCCAAGTATGAAATATCTCTTCTTAAAAACCCTTTTTAGGGAGGGTGTAGCGAAGCAAAGCTCGGCCTATTTAGGAAAGAATGGTTCTGCAAAACAACCATCCAATTTGGTGCCAAAATCACTGCCCCAGGATGAACTCTTATTTAAACTAGTTATTGCACATCTAGGTGACTCAATCAAACTAAAAAGAAAAAATAAACAGACAAAAAAAATACTCACACAAATCTTCGCGTAAAATCGGTGATATATGACTTAGATGCGCAATACTTAGGGGACATCTAGATGTGCTCTAGCAAAACTGATTTTGATTTACCAAACCATCCATCAAACCAGTATACGCACCACTCTGCTATACTTGTGCAGGCAGGCCTTGAGGGGTTCGATGTGGTCCTGAAACCCCTGCTTCGCCATCTCGGACAGCAGGTCGTCGACGGTCATGGCCTCCCGCTTCGCCCTCTTGCATCCGTCGCTCTCGCCGCTCGCCCTGCAAAGCACCGACGGGTCAGCCGCCGAAACCAAAGGCCGTTCAAGCCAAGCAGAGATCGAAGAGCGGCGGATCCATTTACCGGCGGGTGATGAACTCGGAGGCCAGCTCCCGCAGGGCCCCCTCGTCGATCTTCCCGTCTGGCAGGATGACCTTCCCCATGATGCGGCTGATATCCGCGACGGGCACGAACACGTCCCGCTCCTCCCCGATGCCGCCGGCCGTGGGGCTGCCGCCTTCGCCGGACGGGCTCGCCGGTGGGCCGGCCATGCGCTCCCGCCGCACCGACCGAAGGACCAGACCAATCAGATCGGGCAACCAACCGAACCCAAACCCCAAATCCTTGGGACGAGAAGCGAGCGTAGGTGTGGCCGTGGAGAAGTCGAGAGCACAGAGCACAGAGCAGTTTGGAACGAGAAGTCGAGGAGGCCAAGGGAGCGTAGGCGGCGGGGCGCAGGTGTTAAGGCCCGGCTTGAACCGCCTATCGTGGGGTTGTTTTCCTTTTCTCTTTTTGGGTGGAAGAGAGTTTTATTCTGTAACAATAAGGTTACAATTTCAAGACAAGTCCTCACCACACCGAGGGTTCGAATTTAACCACACGGCAGTAGTACAAGTTTTGATACGGCTATAATATGCAAATTGATGTACTACCCTATTTTGTTTCCTGCTAATCTTCAGAGGAACAAACTCTCTAACAGACATATTTTCTCTAATCTCAACAGCTAAGTGTCCATAAGCCGACCTGGACAAGATGTCATCTGCAAAAATGGCTAAAGCATTAACAGAATCTGATTTGTACCGCCACTGAAAAATTCGAATGCTGAATGGTTAGTGCCATCCTTGCATAATTGCATGCATTTCGGTTTCAAAGGCATCATTGCAATGAAATACGTATCTATACGCCGCGAAAATCAATAACCCATCTTCTCTTCAGAAGACCATTCTGGCCGCTGCCCGGCCATCCATGCTCGAAAAGGAGCCACCAACAAAAAGTGCCAAGTGCCACCCAGCCCGACCGCGGTGGTGGCCACAACTTAGGGAGCATGTTCGTTTTCCTTTTATAATTTCCTCTGTACAATATTTGGTGACAAGATCCAGAGATTTATAGTAACTATACGAATATTGCACAGCCATCTTCACCGGGGTCTCTTTTTTTCCATGCGCTATGTCATTACGAATCTACCAAATTCGCCAGATAGTCATGATTACTTAGTCGCATATATGATATGGACAATTAGATAGCACTCGCAACGGTCAATCCTCTCCCATATCCACAAGAATTGAGTCATCTGGCAAGGACCAAATCATAAGTAGAGCCTCCCCATACATGACGAGCATGCACACATGTGATAAGAGTATGAAAACTGCTTTCCCTCTCAATACCGAGACCGCAGACCGTGCAAGTACTGGACGCTAGAATATGTCGCTCGTTCTTAGCCAGATTAGTGGCCAATGACCCCGACACTGTTCTCCATGCCATAATCGCATTTTAAGGGGAACCTTTGAATTTGAAATATTGCTCCAGATTGTACGCACACCATCGGGACTTGTGCTACTTGCGCCACTAGCATGCAGTACATTGTGTGCTTCTGTTGCCAAACGATAGGCCGATTTGACCGTAAACATGCCATGTGATTCAGGAAACCACCCAATGAAATCGCTTCTGTTCCTAGGCGAAGTTTGAATTTTGAGAATTTCGACAATGTCCATTGCCCAGAAATGTTCCTTGAGGCGATCAATGATCCATGCACCACTTTCATTCAAAAAATCAGAAACACAGTTAAAATGACAGTTCCTCTTAGGAGTAACGGGACGAAAATCAAATCGTTGAGGGATCCAAGGATCCCTCCATGTCCTAGCCGACGCCCCATCACCAATTCTCCAAAACTATACCTTTTTTGACAAGTTCCAACCCATGCACTATGCCCTTCCAAGCAGCCGAAGAGTGTCGTGTAAACACAGTATCAAGAATGTTGCAATCGTCGAGGGATCCAAAGATCCCTCCATGTCCTAGCCAACGCCCCATCACCAATTCTCCAAAACTATAACTTTTTTGACAAGTTTCGACCCATGCACTATGCCCTTTCAAGCAGCCGAAGAGTGTCGTGTAAACACAGTATCAAGAATGCTGCCATTCGGATAATATTTCGCCTTTAACAAACGAGCACATAAACTTGCAGGGGTATCAATTAATCTCCATGCTTGCTTAGCCAATAAAGCTTGGTTGAAAGCTCGCATGTCTCCGAATCCCATACCTCCTTTATTCTTTGGTAGCCTCAATTTATCCCAACTCAACCACGCCATCCTCTTTTTTCCATTCTCAACAACCCCACTAGTACTTTCTTAGTTAGCTCATCGCAAACCGAGACAGGTAAGCAAAAAACACTCATAATGTACATGGGAATCGCCTGGGCTACATCTTAATTTGATTAATATTCTTTGTTTCCAACAGACATAAATTGTTCACTCCAATCAAGTAGTGTTTTCCTCAATCTTTCCTGAGTTGTCTCAAACCTCTCCCTTTATGCATCCTCCCTTCCGGAACCGCAGACCCAAACATTTAGGCTCAAATGCTTCACTAGCACTAGTAGAAAAAGGAGCTTTCGTTCGGGCCTGGCCAGCCCATTAGTCCCGGTTCTGCCACGAACCGGGACCAATGGATGCATTCGTCCCGGTTCGTGAGCCCAGGGGGCCGGCCGGGGCCACATGGGCATTGGTCCCGGTTCTTCTGGGCCCATTTGTCCCGGTTCTTGGCACGAACCGGGACCAATAGGCCTCGCTCCTGGCCCACAAACATAGGTCCCAGTTCTTGGCTCGAACCGGGACAGAAGGCTGGGCTTTAGTCCCGGTTCCAGCCACGAACCGGGACAAATGAGCTTCCTATATATACCCCATCGCCAGCGAGCAGAGCACTCCACGGTGCTCTGTTTTTTGCTGGCCGGTGAGGAAGGGCATTTGGGTGCTCTAGCTCACCTCTTATGCATGTGAGGTGTTCGATGAAATGCCCGAGCCACATTAGTTAAGCTTTCTCCTCTCGAAGCTAGACCTCGGAGCTCCATTTTTTCCGAGATTTGTCTAGGTTTAGCGGTCCGTCAAGCCCCGTCCTCGTCTTCACCGCCGTCGATCGCCCGCGCCGATCTCGTCGCCGGCACCACCGTGGTGAGCCTCTTGTTCTTATCTTCTTTCTAAAAGAAAAAAAATCTTACTTTAGATAGATACTTGTCTAATTTTCTTACTTTTGACACACATAATTATATATAATGCACGTAGATGAACCGGCAATGGATGTACGGTGACAGACACACCTCCGAGTACATTAAGGGCGTGCGTAAATTTCTCGAAGTGGCTGAGGCAAACAAGCAGAATGGTTTTATGTGTTGTCCATGCCCTGATTGTGGGAATACGAGGTCTTACTCTGACAAGAAAATCCTTCACACCCACCTGCTTTATAAAGGTTTCATGCCACACTATAATGTTTGGACGAAGCATGGAGAAATGGGGGTTATGATGGAAGACAACGAAGAAGAAGAGGACAATGGCAACTATGTGCCCCCTGAATACAGTGATGCTGCAACGGGGGAAGCTAAAGATCAAGAGGAAGCTGAAGATCAAGAGGAACTAGACGATGTGCCCGATGATGATCTCCGTCGGGTCATTGTTGATGCAAGGGAAAAGTGCTAAAGTGAAAAGGAGAAGCTGAAGTTCGATCGCATGTTAGAGGATCACAAAAAAGGGTTGTACCCCAATTGCGAAGATGGCAACAGAAAGCTCGGTACCGTACTGGAATTGATGCAGTGGAAGGCAGAGAATGATGTACCTGACAAAGGATTTTAGAAGCTACTGAAAATATTGAAGAAGAAGCTTCCAAAGGATAACGAATTGCCCAACAGTACATACGCAGCAAAGAAGGTCGTATGCCCTCTAGGATTGGAGGTGGAGAAGATACATGCATGCCCTAATGACTGCATCCTCTACCGCGGTGCGTACAAGGATTTGAACGCATGCCCGGTATGCGGTGCATTGCGGTATAAGATCAGACGAGATGACCCTGGTGATGTTGAGGGCGAGCCCCGCAGGAAGAGGGTTCCTGCGAAGGTGATGCGGTATGCTCCTATAATACCACGGTTGAAATGACTGTTCAGAAACAAAGAGCATGCCAAGTTTATGCGATGGCACAGTGAGGACCGTAAGAAAAACGGGAAGTTGAGAGCACCCGCTGACGGGTTGTAGTGGAGAAAAATCGAGAGAAAGTACTCGGCTCAGTTTGCAGGTGACCCAAGGAACGTATGGTTTGGTTTAAGTGCGGATGGCATTAATCCTTTCGAGGAGCAGAGCAGCAATCACAACACCTGTCCCGTGACTCTATGTATGTATAACCTTCCTCCTTGGATGTGCATGAAGCGGAAGTTCATTATGATGCCAATTCTCATCCAAGGCCCTAAACAACCCGACAACGATATTGATGTGTACCTAAGGCCATTAGTTGAAGAACTTTTACAGCTGTGGAATGGAAACAGTGTACGTGCATGGGATGAGCACAAACAGCAGGAATTTAACCTGCATGCGTTGTTGTTTGTAACCATCAAAGATTGGCCCGCTCTTAGTAACCTTTCAAGACAGACAAACAAGGGATACCACGCATGCACGCACTATTTAGCTGACACCGAAAGTATATACCTGGACAGATGCAGGAAGAATGTGTACCTGGGCCATCGTTGATTTCTCCCGACCAACCATCAATGTCGAAAGAAAGACAAGCATTTCAAAGGCGAGGCAGATCACCGGAAGAAGCCCGCCATGCGTACTGGTGATCACGTACTTGATATGGTCTCTGATTTACATGTAATATTTGGAAAGGGTGCCGACGGACTAGCTGTTCCGAATGGCGCTGGGGGACGCGCACCCATGTGGAAGAAGAAATCTATATTTTGGGACATACCCTACTGGAAAGAGCTAGAGGTACACTCTTCAATCGACGTGATGCACGTGACGAAGAACCTTTGCGTGAACCTGTTAGGATTCTTGGGCGTGTATGAGAAGACAAAAGATACACCTGAGGCATGGGAGGACCTGCAATGTTTGCACAAAAAAGACGGCATGCCTCCAAAGCAGTATGAAGGTCCTGCCAGCTACGCTCTTACCAAAGAAGAGAAGGAAATCTTTTTTGAATGTCTGCATGGCAGGTTCTTCAGGGATCTCACCGGAGCGATCCTGTGATGGTTCCTTCTCTTTGGGTGTCCACCGCCCGTGCCGATACCCGTCGGGCACTATGGTTCTAGCTGTACTAGCGATGTTATATGTATGATAGTATTCAAGGTGTATTAGTGATAATATTCGACGATGTACGGACGCAAGAGATGATGTAGTTTTGCTTATAATTGAATGCATCCTAATTTTAATACTACTTTATTTTGCGATTTGATTTTGCTTATTGAATGCTCAAATTGGAAAACTACTCCTACTTTGAATGCTAAAATTGGAGAGCACTATGCAAGGCATATGCATATGATTAGTTGATAGCTTCTAGTGTTTTTGTTTTCGCAGAAATCTAGGAGCCCCCTCCATCATCCCCGCCGTCGTCCCCGTCACCGACCCCCCTCCGACCTCGAGGTGAGACCAGCCAAATCCTTTTTTAGAAAGATAATTAAATGATATTTCCGATTGACTTTAAGTCTGTCGAGTCTCCACCATATATGAGAGGACAAAGAAGCCCGACTGTTGTCGTGGGGGTCGTTTCTCCTTCTTCTCCGGGTGCTAGACCTTTGTTATGCACTAGGGGAAGAAGGAGTAACGACCATCACCGACGGTCGCAAATGTCAGAGAGGAATCAGTGAGGGAGAGTTCCACCATATATATATATGAGAGGACGAAGAATCCTGACTGTTGTCGTGGGGGTCGCTTCTCCTTCGTTCCCGTGTTCTAGACATTTTGGTGTAATGCACCCGGGGACAAAGTGAGGAGCGACCATCACCGAGAGTCGAATATATACACCACGTGAGCTGAGAGTTTTCAAGAAAAGACTCGACAGACTGATAGTCAACCCGTGATGAATAATAATGATCTAATTTAGTTTTTGTAGTACATATATATTTAGTTGTACAAGTAATCTTTGAATATATGAACGTAGAAAATGTCGTCATCAGACGACGAAAGTCTCCCGGGGGAGTGCAGCTGGTGCCACGACGATCGAGGTCTGTGCGACCTGCCTCACCTGGACGATGATCTGCGCTTCAGCATTAAGCTCGAGGAGAACTTCGATGTTGAAACGGTACGTAACGACGACAAGTGTTTTTTCATAATTAAGCATGACTACAACTATTTCAACGTGTAATTCTCATCTTTTACAATTCGAGTAGCTTATCCCATGCCATGCAAGGCGCTATGTCTTGGAGAGGATGGGTTTTGAAGACCATTGAAGTTTTGAAACAAAGAAAATTCACCTAAGGACTCATCATGATGTGGATTTTGAAGTAAAGCTGTACAATTCTGAGAGCGTAACCCATTTTGGTTGCAAAAAATGGGAAGCACTTTGCAAGATGTATGGTTTTGATGAGGGTATGCTTGTCACCATGGATCTTGGTGATCTTGAAATCGAGCAAGACAATATGGACATTTGGGTCCTTGTTGACATGCCTCCAATTCTACCGCTATGTGAGTTTAGTTTCTCAAACATAGTTATTAGCTAATTTATATTGTTTATTTCAAAATAGTTGACAACTTCTTTCCATTGACAGCTTATTTTCATTCTTCAAAGAATATGCGGGGGATGGTAGACAAAACCCACTACACCGATGACTCCGAATTAACTTACAAGGAGAAAAATCATCTGGTCGGATTTTGTACTGACATTGAGAATTACAATATCTACAATCAAACTCCTCAACATTATGGTCAATACGTGCCACTAGTGCATGTGTTCAACTATGGTAACTACCATGGAGATACCCTGGTAAGATTTTTTACTATTACGACATCCGTGCATCTTTTGCATACTTCTAAACCTAGTACATCATTGCTAACTATGAAGTTATTACTATGTTTTTCAACAGATAATCCCAGAGAATTGTGTGCCTCATTTGATGTATCATGAAGGTAGCCTTAATGTTTTGAACATACAGCCAGGTCATCCTACGAATCTCAACTATCCATACCAGATTTCTAAAAGGAATGGAGACATGCAAATCAAAGGATGGAAAAAATGTATGGACAGTCGTAAGGAGGTTCTTGGAAGCAAAAGGAAGCGAAGCGCAAGAATTGGAGACAGGATGATCTCCATTCTCCATAATGGAGAGTCAGGGTCTATATTGTTTTATGCTATTTTACCTTAAAGAGGGTATTTAGGTCCTACCTAATACTGATGATCATGTGCTAAGAACAATTAAGTAGGGTTGGTTCGATGACTATGAGGATGATGATCGTATGACTTGTTATTAATAACGAGTAGAAGTTGTATGATCATGATTATTAGACTTGTTATTATATATGATGATGCATGATGCGAGCATGAAGAGTTATTATATATCAATGGGTGAAATGAACATGGATTGGATTGAAGTGAAGGCAACATGCATGTGGTGCATGTCGAAAGTAGTACAATCCAAACTTGATCAAGTTAGGATTAGTATTACTTTCAACATGCACCACATGTTGCCTCACTTCAATCTAAGTCATGTTTAGGCATAGCAGTAGCAGTAGCATGGAGATAAGAGAGGACACATCCTATTAGCTACATATACCAACCTACATTAACCCCCAAAACCCCTAAACCACCTCCTTTTAAAAAAACCAGCCCCTAAAATGCTGACGCGTGGAACCTTATTGGTCCCGATTGGTGCTACCAACCAGGACCAAAGGCCCTCGTGTCTGGGCTCGCCGGAGCGGCCACGTGGAGGCCCATCTGTCCCGGTTGGTAGAAGAACCGGGACTAAAGGCCTAGGGCATTAGTAACGACCCTTTAGTCCCGGTTCCCCAACCGGGACAGATGGGCCTTATGAACCGGGACAAATGGCCCTTTTTCTACTAGTGTAGTGATCTCCAAAATATTTTTCACTTCCGAAATACCACTTCTAAGCAATTACTAGAGAAAAGGATGTGGGGTTGTTTTCCTATGAGATAAACTAGATGACCCGCTGCGTCAAATGGAGTGGAGTAGAGATTAACTCCAATCTATAAGTAGTTGCAAAGAAAAAAAACTCCAATATTTAAGTTAAGTGAATTATACAAAATTTAGAATAAAAGTTGAGTGAAGTATTTGAAGAAACCAAGAAGAGAAGCAACTAATACAACCAAAATTTTAGATTGTTTATCTATACCTACTATTAAAGGGAATATATATTCTTGGTCATCGAGAGCCCGATATGAAGGAGCCGTGGGTTACTGCGAAACAGCGACGGTGATGTGTGGTTGGTTTGCGACTGTCGGCATGCGATGCTCGACGGCGGCTCTGGTGATCCAGCGCGGCAATCTTCAACGGAAGCAGTTCCTGGCTAGGTCACAGGGAAAGAGGGAGTCGGTGCATGGTCATGGACGGCGGTGAGGTTGATATCAGACCTGAAGAAAAAAAGATTCCTATTTCTCTGAACAAAAAAGAAAAAGAAAATCAATGCTCCAGAAAATGCTTTCAAATATAATATTTTTGACGTACCAATTTTGTTCTTTTACTCCTAGAGCGTTGGGGAAGTTTTTCTTCACAAAACTTTGCACGTACATAGAAAATTCGAATATGCTTGTTGCCAAAAATTCAGTTTTTTTAATTTGTTGCTATTTGTTTGGATTTTACTGTTTACCGAAAAAGGCTTTCGCCCCGCTTTATAGATAAAGCAAACCGCCAAGAGCACACATACATGAACTAGTTCAGAACAAACGCACCCACTAAACACAACAAGAGATCCAAAGGGTTCTGCTGAGGGCACAACTCAACAAGCCCTAAAAAACAACAAAGAAAAAGGCACGACCGAGGTCGAAGCCAAAGCCGAGGAGATCGCCAAGCATCTAATCAGGCTCTGGAGGAGGCATAGGGGGCGGCGGCGATAGGCGGACTGCCATCGATCGAAGGTCGGCGATGAAGACGGAGATGGCGTCCCGGTCTCGAGGGCGGCTAAGCGGCCACCAAAGTTGCAAGTAACCAGACAATTTGAAAATAGTGTCAGTAGCTCGGCGAAGTGGAGTGCGCTGAATCACAAATTTGTTGCGAATCGTCCAGAGGGTCCACGCAAGAACACCAATCTCAAGCCACCTAATGTGGCGAGTGGGCAGGGGGGAGTTCTGGAGTTCGGCGAA
Organism: Triticum urartu; assembly: GCF_056163025.1. Taxonomy (NCBI): domain Eukaryota; kingdom Viridiplantae; phylum Streptophyta; class Magnoliopsida; order Poales; family Poaceae; genus Triticum; species Triticum urartu. Next base: position 639,435,170 of record NC_141875.1, read on the forward strand.
TAGGTCGGGGAAGCTGGTGTGGCACCAGTCCCCCCCACCGCCTCTCTAAAACAGCTCCAGACGAACTGGGCAGATACACAGGCGAAGAAGATGTGATTCGAGTCCTTGGGGGTACTACAGAGCGGGCAAAGTCTGGAGCTCGGACCATTGCGCTTGCAGACCTCCACTCCAGAAGGGAGCCGGCCGCGGATCCATTGCCACATGAAGATCCGAATTTTCAGAGGTGGGCGGATGGGCCATACCGCCAGGAGGGGGGACGGAGCAGAGGAGGGAGCGATGGCCGAGTAGAGGGACTTGGTGGAGAATTGGCCCGAAGGTTCAAGGCGCCACCGAACTTGGTCCGGGCCAACATCGACGTCCGGCTCATGGAGGGCGATGCAATCAAGAAGCTCCTCCCAAGAGGCAGTTTCTGGAGGCCCAAATGGCCTCCGAAATGCGAGGTGCCCTAAGTCAATAAGGGCCCGTTCAACTGAGATCGTCGGGACGACAGCAATGGAGAAGAGATCGGGAAACCAGGCCGCGAAGGGCGAGTCTCCCGCCCATCGGTCGAACCAGAACAGGGTCGCTGAACCCGATCCCACCGATATGGAGGTCCCAATACGGAGAATGGGGAGAAATTGGATCACAGACTGCCAAAATTGGGATCCACCAGACCGTTGACAGAAGGCCAAAGGTTGGCCACACATGTACTTATTCCGGATGATGTCTAGCCACAACCCACCATGCCCTTGCGAGATGCGCCAAAGCCATCAGGAGAGGAAAGCGATATTCATGCGTTTCAAACACATGATACCGAGGCCGCCCTGCTCCCGAGGCTTACAGATGTCGGGCCAACCAACCATATGGTATTTCTGTTTGTTATTGTCCCCGGCCCAATAGAAGCGGGATTGGACCTTCGCAATCTCATGGTGGAGCGTATCATGGAGGCTGTAGAAGCTCATGAGGAACAAGAGGAGACTGGAGAGCGAGGAGTTGATGAGGATCGTCCGGGCCGCCTTTGACAGCCACCGGCCCTGCCATGGCTCAATGCACGTCTGCAACTTGGACACAGTTGGTCGCAGGTCAGCCACCGTAAGCTGAGAGTCACTAATGGGCGTCCCCAGGTAGGTGATGGGGAAGGCGCCAAGGCGGCAATTCAGGCGGTTGGCGATGTCGCGGGCCTCGGCCGGAGAGTAGCCCATCACCATCACATCACTCTTATCGAAGTTGATATTGAGGCCAGACATTTGCTGGAAGCAGAGGAGGAGGAACTTAAGGTTAGCGATGTCCGCGTCCGAGCCTTCGACCATGATGATGGTATCGTCAGTGTACTGGAGCAGGGAGATGCCGGCGCCACCGGCCAAGTGGGGAGTGAGCCCACGGATATGGCCTGCCACCTTAGCCTTGTCCAGGATGGCCGCCAATGCGTCCACCACCATGTTGAACAGGAACGGCGAAAAGGGATCACCTTGCCTCACCCCACAAAGAGTGGGGAAGTAGGGGCCAATTTCCCCATTTATGTTCACGGCAGTGCGACCACAGGAGACCATCTGCATCACCCTGGAGATCCAACGGTCATCGAAGCCTTTCCATAGAAGAACTTCCCGAAGGAAGGGCCATCTAACAGTGTCATAGGCCTTATGAAAATCGATCTTCAGGAAGATCGCCTTGAGGTGTTTGGAGCGGGCCTCATGGAGAGCCTCATGGAGGACTAGCACCCTATCCAGAATATATCGTCCTTGGATGAAGGCCGATTGGTTGGGGTGGGTAATGTGGTCCGCGAGCAGGGTCACCCTATTGGCGTACCCTTTCGCCAGAATACGGAAGATCACGTTTATCACCGTGATCGGGCGAAACTGACGGATGTCACATGCCCCAGGGACCTTGGGGATAAGCGAGATCGTCCCGTAGTTAAGGCGCCCGAGATCAATGGACCCAACATAGAACTCATCAAAGATGGCCATGACCCCTGGTTTGAGCACATTCTAGAAGGCTTGGAAGAACTTAACCGGCAGGCCATCCGGGCCCGGGGCAGAGGTAGGTTTCGTGCCTTTGATGGCGGCCCAGACCTCGCCCTCGGAGAAGGGGGGCCGTGAGGGCCGCGTTCTCCTCATCCGTGACAAGCTGGCGGCCGCACCAACAATCCGGGGCCAGGGATAAGCCGCTCCGAGGAACGGCAGCGAACAGAGATCTATAGAAGCTGTCAACATGGGACCTAATGTCCCGCGGGGACTGCAATAGAGAAGGCCCATCCCAGAGGAGGGGGATGGTGTTGCGTCTACGGCGGCCATTCGCGATGGCCTGAAAACACGTCGTGTTCGCATCACCCTTCAATACCCATTTTTGTGCCCCGCGCACACGCTAGTCGGCCTCCTCGTCGGAGTAGATAATCGAGAGTTGGTCTTCCAGGTCGTACCGGAAGAGCTACTCCTCAGGAGAGAGGCCGGAGGTGTCCGCGCGCAGGTCTAGGGCCTGAATAGCAGACAGAAGGGCCTTCTTGCGCTCACGGTGGTCACGACCCAAGTTGGCACCCCAGCCCTTCATGAACTGCCGACCACGCTTGGCACAGAAATGCCACGAGTCGATGGCGGATGGGGGTGAGACAAGGACTAGGAGTGGGTGCGAGCCTCCACCCAGCGAGCGGTCACGACCTCGACGAAGCCAGCTTGGGACAACCAAAATGTCTCAAACCGGAATCGGGGAGGGATCGGGGGACGCTCATCGGCGGAGGAGAGGAGGAGGGGGGCGTGGTCAGAACCAATCCAAGTGATGGCCCGGAGGGAAGCAAGAGAGCACCAGAGGTCCCATTCTGGGGAAACTAGGACCCGGTGCAGGACGGACTGGGTTGGAGTAGCCTGACGGTTGGTCCAGGTGAACCTGGCACCAACCCTATCTAATTCGCAGAGACCAAGGTCAGCAATGCAGTCATTGAACATTTGCATACGTGCAAAGTTTACATGCGAATTGCTCTTGTCCTCCGCGAAGCGAAGGAGGTTAAAATCTCCCCCGACCACCACCGGAAGCGAAGCAGCTGAGATCTTCCGGTGGAGCTCCTCGAGGAAGGAGGTGGACCGGCTATGGTCGGCGGGGCCGTAGACAATAATAACCTCCCACTTGAAGTTGATGCGCGCTCATAAAGTTCCATGCTGACAAAAAATTGTCTCCGGTCCATACTACCGACCTCAAAGGTGGCATCCTTGACACCTAACAGGATGCCACCCGAGTGGCCCACGCTCCCACTAGAAGGGAGCCAATGCCAGGCGAAGAGGTGGGAGCTAATACGGTCGAGCTCAGGGAGGGAAAATTTCGTGCGCATGGTTTCTTGGATGGCGACAATGTCTTCATCACGCATGTACTCGATGAGTTGGCGGCGGCGGCCATCATGGCCGAAGCCGTGAATGTTCCAGAAGAAGACACGCATCAAGCAACCATTGGGGGGCTGCTTGACCCCAGGACACGAGATGCGCTTTGGGCGCGGAGAGCGGCGGTGCGAGAACGGGTGCGGCCCCGCAACTCCGCCATGGACAGGGGGAATGCCACTAGCCCGCCGAGGAGGGGGCTGGGTGGCATCCTCTGACACGATCGGCAGGGCGGGAGGCACGAACAGAACAGCTCGGGCCTCCGCGAGGTGACCGTCAAGGATCTCACGGGCCCTAATGGCCTCAATCTGGACTAAGGGGGGACCAACCTCCCCCCTGGACAGGATCGCAGAATCTGACGCAACCTTCGCAAGGTGACCGAGTGGAACCGACTCCAAAGCAGAGAATGAACAAGTAGATGCCGAGGGGGGGGGACTGCCGGCGTACCTGGCTCCAGGTTCCGGGAAGCCGCCCGGAGCTCCGCCCGCTCGTGGATGGGTAGCGCCGGGCCTCCCTCGGAGCGCGCCGCGGGAGGCAGTCACCGGAGAGGAGGACGACCGGCCGCGGCGAGAGTAGACCGCGGCTCGCGGAGGGGGGGCTGGGCGGCCACAGGAGTGGTCACCCGAGTCTCCACCTCCGTGCCCAGAGCCGTCGTGGGATGAAGCACGCAGCCAGGGGGCACCGGAGTCGGGATCGGGCTCGGCAGGGGAGGCGCAGGGGAGGCGACGGGCAGGGCCGGTTCGGCGAGAGGACCCGTGAGCTGGGGAGGGGCCGCGACCGGAGGAGGCGAGGCGGCCACGGGGGGGGGGGGGGGGTCAGTGGGCGGGCTGTTGACAGTCGGAGCCACCACAACCCCACTAAGGCTCATCATCGGGCCCGACGGAGCAGCGATGATCACAACGCCAGGAGAGTGAGCCGGGGATGTCGTCTCCCCCTCGGCGAGCAGCGACGACGGGTCAGGGACCAGCAGCGGAGTGGGGGAGCGAGGGAGTGGCGACCCGGCGGTGGCGGGGGAGCGAGAAGAGGATCCGGGGCAGACGACCAAGCCGACGCTGGAGGCGTCGCTGGCCTCGGGGGACTCGGCCACCGAGCCGAGAGGGGCCTCGAGAGGCAGACCCGGTGCGCTCTGCTGCCCATGCCCGCCGGTGGCCGGAGGCGACGGAGAGCGAGACTAGGACTGGGAGTGAGAGTCCTCTGATCCCCCCTCGTCCTCCGACCAGCGAGAGCAGGGGCGCTGGCAGCCGTGGTAGTCTCCGTCGGCCCCCGGGTTGTCGCCAGGGGGGCCATCGTCGGTGAAGCGGGGACGACCGACGTGGTTCGGAGGCTCGGGGGCGATCTGGAGGTCGTAACCCTGGTCATTGAAGAACACATAGACTGTGGCGTGGAGCCTGGAGGAGTCTAAACACTTGACCTTGACTCGGACCTCCTCTTCCTTGCGGAGGGAGAGCTCGTCCACCACCACCACCTTGCCCAGAATCCTGGACATCTGGCGGATGACAAGCTCAGACCGGGCGATGTCGGGGAGGCCTCCCATAAGGATCCAAGCAGTATCCAGGACGGCCACCGTCGTGGCATCAAGGACCGGCTCGGTGATGTTGATGACGAGCTGGTTGAGGGCGAGGGTGATCTGGCCACTACACGTGGCATAGCCGTAGCTGACGGCGTCGGGGAAGACCACTGAGAAGATGTGACCGGCAGTAGGCGTGACCACCCAGTCCCACTGGCGACGGTAAAGGTGGTTAAGATCGGCCTCGATCATCTCCGGAGAGGCCACCCCGTCAACCACAGTGACGACTGCCTGAAGGGAGGGGGTGGGCGGCGGGATGAACCTCCAGGTGGAAGAAGCCCAGCCCCTCGATACCGTGGTCGTACATCATGAGCTCTGACGACACCAGACGATCTGGGCACAAGAGGGCGGGATGCCCAGGGTCTTTGCAAATGTAGCAGCACTGCGGGATGGAACGGTTGACCTGCGAGTGTCCCGCCACCCCGCAGTTGAAGCAAGGGGGCGAGGATGGTTGGAGATGGGGCCCGGAGCGGAGGAGGAGCCCGGGGCCGGAGGGGGGAGGGCGACCGGGTTGCCGCGGCCCTGGCCGTGGCGCTTCTTCTTCTTGGCGGGGCCCTGGCGGCCGCGGGAGGGGGCGCCGCCCGGGGTGGCCCCCGCGGAAGGGGCCGAGGAGCCGGAGGCGTGGGGTGGCACATACTTCTTAGCATCGGGGACAGGCGGAGGAGCTTGGGCGCGAGGGGATGGGGGGCGTGCAGACCGAGCCGGGGATGGGTTGCGGCCGCGCCGCAGGGACGGAGACGGCGAACGCCTCCGCGAGCGCCAATCCCCCGAGGCTGTCGGGCGGGGAGAGCGAGACCTGCCCCGGGGTTCGCGACGGGCCAGGGATCGATGCACATCACGGCGCCCATCGCGGAGCTCGCGCAGCTCCCGCCAGAGTTCCTCCTCCCGTCGCAAGGCATCGGGGGAGGGGTGCGCAGCCTCGCGTCGGTCGACCGAGCGGCGCTTGGGCCGGGACACCCCCGTCGTCCCACTCGCGCGGCATAGCCTGGCACGGCGGGGGATGGGCGGACGCCGAGGGAGGCCGATCGGAGGAGGAGGGAATAGGCAGGGGGCGACGGGTGAGAGAGCAGGGACGAGGGAGGCGGCGGTGGATGGGACTGAGGCGGACGGGAGGCCTCCTGACCTGAGCCTAGGGCACGAAGCCAGCCCAGGACCAGCCGGCCGATCCATCGGGCGGGACAGGGGCCCAGAGCGGGGAAGCCGGAAATGGGCCGGGACGCGGCCCAGTATGCCATCCACATGCGAGGCGTGGCCCAGCAGGCCAACCGCAGGCGAGGCGCGGCCTCGGAGGCCTGCCGCGGGCAAGGCGCGGCCCAACGAGCGAGCGGGAGCCTCGATCCGTAGGGTTTCCCCCCGAGGAGCATGGCTCGCCGCCGCCGCCACCGCCGACGACCCGACCGGACGGGCCCACCACGGCCGACACCGGGAAATGGAGGCGCGGAAGCACAACGAGGAGGATCCAAAAGACGCGATGAAGGGGCGGAAGGGCGACGCGCGGGCAGCCAGAGCCGCGGACAGCAGATCACGGTGAGCCGCAGGCGGGGGCTGAGATATCGAGGCACCGCGGGTCACCGGACGGTGCCACGACGAGCGCGCCCGACCCTGGTCGGAGCGGCCAACCACCCCCCACGATCGCAGCCGGCGGCGACGACCCCCTCCCACACGCAAGGCCGCGCCTTGAGTCCCACCCGCCCGAGTCGAGCTCGAGGGCGGCGTCGGCGTCCGCTGCGGCCGCGAGCCGGCGGCCGAACCCCACACGCGGGGGGCTGAGCCACCGGCCCGGCTGGGCTCAACGGAGCGACGGGAGGCGGCGGACAGGGGCGAGGGGCGGCCTGCCGGAGGAGACATCGGCTCCTCATCGGCGAGGTCGGCCCAGCGCACACGGGGGGCGGGGGCGTGAACGGGCGAGGGGAGGGGGGCGGGGCGAGCACGTCGCGAGGAGCATGCGAGGCGCAAGGGAGCTCGGCCACCGGGGCGGCGCTGGAGCCCGGGAGGGCGTCGGAGGGGACGGCGAGCGCGAGCAGGGGCGGGTCGCCGCCGCAGTCTCTAGAGCCCGCGTCCATCTCCGCCATCTGGGAAGTAGAAACTACATGTGCTTTACTGTTTATGGCGGTGCATTTGAGCTCGGAAGTAGAAACTACATGTGCTTTGCGTCATCTCTATTTCGTGTAGGATAAAAGATTCATAGATTTTATTCATTAATTTTACTTTTAGCATGTCCCACTCTCCATAATTTGTTCTTTTTTCAAAACTTCAGAGCACAAGGTTATCACCCCCAAGGTATCTGGCGGTCTGGATATTAGGGATGTCAGAGCTCACAACACTGTTATGATCTGCAAGTTCGCCGCAAAAATCCTAAAGGACAATGACATCCCCTGCTATCAATGGTTTGCTCAAAGGTAGTGCCGACAGAGGACACCCTTAGCCAGTTCAAGCTGTGACACCGTCATTTGGAAGACAATTAAATCATGCATTCATTTGGTCCTACAATCCTCCTCCTGCTCTTGGGGGGGAATGATTCTCTTATCTCTTTCTGGCACGATAAATGGTCGTTAATGGGTCGGTTGCATATCGCCTTCCCTACCCTCTACTCTTTTGCTAGAGACCCCTATTGCAATGTTTCTTCCCGGTTCACGCAAGGCAGATGGACGCTCAAACTGCGCCCGAATCTCTCTCCTTTGGCTAGCTCTGAACGTAATCAGCTAGTGCTTTGTTTACATGCAATTCAATTCATCAACAGCAACCTAGACAAGCGCCTGCCATCCATGCGATGTTCAGACCTCAGCACCTTCTTCTACAACCTTTTGACATTCAGAGGTGTCACCTAGCAGTATGGCAGCTATGTTTGGAATGCCATAATCCCTTAAGGCACAAGGTTTTCCCGCGGCTTGCCTTTCAAGGGCGTTTAAACACCAGAGACAATATGACTCGCAAGCATTGGACTACCATATCTCCTGTCGCGGACTGTGCTCTATGCCCTGCTACTGAATCCATCAGCCACATTATTTTGAGATGCCGGCTCGGTGGAGAACTCTGGGGAAGGCTGGGCCTTAGGGATGGCGCTACCGGAGCTGCAGATATTTCAGCTTTTGTTCAGACCATTGCAGAGCGAAACTACTTTGGTCAGCTATGGTGTGTGCTCTTTGCTGCGTGTGCAATGGCTCTATGGCAGTCGACGAATGATCGTACCTTCAACAACAAAGTTTGGTCACCGATGGTGCTATGCCACACTACTGTAGATATGCTCAAACTATGGAGACATCGAGCAAGGAGACAGTTGGAGAAGGAGACGCATGCTTCTTTCATGGGCTAATAGGCTTCGTTGTTGATTTATCAACCTTCTGTAACTCTCTCTCCTCCGCCATCTCCTTCTCCTTCTTTTTTTTGAGTAATATCTCCTTCTCCTTCTGCAACTTTCCTTGGAAGCTCATTGTTTCCATCAAAACTTTACCCAGGTAATTGGCCTCTGGTCACCCGGGCTTCTGCCCGTTTTGAATGCATAAGATAGACAATGATCTGCCTTTTCTTTCAGAAAAATGTTCAGGAGAAGGTGGGCTCATACTTTCAGTGCTGCAGCGCATGGTACTGAAAAGCAAAATTTTCTATCTTTTCTTTTTTTAACTCAGGGGAAATATGGTCGGGTGAAGCCCAATTGCTAAGCTGCTGTGACCAGAGGCCCTGCCTTTTCGTCAAAAAAATTGCTTTTTTATTAGTGGTACCAATTGCTTTTTTGCTAATCTGCTGTGACCAGACGATGTATTTCATTTTCCTTTAACCCAGGGAAATACAGTCGGGTGAAGCAAGCCAAAGCCCAATTGCTAAACTGCTGTGACCAGAGGATGGATTTCATGTACCTCTCGATCTCCATTCTCATTGGACGTTTTTGACAAGTCATGAATGTTAACTACTACTCCCTCCATTCATAATTATAAGATGTTCTAATTTTTTTCGAATTGAATGTATATAGAATTATAGATACGTACTCTCTCCGTAAAGAAATATAAGAGCGTGATCTACATGCTCTTATATTTCTTTAGAGGGAGTATGTTTTAGTGAGTTTGTTCACTCATTTCAGTTTGTATGCAATCCATATTGAAATATCTAAAACATCTCAGGGAGTATTAGACACTTGCAACAAGCAGTCTGTCCAAATATTACAAAAGCTAGTAAAACGCACACTAGAGGCAGATGGTTCAAAAGCACCATTGGATTTTTTGTACATCAAAAGCCTTCCTGCAGAGCTACACACCAAATATTCAGAATCGAGAAACACCAAGACAGTGACTTGAACTACTGAACATGGCCCAGCTGCATCTGTTTACAGCTCCCAGTAGTATCTGGGATCATCCATAGAGTACATCGTACGACAGGCGAGCCAGGGGACGAGGGGAGCGAGTAGTCATACCAGCAGTAGTTCTCGCCGTAGTAGTCATCATTTTCCGTCGCTAGCTCGTTGCGCAGAGAGCGAGCCTCCGTTTCATAGAGATCATCCATCTCGATCACTTCACCTTCATCCGCCTCGATAGTATGGAGTTCGGGGCACGGAACATAAGGCCCTACTCCTGGCAGCTGGACATGCCTGATATTGGCACAGCGAGCTTGGAGTTCAGCGTTAACTTCGATGTGGAGGCATTCTCTAAGGTCGAGGAACTCAAGGTGGGGGCAGCCTTCGAGGATGGCGTATACCCCTTTGTTGGTCAGGCCATAGCCTGCCATCTGAAGGAGCCGCAACTCATGCAAGCTCTCTGCTATGGCAAAGGCCTCCTGATTCTGTCTCGCCTCCCAGGCCTCATCAGACTCCTCCTCCTCCTCGCCTTCATCCATCAATATTGATACTGAGTCGAACCAAGGATAACGGACTCTTAGACGTTTCAACTCTGGGCGCGCTGCGCCGATCCTCGTGAAAAAATGCCATGGCTGCTTCTGATGAGAGCACTCTATCTCTTGTAGCATTGGACATTTAGCTGCAAGCTTAATTACTACGTCCTCATCATCCCAAAAATCCCAAAAGTACATGGTACCGATGAGCCGAATACTCTTTAGTGAGTGGCACTTGCAGAGACAAATATGTAAGTAGACAGGATATCACATGAACCAAGAAAAATCAGACAAATACGGTAAGAGTGGTAAGACTCTATAACAAGTTTAAACAGTAAACATGTTTTCCCCTTAAAGTTAAGTGGTCGGAGACATCTACCGTACGAGAAAGAGGTAAATACACCCGAAGTCATAGAACTTGCACGCGATGGTCAGTTTGGTGCACAAACTTGTAAAATACGTGTTTCTGGTCATCAAACTTGCACGATCATTCATATACGGTCACATTTCATGTACACGAACGTATCCATGGCCTATGTGGCATTCCAGTTTGGCCAGGGCCCACTGTTATCCGCTGTAGCATCTAAATCTGCAGAGAAGCCTTTGCCTTTTTTTATTTTCGTATTAAGCCCCTAAAAATAAAATTAAAAAGCAAGCGATATGGGGGTTTGAAGCTGCAACGTGCCCTAGTAGTCTCACGTGTACAACCACCAGACTATTGACTATTCATGTCTATATAGCACGACTAATTTCTGTATCATATAAACATTGACTGAAAATAAATTTTACAAGAAATATAACACGGAAAAAATGAGCACCGTGGCTCGACCATGTGACCTTGTGGTCAAGGTTAACTAAGATTACCACCGACAACACAACACGTCCAGATGTAAGAAAACAATTTATATTCTTGTGTTTGTGACATTCAAAAAATATTTATGTGTTACAAAAAAGTTATGCGACATTTTAAAAAGTTTCAAAAACTTGTATTTAAAAAAATGTTAATCAACACAACATGTCTAGACTAACATTTTTTCAAATACAAGTTTTGAAATTTATGTGTATTGAAACATATACTCCATATGATACACATATGTTTTGATGTTTTAAATACTCCAGTATACATCTATGTTATGATACATACATATATACATACATATATATATATATATATATATATATATATATATATTAAATACTCCAGTATACATCTATGTTTGGAGTATTTTAAAAAATATATGCTTAATACTTTTGAAACATATGATTAACATTTTTTTCAAATACAAGTTTTGAAACTTTTTTCAACTATGTTTTTAACATTTTCGGATGGTACAAAACATTTTTAAGCTACACAAACAGCTTTATACATTGTATAGGCATTTAAAAAATGTCATGACCAGTTTTTTTGGAATGCACGAACATTTTAAAATGCAACATATCATTTTTAATTACACAAATGTGGTTTACAATGTTTAAACATTTTTTTAAATGTCACACACCTTTTTTGTAACACATAAACATTTATTAAATATCACAAACACAAAAATATATTTTTTTCTTACATAGAACAAGAAGGAATAACAACATGAAAAATATTTATCCCATTTGGATAAGTTGTGTTTTCGAAACCCGGTGGTAATCTTAGTTAACATTGATCACGAGGTCACATAGTCGAGCCACGGTGCTCCCTTTTTTGGGGTTACATTTCTTGTAAAATTGATTTTTCGGCCATGTTTATATGATATAAAAATTATTTGTGCTACCTAGACATGAATGATCATCGGTTTGGTGGTTGTTAACCTGAGCCTAGTAGTGGTACGTCCCTAGTTCGTAACCGAACCATCCCTTGTTTTTCCATTTTATTTTAGGGGCTTTATACGTAAATAAAAAATAATTTTATTTTAGGGGCTTAATAAGTTAAAAAAATAAGTGTATAATACGTAAATAAAGAAAAAGTCTGCAGATCTACCATGCGTCGCGGGCTTACGGTGGGCCCTGGCCATGCTGGCATGCCACATAGACCACGGATACGTCCGCGTACATGGAATGTGGCCGTATATGAACGTTTGTGCAAGTTTGATGACCAGAAACACGTATTTTACAAGTTTGTGCACCAAACTGACCGTCACGTGCAAGCTCTATGACTCATGGTGTATTTACCTCTACGAGAAATATCAAATGACAGTCTGACTACCTCAAGCTTGCTAATTTGTCAATAAGCAACCTGTCATATATATCACATAATGATGCACCATAAATATCAAATAAGACTACTATCTCAAGACAACTTATTTGGCTATAAGCAAGCTGTCGTAAATATGTTTCCCTAATTGCAGAGACAAATACAGCCATACAGATGAGCCAATTTTGTTTTTCTTTGCAAACTACTCTGCTCAAGCATTTGAAGGGTCTTTTTTTTAAAGACCCGGTGTACACCGGCTTCATTGATTTAGCAGAAAGCAAGCGAAAAACAGGGTGATCAACTGATCATGGTGGTTTCGGTACAGATAGTGCAAAAAATAAGGAAAAGGCAAAAACAATCCGAAGGCTCTATCTCGCGGTCCTTTCCCCAAAAGGGGTCTCTATGTCTTTGGCACCGGCTAACCGCCATTGCTCCATGTTACTTCTGATGGCCTGAAGAACGCTCGCTGCATCCGGTATCTTCGCTCTGAAAACCGCAGCATTTCTTTCTCTCCACAGCTCCCACGCAACCATCAAGATCATTGATCTGACCCCTCGCTTGGCGCCAGCTTCAGCCCTCCGGACGATGTTCTGGCATATACTTCTCGAAGAAAGGAGGTGAAGCCTGTCCTCTACAGCCAAAGCTGAGCAGCCGCACCAGCTTGCAATCGTCCGCCACACCTCATCCGAGAAAGGGCAGCTCCAGAGCAGGTGCACTGAAGTTTCCAAACTTCTGAGGCAGAGAGGGCAAAAGTAACCATTTGGCCATCATCTTCTCTGCAAACGATCATTACACCAGAGCCGGTTATGTAGCAGAAGCCACGCGAATATCTTTATCTTGGCAGGGGCGCAAGCTTTCCAAATCAGATGTTTAAAACTGCTCATCCCCGTTGGCTGAAACTACATCTTATACGTGGCACCTGCCGTATAGCTACTCTGTCTCCCCTCAATCCATCTAATCTTGTCCGCCTCATTCCCATTAGTTTGTGCGTGCTGCAGCAGGCGCCACAGTCTCAGAAAATCGACCGCGATCTCCATCATGTTGCCATGCTGAAGATCAATCAACCACTGCTCGTTGTTTAGAGCCCCTGCCACTATTATGTTCTTTCTTTTAGAATGATGAAATAGCATGGGGAAGGCGTGCTGCAGCGAGGACCCCCAACCCATTTTGATTTTCAGAACAGAGCAGTCTGCCCATTACCGATCGTCACAGTGGTGGCTTTGTCGAAGGCCGCCCTGTCATGCTCATCACACGGTGTCTGAAGGCCCACCCACGGTCGCCGTGGCTGTCAGTAGCCTTAGGCTAGTCATAGTGGGAGTAACCTAACTAGTAACATAGCGCATTTCGAGAAATTTTTGCTTATATGACATGTAGTTAATGAGAAGTGGTAACATAATATGTTACTGTTATTGCACTGATGATCTTCTTCAGTAGTTTCAGCACTGTTATTGCAAAAGTTGGCAGCGCTGAGGGAACGCTCCCAACCAGCACTCTTCTGCCTGCGTTCCACCCGGCCAGCCGAGCCTTGATTCTATTCAGGATGAATTGCAGGTGAACTATCTGAAGCCTGGATGGCGAAATTGGAAGGCCCAGGTATGTTATCGGGAACTGAACAGTGTTGCCACCAAAACCCTGTAGCACATCCGACAACGACAGCCCGTCACACCTTATAGGTGCCACAGTCAATACTCTGATTTTAAATGTAGTCCCGTGGCATCACTGAAAGATTGTAGGAAATCCAGGAGGGCGTCAACCTCCTGTTTAACCGGATTTGTAAAAAATTACCGCATCATCCGCGTATAAATTGATACGCATGCTTGTGTCGCGGCCCGGGAAAGGTGCCAAGATGCCACTGTCAGAGCAACTCCAATGGGACGACCCATTTCGTCCGCCGCCATCCGTTTGGGTCGGTGCGGACAAAAAAGAAGACCCAACGCGCCGACCCAAACCCAAATCAAGTCCGCTTCGCGTCCACGTCGATGCATTTGCGGCCCAAATTTCGCCCCAAATACGTCGTCGCGTACGCGGAACGGACGCCACGCGCACCTTCTCGGTGTCCGCCGCATCCCCCGGCGGTCGTCCAACTGCCCGAGGCCTACCTGGTCAGATTAATTTATGACCTCGGGCCCACGCGTCAGCAACGGCGGTCGTCCTTTTTTAAGCCAACCGTGTGGCGAGGCCGTCCTCATCCGCTTCCAGCCAGCCCCCGTCCCCATCTAGCCACACTCGCTCCCCCGTCGCCGGCAAACCCTAGCCACCCCAACCGTGCCAGATGGGGCTCTTCTCCCGCGCCGGCAGCAGCAAGGCCAAGGACAAGTCCCCCGCCATTCCTTTTCCCCCGGAGTTCCTCCCGCCTCCGTCGGCGCCAGCTCGCCGCCCGAGGCAGCGCGTCAGCGTGCCAGTGCACCAGGCGGAGTGGCACTGGCAGCATCGCGTGCCTCTCCCGTACCCCTACGCCACCCTGCCGCACGACTGGCACCTAGATCCGGAGAGGATCCCAGTGCCGGCGGCGCCGCGATCGGCTAGGGCGCATGCAGAGGAGGTGCGGCGCCGGCGGGCGCTCCTGATGCCGGAGCAGCGCCGTGACCCCGCCTACGCAACTGACTCGCCCAACTGGGCTCGTTGATTCGCCTTCAAGCACGAGGAGGCGAGGCGACGCGGTGTTCGCGAAGTCGACCGCACTGTGCCACCGCCACCGCTCGTCGTCCGCGAGGAGGACCAGGCGGATGATAACCCACAAGTATAGGGGATCGCAACAGCTTTTGAGGGTAGAGTATTCAACCCAAATTTATTGATTCGACACAAGGGAAGCCAAAGAATATTCTCAAGTATTAGCAGCTGAGTTGTCAATTCAACCACACCTGGAAACTTAGTATCTGCAGCAAAGTGTTTAGTAGCACAGTAATATGATAGTGGTGGTAGCAGCAACAAAAGTAAAGACAGCAAAAATAATGTTTTTGGTATTTTGTAGTGATTGTAACAGTAGCAGCAGAAAAGTAAATAAGCGTAAACCAGTATATGGAAAACTCGTAGGCACCGGATCAGTGATGGATAATTATGCCGGATGCGGTTCATCATGTAACAGTCATAACATAGGATGACACAGAACTAGCTCCAATTCATCAATGTAATGTAGGCATGTATTCCGTATATAGTTATACGTGCTTATGGAAAAGAACTTGCATGACATCTTTTGTCCTACCCTCCCGTGGCAGCGGGGTCCTATCGGAAACTAAGGGATATTAAGGCCTCCTTTTAATAGAGAACCAGAACAAATCATTAGCACATAGTGAATAAATGAACTCCTCAAACTATGGTCATCACCGGGAGTGGTCCCGATTATTGTCACTTCGGGGTTGCCGGATCATAACACATAGTAGGTGACTATAGACTTGCAAGATAGGATCAAGAACTCACATATATTCATGAAAACATAATAGGTTCAGATCTGAAATCATGGCACTCGGGCCCTAGTGACAAGCATTAAGCATAGCAAAGTCATAGCAACATCAATCTCAGAACATAGTGGATACTAGGGATCAAACCCTAACAAAACTAACTCGATTACATGATAAATCTCATCCAACCCATTACCGTCCAGCAAGCCTACGATGGAATTACTCACGCACGGCGGTGAGCATCATGAAATTGGTGATGGAGGATGGTTGATGATGACGACGGCGATGAATCCCCCTCTCCGGAGCCCCGAACGGACTCCAGATCAGCCCTCCCGGGAGGTTTAAGGGCTTGGTGGCGGCTCCGTATCGTAAAACGCGATGATTTCTTCTCTCTGATTTTTTTCTCTCCGAAAGCAGATATATAGAGTTGGAGTTGGCGTCGAACGGCATCCAGGGGGCCCACGAGGTAGGGGGCGCGCCCTAGAGGGGGGCGCGCCCCCCACCCTCGTGGATAGGGTGTGGCCCCCCTGGTCTTCATCTTTGGCGAGGATTTTTTATTATTTTTTCTAAGATGTTACGTGGAGTTTCAGGTCATTCCGAGAATATTTGTTTTCTGCACATAAAACAACATCATGACAATTCTGTTGAAAACAGCGTCAGTCCGGGTTAGTTCCATTCAAATCATGCAAGTTAGAGTCCAAAACAAGGGCAAAAGTGTTTGGAAAAGTAGATATGACGGAGACGTATCAGCTCCCCCAAGCTTAAACCCTTGCTTGTCCTCAAGCAATTCAGTTGACAAACTGAAAGAAAAAAAAACTTTTACAAACTCTGTTTGCTCTTGTTGTTGTAACTATGTCAAGCCAGCATTCAAGTTTTCAGCATATATCATAACTAACCACATTTGCAATAATTCTCAAGTCTCATAATTACTCATATCAATAGTATAATCAACTAGCAAGCCATAATAATAAATCTTGGATGACAATACTTTCTCAAAACAATCATAATATGATATAACAAGATGGTATCCCGCTAGCCCTTTTTGAGACCGCAAAACATAAATGCAGAGCAACTTTAAAGATCAAGGACTGACTAGACATTGTAATTCATGGTAAAAGAGATCCAATCATAGTCACACCCAACATAGATTAATAGTGATGAATGCAAATGACAGTTGTGCTCTCCAGCTAGTGCTTTTTAATAAGAGGGTGATGACTCAACGTAAAAGTAAATGGATAGGCCCTTCGCAGAGGGAAGCAGGGATTTGTAGAGGTGCCAGAGCTCGGTTTTGCAATAGAGATAAATTGTATTTTGAGCGGTATACTTTCATTGTCAATGTAGCAACTAAGAGATGGCGATATCTTCCATGCTAAACACATTATAGGCGGTTCCCAAACAGAATGGTAAAATTTATACTCCCCCTCCACCAACAAGCATCAATCCATGCCTTGCTCAAAACAACGAGTGTCTCCAACATACAGGTCCCAGGGGGAGTTTTGTTTGTAATTAATTTTGATTTAGTTTGCATAAAGCATGGGACTGGGCATCCCGGTGACCAGCCATTTTCTCATGAGTGAGTAGCGGAGTCCACTCCCCTTGAGAATAACCCGCCTAACACGGAAGATAAGGACAGCCTTGGTTGATACATGAGCTATTCGAGCATACAAAACAGAATGTTTATTTGAAGGTTTAGAGTTTGGCACATACAAATTTACTTGGAACAGCAGGTAGATACCGCATATAGGAAGGTATAGTGGACTCATCTGGAATAACTTTGGGGTTTAAGGGATTGGATGCACAAGCAGTATTCCCGCTTACTACAAGTGAAGGCTAGCAAAATACTGGGAAGCGACCAACTAGAGAGCGACAACAGCCATGCACATGCATTAAAATTAATAAACATTGGATGCAAGCATGAGTAGGATATAATCCACCATGAACATAAATATCGTGAAGGCTATGTTGATTTTGTTTCAACTACATGCGTGAACATGTGCCAAGTCAAGTCACTTAAATCATTCAAAGGAGGATACCACCCCATCATACCACATCATAACCATCTCAATAGCATGTTGGCACGCAAGGTAAACCATTATAACTCATAGCTAATCAAGCATGGCATAAGCAACTATGATCTCTAATTGTCATTGCAAACATGTTTATTCATAATAAGCTGAATCAAGAACGAGGGACTCATCATATTTACAAAAACAAAAGAGGTTGAGTTCATACCAGCTTTTCTCATCTTAGTCAGCCCATCATATATCATCATAATTGCCTTTCACTTGCACGACCGAACGGTGTGAATAATAATAAGAGTGCACGTGCATTGGACTAAGCTGGAATCTGCGAGCATTCAATAAACAGGAGAAGACAAGGCAATAGGGCTCTTGGTTAAATCAACAATAATGCATATAAGAGCCATTTCAACAATTTAATTATGGTCTTCTCCTACTGACCCCCAAAGAAAAGAAAAGAAATAAAACTATTTACACGGGAAAGCTCCCAACAAGCAAAAGAAGAACGGGAAATATTTTTAGATTTTCTTTTTAATTATTACTACTACAGCAGAAAAGTAAACTACTACTAATTTTTTTCTTAACATTTAACAAACACACAAGAAGAAAGCAGGAAGAAGAAAATAAACTAGCATGGATATTACAGTGAAAGAGTATGAGCACCAACATCTAGCAATGAGTGTGTGTGAACATAAATGTAATGTCGGTGAGAAATACGTACTCCCCCAAGCTTAGGCTTTTGTCCTAAGTTGGTCTATTGCTGGGGATAGCCTGGCGAATACCCATAGGTATAGCTGGGGTCGTACTGCGACGAGGAATAGTTGGGATCATACTGATGTGCAGCGGTTATCGCCTGCTGAGCTGCAGCATGGAGTCGGGCTGCCTCCGCTCTCCTCTCATACTCATCTGCCTCCTCTCTGGTGATAGTGTATCTTTGTTTTGCCTGAGCATCAAAGAAGGCAGGAGCAGGGAGAGTAATACAGACAACGTGTCGTTTGTTAAAAATTAAACGATATAAGAGAGGTGATTCAGGCCTCTCGACAAACTGGTGCGAAGCCATGGAGTTATAATCTAAATATGCAGGAGGCAACTCCGTATCACCCTCATGAATATCTATCTCAAGAAAATGAGCTAAGCGGGTTGCATAAATTCCTCCAAAGAAATCTCCATTATGTCTATTATGATGCAACCTACGAGCTACAATGGCTCCCATATGATAAGATTGGTCTCGTAACACAGCACTCCTGAGAATGCTAAGGTCAGGTACACACATGTGACATGCTTCATCCTTAGCATTTATGCATCTACCGATGAAGAGAGCAAAATAATGTATAGCAGGAAAGTGAATGCTCCCTATGGTAGCTTGCGTTATATCTCTGGATTCCCCTATAGTTATACTAGCAAGAAAGTTTCTAAATTCAGATTTAGGGGGATCCCTAATACTACCCCATGATGAAAGTTTGCAAGCAAGAGTGAAATCCTCTAGGTCCATGGTATAAGATTTGCCATAAAGATCAAACATGACTGAAGGAGAATTACGCGAAGATGAATACCCAAACCTCCTCACAAAGGAACTTGTGAGATCATGATACTGGGGGCATTTGTTAGCCTCAAAATCCTCAAGACCGGCATTGCGTAAATATGCTTTGTATTCTTCTTTAATTCCCGCACGGTTCATAAAATTTTCCGACGGCCATTCACAAGGCCGTACTGGAGCGTCTCTTGGTGGATCCTCGTCAGCATCGCGCATAGCAATCATGGGTCCTTGCTTCTTAGAAGAACCACCTTGGAACATCTTCCTAAGCATATTGTCTTTCTCTGAAAAATTTCTGAAATTTTTAGTAACTTCAAACAAAAGTGAACCAACTTCAATAAAACTGATAGCAACTACTCCTACAAGTGCCTAGAGCCTAAATCAAGCATTAGAACTACTTGGAACCATATAAATTCAACATGCAAGATCAAGAACATGGTCACCTATGCAGCACAAATTAGCAAAGAATAAAGCACTAGAACAAAAACTAATTGGACCAATGGAGGAGTCACATACCCATAAACAATCTCCCCAAGCAGTTTTGCGAGAGGTGCTTTGAGCAAGGAGATCGAAAATCACAACAAAAGTGGCTGGAACTCGTGCTTGAGTTGGTTTTTCGGGTTTGTGTGTGAAAGTGCGTTATATCGACTAGAGGGGGGGTGAATAGGCGATTTTTATGAAAGTCTTCAAAACGTGGAAGTTATGAAGACAAACGATAGAAATAAACCTATTACCCTGCAGCGGAAGGTAGACTACACTAGGCAAGCCATAGTCTAGTATTCAATAGAGTGAAAGCACAATGACTAATAGCAGCAATGTAGTAAGGATCAGGTAGGAAGATATTGTGAAGCCACACATAACACGCAGTCACTCAGTGAAGACAAAAGATAGTGCGAACATACAATGACTTCACAAGGAGTAATAGTAAGTAAAGGGAAGGGAAGATGAAACCAGTGACTCGCTGAAGACAATGATTTGTTGGACTAGTTCCAGTTGTTGTGACAACTGTACGTCTGGTTAGGGCGGCTAGGTATTTAAACCTTAGGACACACAGTCCCGGACACCCAGTCCTAAACACGCAGCTCAGGACACCCAGTCCTCACCGTATTCCCCTTGAGCTAAGGTCACACAGACCTCGCCCAATCACTCTGGTAAGTCTTCAAGGTAGACTCCCAAACCTTCACAGACTTCGTTCACCGGCAATCCACAATGTCTCTTGGATGCTCAGAACACGACGCCTAACCGGCTGGAGGATGCACAGTCCTCAAGTGTAATAAGTCTTCAGATCACACAGACAAGAAGACTTAAGTGATGCCTAATTCTCTTTGGCTCTGGGTGGTTAGGGCTTTATCATCGCAAGGAATTCTCTCTCAAAGGCTTCGAGGTGGGTTGCTCTCAAACGACAAAAGCCGTATTCTGAATCTGAGCAGCCAACTGGTTATGGTTGTAGGGGGTGGGCTATTTATAGCCACTTGGCAACCCGACCTAATTTGTCCGAAATGACCCTGGGTCACTAAGGAACTGACACGTGTTCCAACGGTCAGATTTCAAACTCACACGACAACTTTACTTGGGCTACAAGCAAAGCTAACTTGTCCGACTCTGGACAAGATTCGCTCTCAAAGTCTTCGCTCGAAGACATAGGTTTTGTTTAAGCATCACTTCAGTCATTCTGACTGGTTCTCTTGGACCCCACTTAACAGTACGATGGTTCCTATGACTCAACACAGAAGAAAGAGAACTACGAAAGATCTAAGTCTTCGAGCTCCATAGGCTTCATGTGGTGTCTTCTCTTGTCATAGTCTTCAATGTGAATATCTTCATATACCACCTTTGACTTCAATGTCTTCATACATTTTTAGGGGTCATCTCTGGTAGGAAAACCGAATCAATGAGGGACTTCTACCTGTGTTATGCTGCAATTCTCACAAACACATTAGTCCCTCAACTAGGTTTGTCATCAATACTCCAAAACCAACTAGGGGTGGCACTAGATGCACTTACAATCTCCCCTTTTTTGGTGATTGATGACAAACTAGTTGAAGTTTTCAACGGGGAATATAATCTGTGAAATTGTAAAGGATAAGGAATTGTCTTCATAAGTTGCAAGGGCTCTCCCTGAAGATGTGCATATAAGTAATTTGCTTTTGGAATGCAAATGCACATGGCAGGTTGTACTTGTGGAGATCCACTTCAACTTATGATGACAATCCACTATGAATGTGAAAGTATATGAAGATAACGACATGCATAATGGAAAATGGACGTCTGCAGAATGATCTAAGTGCGGAATTTATCGTCGCACATGCGGAATTTATCATCGCAACACAAGGTGGCAGATAAGTAGCAGACGACCATTTAGTTTACGTGTTACAACTCAAAGAACCAAATGTAGCAAAACGAGAGTTGTAAGCACGAAGCAAAATATAAAGCACCCGCCCATATGGACCCGCTTGAAGACTATCAACCTCATATGCTTCTCCCCCTTTTGTCAGTAAGGACCAAAAAGGTTTGAAGACATAGAGCATCTACTCGTTCCCATGAGGAGTAGGTGAAGCAGCAGGGTCGTTGGTGGTGTTTGGTGGTGCTGAAGAGCTTGGAGCAGAGTCAAAGCGTGTTGAAGGAGGTGGCAGTGAAGTAGCATCGTCTTCATCCTCGATCACTCTGGCATTCACAGTCACAGCAGAGGAAGAGAACTCAGAGTCTTCAAGGGATGGAGTTCGTCGTAGCACTGCCCTTTGAGAAGGTGTGGAGTCAAACTTGAATCGCTCAGTGAAGCCATCCTCTTGAAGATTATCTTTAGAACACATCAGCGTTAGCCCTTTCCATGTGCGGCGAGAGGTTTCATGGGCAACAAAAGCATTCTTGGTGGCAAGATTGCGAATGCGATTAACATCCACCAAGAGGCTTTGCATCTGACGCTTCAGCCAGTCATGATGCCTATCCTGTTTCTGATGAAGAGCCACAAGAAGCTCTCGGTCGTTGAGAACACGAGTGCGCTTCTTGGGTCGTGGAGCAGTTGTACTGTCAGTGGCTTCAGTGAGAGCAGGATGCGGTGCACGTGTAGTGCCAGCCAAAGGATACACACGAGTTACGGCTTCCACGCCTTCAACGTTCTAAGAAAAACTCTGATGCTCTGCATTCTGAAGACTTAGGGGTTCCTTGGAAGGCTCAGTATAGATGGCTTCAATTGACATATCCACACTAGGCAGAAAAATCCGATGATTGCGAGCAAATGGCTGATATGAGATAGTGGAGTGAAGTTTGATCAGCCGCATGACCCATGGGGCATAGAACTTCAAGCCAAACATATCAGAGCCTGATGCAGCAAGTTGGCGAATGAAGAAGTCCTGTGCATTGAAGCATTTTCCATGAAGAATATAGAAGACCAAAGTCTTCATTGCACCTTCAAGCTTGGCATGTGGAGAGTGTCATTTGATTGGCCAGAGAGTTCGCCTTATGATGTGATAAATGGTTCTTGGCAGATACTCAAGGTCTTCAACAAAGAACTCCGTGGGATAAGCAACATCTTGGGGCAATGGCTTCATCATACTGAGCATCTGACTCATATTAGGTTCAGTCTTCTGAAAGATGCTCTCAATAGCTTCACTATGAAGCTGACAGCCATGCTCGTATAGATCGCCAGGAGTGGGCAAACCAGTGAGCTCAATGATGTCAAAGGCTTTGGCTTTGTGATGAACGTTTCCTGTCATCCACTCCAGGACCCAAGTCTTCGGATCTCTGCTATACCCGCGGATGTGAAGTGTGGCATAGAATTGGAGCAGCAACTCTTCATTACAATGCTCTTGGTCAGTGACGAATGGCAGCAATCCAACTTCTTTGAAGCAATCCAGAGCTTCTTCCAGACAGGGCAGACCGGCTATAGCTTCAATGTCAAGACGCTTGTGGGGGAAGATGCGACCTTGATTGTATAGAATGCAGGAGTAATAGCTTCGCTGCGGATAGCTCCAGGACCGATTAGATGATATCCTTTCCCTTGAGTAGGGGTTCTTGGAGCTATTGAAGAATGTGTTGTCTGCTCTGAAGCCATTGATATTGAAGGAGCCAGGTGCTGATGCAGGACCTGGGAACCTTGGCAATCTTGGGATTGGCTTCTGTACCTGAGGCCTGTGCTCAACATGATAGTCGAACTGGGGACCGGCAGCAGACTCAGGAACAGAAGTGGCGGGATCAGTGGCTTCGCTGACTTCTAGTGCTTTTGTTGGTGAGGGCTCCACATTAGCTTCAGCCATGACAGCATCAGTGGCTTCAGTGGTGTTGGTGGTGGCAGCCTCAAGATGTTCAACCTCCACTTGACGAGCAGGAGGATCGGTCACGATCACGTTCTCCTCGAGAACTGCTTCTTGGTGGGACAAGGGAGTGACAACTTGTGGGACTTCATCTTCCACGGCTGATGCGGCCAGATTGTCTTCAGCAGAGACTTGAGGCCTTGGACCTTTGCGAAGCCTGCGCAACGCGGGTGACGCCTGTGGAGTTGCTGTTGGCTGGGCCTCAAAGTCTTCTTCCTCTTGTGGGCGATCCGCCCATGAAGCATCCTGTGCAATTGGCGTCAGTGGACGACCAATGCTGATGAGTTCGCTGTGCGTGAGCACAGGCGATGATACATGTTGGTGCTCTAGCTGAGGAAGGGCTGCATCATCTTCAACATGGTCATGGTGACCAATGTCTTCAGCAGCGATGGGATCAGCTGCTGGAAAGTCTTCAGCTTCATGAGTCTCTGTGAAAGCAGGCTCATGGACAGTCAGTTGACATTCTTGTGGATCGGCGTCGGGGTGAACCATGGAAATGGGTTCAACAATCAAGGGCTCTGTGGGAGAGGCTTCAGGATGTTTCCTCTTCCTAGCTTCAGCCTCAGCAGTCCTCGTCTTCTTGAGCTCTGAAGCGGTTGACCGGATTTTTGGCTTTGAGCCAGTCATTCTAGTTGGGAAGACAATGGGATCTGCTTCCTGCCTTGGTGCTTCAGGTTCAGCCATAGCGGGCTTCTTCTTCTTCTTTGCAGCCATCCTGGGGTCGATGCCAGGACGCCCAAGGGCCTTGCGCTTCTCAGCCTCATTGTAGGCTTGCACACATCTGTCAGCCAGAACCTTCATGCGCTCACGCGAACCCTGAGCTTCTGCACGTTTCTTGAGAAAGGCTTCCTTGAGCTCGTGCAGCATAATCTTGAAGTTCTTCACATCTTGCACGCTGAGCTTGGCCATATGCTTCTTGAACTGAGATTTCTCAAAGTCAATCTTCTGCTTCAGTTCAACAATGCTCTGGGCGATAGCTAACTCTGAAGCAATGGCGCCATGGAAGGCGACACTGAGGCCAATGGGTAGTTGGAGATCTTCGAAGCTGATGTTTGGCGTGTCAAACCATTCATCAATGAAGTTGTGGATGATTGTTATATCAAAGAGAGGCAGATCATTGAAGATTTCTGCTTCTTCTTTGCTCTTGATGAGTTGCTCAAGAGCGTCATCTGCAAGATCTTCATCACTTGATAGATCAATGGCATCATTGCGCAGAATGGCAGCAGCTGTTAGCTCTTGGCCGGTGTGTGGCAGAGGCATCTTGACCTTCTGGGGCTTGGAGATGCGTGATAAATCTTTGGACTGCACACTGTCTTCAGGAGGTGCAATTGCCAGTGGCTTCGCCCGTGAGATTTTTGGTGAAGGGGCAGGCTTTGAAGCTTTAGGCTTCTTCAACTTCTTTGGCTTCGGCGCTGCAGGCGCTTCATCTGATTCAGCGTCAGCTGCAGGCTCATTCGCTGCAGTCCCTTGAACCAAGATATGGGTGATGAGGCCTTCAAGGTTGTAGAAAGGACCGACGACATTGGGTTCTGCATCTCGTGTGCCATCAGCCCTTGGAGCTGAGGGACCAGGGTTGAAGTCTAGTCCCAATGTCTTCTTGTTTTGCTTCGCTGAGTTCTGGGCAAACTGGAAGTTGCGCTTGAACAGAATGTTGTCACGACACCATAGTAGTGACGATGGGTGTGCATCAACAGGCTGTGGCCCACGGACCATGCAGGGATAGAAGCCTTGTTCAATGGCTTCATCTCTGGACCTGGGTTGAAGATTCTTGTATAGGATGTCTCCCTACGGTCTCTTGATGGCATTTTTCTCAGCATATTCCTGGGTTACAAATCGGTATTTGAACCATTGTTCTGCCCAATATCTTCGAATCCATTGGATTCGGGTCTTGCGCTGATTCTAATCCTCTTCAGGATCTGTCTTGTATAGTTCTGAGAGGTCATCTGGCAGATCTCTAGATGTTTCTCCACGACGCTTTCTGCCACCCTTCCTTGCTGATTTCTCTGAAGCCATGAACTTTAAACTGAAAGGCTTCAACACGTTCAAAGGCTTCAAATATTTTCGCTTGCTGGACAAATAGGAACTTGCTTCGGGAGAATTTATATGATGTTGTAAGAATTCTGCAAATGAATGCAGACTATGAGAACCAAGGGATTCTCCCACGGACATGTACCTGTGACAGCATTAAGGTGCGAGGGAAGGGGAAGAGGTCATATGCATTCTCAGAAGATTTTGAATATAAATCAGTTTAGAAGACATTGACCTCATCGTGCGAAGACATTCACTCATAGATAAGGAGTTGGTTCCAGATTTGTACGAATCCAGAGATTAGTACAAGTGAGGAATCTAACTACTTTGTGAAGCATAAGTGAATATACTAGGCATGTTATGAGATGCAGTATGAGAGAGATCTAACTTGTGTTAATAGAAGCTGCTTGTGGTAGAAAGTGACAAAGCCATAGGATCAATGGTGCCGTAAAAAGGAAGTTTTATTTACCACACTAAGAACTGCTAGACGGAGTGGAAGATGAGGCCGAGCAGTTCGATCTTCCGTGCCCTAACTTGGCGACGGAGGACACCTACGGCGACGGCGGAGAGGACGATGTCCGCGGTCGGCGTGAAGACGGCGTCGGAGAGGTTGCGGCAGCAAAGCGCTTCGTCGCCGGTGTCGTCGAGGGCTAGCGGTGGCGCTAGGGTTCATGCGAGAGTGGAAGAAGAGATAATGACCGCCGTGAAGTGTGTATTTATAGGTATAGGGGCGGCACTGCGTTATTACACAGGTGCCCCTGGCGATTCGCATCTAAGGAACACGTGGCCATTATGCGGAATTTTGGGGTTTGTTTCACGTCCCACGCACGCCTGGATTGTCGGGTGGTCGTTCCTACTTCTCCGGGTTTCATGTGGAGGAATGAGCATTGAAAACGGACTTAATGGTTGTCTCTGTATCTTCTGCTAACAAGGACGCAGGGAAGACATTCGACAGTTTCAATAGAATGCATATGATTTGGAGAGATAGAATTTGAGATAGAAAGCATAGAGAGGTTAGGGTCCGATCACATTCACTTAGTTCAAAAGATTCAACAAGAAGACATAGCTATAAGTGAATGCTGTAGAGGACAGAACACTAGTATATATATATATATCTATATAATCAACATAGTGAAGATAATCATGAAGACATGTTGAGATTGAAGCCAAACCAAATGTGAAGACATAGCAAGGTAATGCCATGAGTGAAACACTTCAAAATAGAACATTTGGTGGTGGCGTTACCCACCGTATATGAAGTATTAGACCCAGACACGGCGCACAATTATCGTGGCGCTCCGAAGTCAAATTCCACATTAATGTATTCACACTTAGAATGTATGTCTTCATTGATTGAAGATATACTTTACTTCGTGTGTTGCACATCTAAGTCATCAATATGCATAAGGGTTAGGATGTGTGCCTGATCACAGGACATTTGAGGATTCCAGGATATTTAGCTCACACTGTAACTTGCAAAATCTCTTCTCATCCAAGGGCTTGGTGAAGATATCTGCCAATTGCTCTTCAGTGTTGACGTGTATGATATCAATATCTTCCTTCACAACATGATCTCTGAGAAAGTGATGACGAATTTCAATGTGCTTTGTCTTAGAGTGCTGAACTGGGTTGTTGGCAATCTTGATGGCGCTTTCGTTGTCGCAGTAGAGTGGCACTTGCTTCAGATGAATGCCATAGTCTTTGAGCGTTTGCTTCATCCACAGAAGCTGAGCGCAGCAAGATCCAGCAGCAATGTATTCAGATTCAGCAGTGGAGAGAGATACACAGTTTTGCTTCTTTGAAGACCAACATACAAGTGATCGTCTCAGAAAGTGACATGTGCCTGATGTAGACTTGCGATCAACTTTGTCACCAGCATAATCAGCATACGAGAATCCAACCAGATCAAACTCTGAGCCCTTTGGATACCATAATCCTAGAGTTGGGGTGTGAGCCAAATATCGAAGAATTCGCTTCACAGCTAAGTGATGCGACTCCTTTGGTGCCGCTTGAAATCGAGCACACATGCAAACACAAAGCATAATATCTGGCCTAGATGCACATAGATAAAGTAAAGAACCAATCATGGAGTGGTATACCTTTTGATCGAACTCTTTACCATTGTCGTCAGGACCTAGATGATGCTTGGCTGGCATTGGCGTCGTGAAGCCTTTGCAGTCTTGCATACCGAACTTCTTCAGGCAATCTTTGAGATACTTCTCTTGAGATATGAAGATGCCATTGCGTTGCTATCGTATTTGAAGACCGAGAAAGAACTTCAGCTCTCCCATCATAGACATTTGATATTGCTCTTGCATCATATATCCAAACTCTTCACTGTACTTCTGATTGGTGCAGCCGAAGATAATGTCATCCACATATATTTGGCACACAAACAGTTCACCATCATATGTCTTCTTGAAGAGAGTGGGGTCGAGAGAACCAGGTATGAAGCCTTTGCTCTTCAGGAAGTATTTGAGTGTGTCATACCAAGCCCGAGGGGCTTGTTTGAGGCCATACAGTGCCTTGTTGAGCTTGTATACCATGTTAGGATGTTTTGGATCTTCAAAGCCAGGCGGTTGTGCAACATACACTTCTTCTTCAATCTTGCCATTGAGAAAAGCGCTCTTCACATCCATTTGATATAGAAGTATGTTATGATGATTTGCATAGGCCAGCAGTATGCGTATGTCTTCAAGTCGAGCCATAGGAGCAAATGTTTCATCGAAGTCAATGCCTTCCACTTGAGTATATCCTTGAGCAACGAGACGAGCTTTGTTTCTGACAACTTGACCATGCTCATCTTGCTTGTTGCGGTATATCCATTTGGTGCCTATTATGTTGTGCTTCCGAGGATCGGGACGCTTGACCAGTTCCCATACATTATTCAGCTCAAACTGTTGAAGCTCGTCTTGCATAGCTTGAATCCATTCAGGTTCCATGAAGGCTTCTTCAACTTTCTTGGGTTCTGTTATTGAGACGAATGCGAAGTGCCCACAGAAATTTGCTAGCTGAGTTGCCCTTGAACGAGTGAGTGGACCGGGTGCATTGATGCTATCAATTATTCTTTCAATCTGCACTTCATTGGCAACGCGAGGATGTACAGGGCGAAGATTTTGCTCTTGCTGATCATTGTCATTGTTAGAAGGAATGTCTTCAGGCTGAGCATTGTCTTCATGTTGATCAGGTGCTGAGATGATAAGTTCTTCTTCAGGATGAGCTTCAGAAGGTATAATTTCTCCAGTTCCCATTAGCTTGATTGATTCACTGGATGGAACTTCATCTAGCACATTTGGCAGTTGCTCTCTTTGTGAACCGTTGGTCTCATCGAACCGCACATCCACTATTTCAACCACTTTGTAATGAAAGAGATTGAAGACTCTGTAGGAGTGCGAATCCTTTCCATATCCAAGCATAAAACCCTCATGTGCTTTTGGTGCAAACTTTGAGGTGTGATGTGGGTCCTTGATCCAGCACCTGGCGCCAAATACTCTGAAGTAACTGACATTTGGCTTCTTGCCAGTAAGGAGCTCATAAGATGTCTTGTTCAGAAGCTTGTGAAGATAAACACGATTGATTGTATGGCATGCAGTATCAATGGCTTCAGGCCAGAATTTTCTTGGAGTCTTGTATTCATCTAGCATCGTTCTGGCCATCTCAATGAGTGTTCTGTTCTTGCGTTCGACGACCCCATTCTGCTGTGGCGTGTACGGGGCTGAGAATTCATGTGTGATGCCCAAGGTATCAAGATATGTATCAAGGCCAGTGTTCTTGAATTCAGTGCCATTGTCACTTCTGATATGCTTTATCTTGGCGCCATAGTTGTTCATTGCTCGATTGGCGAAGCGTCTGAAGACATCCTGCACTTCAGTCTTGTAAAGGATTATGTGCACCCAAGTATATCTAGAATAATCATCAACAATGACAAAGCCATAGAGACAAGCAGTAGTAGTAAGAGTTGAGTAATGAGTGGGACCGAAAAGATCCATGTGAAGCAGTTCGAAGGGTCGAGTAGTGGTCATGATTGTCTTCGAGGGATGTTTGGCCCTCGTCATCTTTCCTGCCTCACAAGCACCGCATAAGTGATCTTTCTTGAACTTGACGCCCTCGATGCCTATGACATGCTTCTTCTTTGCCAGGGTGTGGAGGTTCCTCATGCCAGCATGCCCAAGCCTCCGATGCCAGAGCCAGCATTCTGAAGCTTTTGCTAGAAGACATACGGCAAGCTGTGGTCCTGCTAAGAAATCTACCACGTACAAATCATCTTTTCGATACCCTTCAAATACTAGAGACTTGTCAGATTCCATTAGAACAAGGCAACGATATTTTCCAAATATTACGATCATGTTTAAATCGCAAAACATTGAGACAGACATTAAGTTGAATCCAAGGGATTCAACAAGCATGAATTTATCCATGTGTTGATCCCTTGAGATTGCAACTCTACCTAGACCCAATACCTTACTTTTACCAGTGTCAGCAAATGTGATGTGGCTCTTGTCGGATGGACGTAAGGTTGAGTCCATAAGAAGGCTTCTTTTGCCAGTCATGTGATTTGTACACCCACTGTCAATAATCCATTGTGAAGACGCTGGTGTCGTACCCTACAGTGCAGTTAGGGGGATAGGCTTCACGAAGAGCATTGTGAAGCAAAAAACATTTGACGAACCAGTGGGTTATGAAAGCTTAGATCCAGATTAGGACTAATAGGGAGAGTAGCAAGTGATTCAGGAACGAAGTACATAGTAAGACCATTCGGGCATTTGATCTTGCGCCCTACAAGATGTTTAAGGTCCCCAGCAATAGCGTCAGACGATTTTGATTTTCTGCTAGAGACCTTTCCCTGCAAAAGAGAGTTAAGCTTTCTTAGCCACCCACATCTTCAAGGGTGGCTTAGAAGCAATAAGTCTAAGTGTAGCATCTGAGAACTTTGGCTTTGGAGCCCTAGCAAACAGTCTTGCAGGCGGACAATAGTACTCATAAGAATAAGCAGAATAGTTCTTGGTCTTATGAACATGGCGGTTTGATGAACCGCTCTCATATTCATATGCCTGAGTATGGTTTCCCTGCAAAACATTTGCATTAGTGCGACTCAGGTGAGTCCTCTGTCTGTATGAAGCCTTTGGACCGTATGAAGCCTTTGGTCTGAGGTTTGTCTTCTTCACGTGAGGTGTCATGATGACATTCACAGGAAGATTCTCCAGACACCTTTTCAGAACCCAGATCTTCTTTATAGGCGGTCCATTCCTGCAGTTAGTACCAATGTACCTGGCAAACACTTCACCATTCTGATTCTTAAACAGTTTATAGTTTGCATCAAGGGATTCATCAATGATAATGGGGTTAGCACAAGTGAAGCCAGATAGATTGGATGGATCTGCTGAAGGTTCCTTTGCAGCAACCCACGTGGTTTTGGGGTACTACTCAGGTTTCCAGTAAGAGCCATCAGCATTCATTTTCCTTACGAACCCAACACCCTCTTTCCTCGGGTTTCGGTTCAGAATCTGCTTTTTGAGGACATCACATAGTGTCTGATGCCCTTTAAGACTTTTGTACATCCCTATTTCAAGCAATGTCTTCAACCTAGCATTCTCATCAGCAATAGCAGTGGTATCCTCAGCAGAGGGGTTAGTTACCACATCAACAGTTGAAGATATTGCAACAGTGGTAGCAGTAGAACATTCAGCAGCAGAAGTAGCATTATCACGCTCAATGCATTTAAGACATGGTGGTTCAAATCCTTCCTGAACGGAACTGATCTGTTTGGAGTGAAGTGACTCGTTTTCCTTTTGAAGATCTTCATGAGCCGCTCTCAATTTCTCAAGATCTTGCTTCCTTTGAAGATAATCATAGGAAAGCTTTTCATGAGTTGTTGAGAGAGTTTCATGACGACTTTCAAGTTCCACATACTTAACATGAAGATTTTTTATGTCTTCAATTAAGGATTCAGATCAAGTCATTTCAGCACCTAACAGATCATCGCTTCTGTCTAACAGTTTTTGAATATGTTCCATAGCTTTCTGTTGTTCAGTTGCAATTTTAGCAAGTGTTTTGTAGTTGGGTTTTGAACCACAATCAGAGTCATCGTCACTAGATGTTTGATAGTGAGTAGTGCGTGTGTTTACCTTGGCACCGCGTGCCATGAAGCAGTAGGTAGAAGCAGAGTAGTCCTTGTCATTTGCATCGGTGTCGGTGATGAAGTCATTGTCTTCAGTGTTGAAGATGGACTTGGCAACGTATGCAGTAGCCAGACTTGCGACGCCTGAATCGGACTCCTCCTCAGACTCCACCTCCGCCTCCTCAGAAGCGGACTCCTCCTCTGAATCCATTTCCTTGCCAACAAACGCACGTGCCTTGCCAGATGAGCTCTTCTTGTGTGATGAAGACTTTGAGGAAGACTTGGAAGAAGACTTTGAGTATTTCTTCTTCTTCTTGTTGTCAGAGTCATATTCCTTGCCCTTCTTCTTCTTTTTGTTCTCATTGTCCCATTGTGGACACTCAGAGATGAAGTGGCCAGGTTTCTTGCACTTGTGACATGTTTTCTTCTTGTAGTCGTGAGCAGAAGCTTCAACATTCCTTGAGCTTGATCGGGAAGACTTTCCGAAACCTTTCTTCTTGGTGAATTTTTGGAACTTCTTCACAAGCATAGCAAGTTCCCTTCCAATGTCTTCAGGATCATCCGAACTGCTGTCAGATTCTTCTTCAGATGAGGAGATAGCTTTTGCCTTCAAGGCACGAGTTTGCCCATAGTTTGGACCGTAGATATCTCTTTTCTCAGAAAGCTGAAACTCATGTGTGTTGAGCCTCTCAAGTATGTCAGACGGATCGAGTGTCTTGAAATCAGGATGTTCTTAAATCATCAGGGCTAGGGTGTCAAACGAACTATCAAGTGATCTCAGTAGTGTCTTGACAACTTCATGTTTGGTGATCTCAGTAGCGCCAAGGGCTTGAAGCTCATTTGTGATGTCAGTGAGTCGGTCAAATGTGAGCTGGACATTCTCATTGTCATTTCCCTTGAAGCGGTTGAAGAGGTTGCGAAGAACACTGATTCTCTGATCTCTCTGGGTTGAGACGCCTTCATTGACCTTGGAGAGCCAGTCCCAGACCAGCTTAGATGTTTCCAAAGCACTCACACGGCCATACTGTCCTTTGGTTAGATGACCACAGATGATATTCTTGGCAGTAGAGTCCAGTTGAACGAACTTCTTGACATCAGCAGCAGTGACACCTTCTCCAGCCTTGGGAACGCCGTTCTTGACGACATACCATAGGTCGACGTCAATGGCTTCAAGATGCATGCGCATCTTATTCTTCCAGTAGGGATATTCATTTCCATCAAAGACGGGGCACGCAGCGGAGAGTTTAATTATCCCTGCAGTCGACATAGCTAAAACTCCAGGTGGTTAAACCGAATCACACAGAACAAGGGAGCACCTTGCTCTGATACCAATTGAAAGTGCGTTATATCAACTAGAGGGGGGTGAATAGGCGATTTTTATGTAAGTCTTCAAAACATGGAAGTTATGAAGACAAACGATAGAAATAAACCTATTACCCTGCAGTGGAAGGTAGACTACACTAGGCAAGCCATAGTCAAGTATTCAATAGAGTGAAAGCACAATGACTAATAGCAGCAATGTAGTAAGGATCAGGTAGGAAGATATTGTGAAGCCACACAGAACATGCAGTCACTCAGTGAAGACAAAAGATAGTGCGAACATACAATGACTTCACAAGGAGTAACAGTAAGTAAAGGGAAGGGAAGATGAAACCAGTGACTCGCTGAAGACAATGATTTGTTGGACCAGTTCCAGTTGCTGTGACAACTGTACGTCTGGTTAGGGCGGCTAGGTATTTAAACCTTAGGACACACAGTCCCGGACACCCAGTCCTGAACACGCAGCTCAGGACACCCAGTCCTCACCGTATTCCCCTTGAGCTAAGGTCACACAGACCTCACCCAATCACTCTGGTAAGTCTTCAAGGTAGACTCCCAAACCTTCACAGACTTCGTTCACCGGCAATCTACAATGTCTCTTGGATGCTCAGAACGCGATGCCTAACCGGCTGGAGGATGCACAATCCTCAAGTGTAATAAGTCTTCAAATCACACAGACAAGAAGACTTAAGTGATGCCTAACTCTCTTTAGCTCTGGGTGGTTAGGGCTTTATCCTCGCAAGGAATTCTCTCTCAAAGGCTTTGAGGTGGGTTGCTCTCAAACGACAAAAGCCGTACTCTGAATCTGAGCTGCCAACCGTTTATGGTTGTAGGAGGTGGCCTATTTATAGCCACTTGGCAACCCGACCTGATTTGTCCAAAATGACCCTGGGTCACTAAGGAACTGACACGTGTTCCAACGGTCAGATTTCAAACTCACACGGCAACTTTACTTGGGCTACAAGCAAAGCTGACTTGTCCGATTCTGGACAAGATTCGCTCTCAAAGTCTTCGCTCGAAGACATAGGTTTTGTTTAAGCATCACTTCAGTCATTCTGACTGGTTCTCTTGGACCCCACTTAACAGTACGGTGGTTCCTATGACTCAACACAGAAGAAAGAGAACTACGAAAGATCTAAGTCTTCGAGCTCCATAGGCTTCATGTGGTGTCTTCTCTTGTCATAGTCTTCAATGTGAATATCTTCATATACCACCTTTGACTTCAATGTCTTCATACATTTTTAGGGGTCATCTCTGGTAGGAAAACCGAATCAATGAGGGACTTCTACCTGTGTTATCCTGCAATTCTCACAAACACATTAGTCCCTCAACTAGGTTTGTCATCAATACTCCAAAACCAACTAGGGGTGGCACTAGATGCACTTACAGTGTGAGACAGAGGAAGAAGATGGGTGCTGGGATAAGTGGAGGAGGGCCACCGTGGGCCCACAAGGCAGGGGGCATGCCCTAAGGGGGGGCGCCCACCACCCTCGTGGCCAGGTGGCAGCTCCTCCCGCGGTAATTTTTGCATAGAAAATCCTCAAATATTCCTGAAAAAATCATATTAAATTGGCATGGCATTCCGAGGACTTTTATTTTTGGGATATTTTTATATTGCACGGATAAGTCAGGAAACAGACAGAAAAATACTATTTTTACTTTATTTCTACTAATTAACAGAAAGTATAGAGAGGGTACAGAAGTTTGTGCTTCTAGTTTCATCCATCTCATGCTCATCAAAAAGAATCCACTAACAAGGTTGATCAAGTCTTGTTAACAAACTCATTCCGATAATCATGAAACCGGAGAAATTTCGAATAACACTAAGTTACCTCAACGGGGATATGCACATCCCCAATAATAAGTATATCATATTTCATTTTGACAGTAGGAAGAGGAAATTCAAAACCTCCAATTATAATCGATGGAATTTTTCCAATGGAGTTGATACTATGAACTTGAGGTTGTTTCCTCGGAAAGTGTACCATATGCTCATTACCATTAACATGAAAAGTGACATTGCCTTTGTTGCAATCAATAAAAGCCCTGCAGTATTAACAAAAGATCTTCCAAGAATAATAGACATACTATCATCCTCGGGAATATCAAGAATAACAAAGTCCATTAAAATAGTAACGTTTGCAACCACAACAGGCACATCCTCACAAATACCGACAGGTATATCAGTTGATTTATCAGCCATTTGCAAAGATATTTCAGTAGGTGTCAGCTTATTCAAGTCAAGTCTATGATATAAAGAGAGAGGCATAACACTAACACCGGCTCCAAGATCACATAAAGCAGTTTTAATATAATTTCTTTTAATGGAGCAAGGTATAGTAGGTACTCCGGGGTCTCCAAGTTTCTTTGGTATTCCACCCTTAAAAGTATAATTAGCAAGCATGGTGGAAATTTCAGCTTCCGGTATCTTTATTTTATTAGTAATGATATCCTTCATATATTTAGCATAAGGATTTGGTTTGAGCACATCAGTTAATCGCATACGCAAAAAGATAGGCCTAATCATTTCAGCAAAGCGATCAAAATCCTCATCATCCTTTTTCTTGGATGGTTTGGAGGAAAAGGCATGGGTTTCTGAACCCAAGGTTCCCTTTCTTTACCATGTTTCCTAGCAACAAAGTCTCTTTTATCATAACATTGATTGTTCGATTGTGGGTTATCAAGATCAACATCAGGTTCAATTTCTACATCATTATCATTACTAGGTTGAGCATCATCATGAACATCATCATTAATATTTTCATTAGGTTCATGTTCATTACTAGATTGTGTTTCATCATCAGACATAAATATATCATTTGGATTATCAGGTGGTTCAGCAATAGGTTCACTAGAAGTTTGCACAGTTCTATCATTTTTCTTCCTCTTCTTTTTAGAAGAACTAGGAACATCAATATTATTTCTTTGAGAATCTTGCTCGATTCTCTTAGGGTGGCCTTCAGGATATAAAGGTTCCTGAGTCATTCTACCAGTTCTAGTAGCCACTCTAATGGCATAATCATTTTTCTTACTATTCATTTCATCAAGCACTTCTTTTTGAGCCTTAAGTACTTGTTCTACTTGAGTGGTAACCATAGAAGCATGTTTGCTAACAAGTTTAAGTTCACCTTTAATATTAGCCATATAATCACCCAAGCGTCTAATCATATAAGCATTTTCTTTTAATTGTCTACCAAAATAAGCATTGAAGTCGTCTTGCTTAAACATAAAGTTATCAAACTCATCCAAGCACTGACTAGCAATTTTAGTAGGAGGGACTTCAGCTTTATCATATCTATAGAGAGAATTTATCTTTACTACCTGTGTCGGGATATCAGGATCAGGAGGTTCTTCAATAAATAAAGAATTGAGATCATATGTTTCTTCAACAGGCGGTATATTAAGACCATGTATTTCTTCAATAGGAGGTAAATTCTTAACATCTTCAACTTTAATACATTTTTCTTTCATAGATTTCTTTGCCTCTTGCATATCTTCGGGACTGAGGAATAGAACACCTCTCTTCTTCGGAGTTGGTTTAGGAATAGACTCAGTAATTGGAGCAGGAGCTGGCTCGGGAGGTGCCCAATTATTTTCATTTGTCAACATATTATTCAATAGAATTTCAGCTTCATCCGGTGTTCTTTCCCTGAAAAGAGAACCAGCACAACTATCCAGGTAATCTCTGGAAGCATCGGTTAGTCCATTATAAAAGATATCAAGTATTTTAGGTTTCTTAAGAGGATGATCAGGCAAAGCATTAAGTAACTTGAGAAGCCTCCCCCAAGCTTGTGGGAGACTCTCTTCTTTAATTTGCACGAAGTTGTATATTTCCCTCAAAGCAGCTTGTTTCTTATGAGTAGGGAAATATTTAGCAGAGAAGTAATAAATCATATCCTGGGGACTACGCACACAACCAGGATCAAGAGAATTAAACCATATCTTAGCATCACCCTTTAATGAGAACTGAAATATTTTGAGTATATAAAAGTAACGCGATCTCTCATCATTAGTAAACAGGGCAGCTATATCATTTAACTTAGTAAGATGTGCCACAACAGTTTCAGATTCATAGCCATAAAACGGATCAGATTCAACCAAAGTAATTATATCAGGATCAACAGAGAATTCATAATCCTTATCAGGAACACATATAGGTGAAGTAGCAAAAGAAGGGTCGGATTTCATTTTATATCTAAGTGGTTCTTTGTTCCATTTAAATAATAACCTCTTAAGCTCATATCTATCCCTGCAAGCTAAAATAGCGGCAGAAGATTCCATATCAAAAAGATAACCCTCAGGGATAACAGGCATATTTTCATCATCACTATCATCATCGTATTCAGATTCAATAATTTCTTTTTCTCTAGCCCTAGCAATTTGTTCATCAAGAAATTCACCAAGGGGCACAGTAGTATCAGGCATAGAAGCAGTTTCATCATAAGTATCATGCATAGCAGAAGTGGCATCATCAATAACATGCGACATATCGGAACGAATAGCAAAAGCAGGTTTAGGTGTCGCTAGCTTACTCATAACAGAAGGTGAATCAAGTGCAGAGCTAGATGGCAGTTCCTTACCTCCCCTCGTAGTTGAGGGATAAATTGTTGTCTTAGCGTCTTTCAAGTTCTTCATAGTGTCCAGCAGATATAAATCCCAAGTGACTCAAAGAATAGAGCTATGCTCCTCAGCAACGGCGCCAGAAACTAGTCTTGATAACCCACAAGTATAGGGGATCGCAACAGCTTTTGAGGGTAGAGTATTCAATCCAAATTTATTGATTCGACACAAGGTAAGCCAAAGAATATTCTCAAGTATTAGCAGCTGAGTTGTCAATTCAACCACACCTGGAAACTTAGTATCTGCAGCAAAGTGTTTAGTAGCACAGTAATATGATAGTGGTGGTAGCAGCAACAAAAGTAAAGACAGCAAACATAATGTTTTTGGTATTTTGTAGTGATTGTAACAGTAGCAGAAGGAAAGTAAATAAGCGTAAACCAGTATATGGAAAACTCGTAGGCACCGGATCAGTGATGGATAATAATGCCGGATGCAGTTCATCATGTAACAGTCATAACATAGGGTGACACAGAACTAGCTCCAATTCATCAATGTAATGTAGGCATGTATTCCGTATATAGTCATACGTGCTTATGGAAAAGAACTTGCATGACATCTTTTGTCCTACCCTCCCGTGGCAGCAGGGTCCTTACGGAAACTAAGGGATATTAAGGCCTCCTTTTAATAGAGAACCGGAACAAAGCATTAACACATAGTGAATACATGAACTCCTCAAACTATGGTCATCACCGGTAAGTATCCTGATTATTGTCACTTCGGGGTTAACGGATCATAACACATAATAGGTGACTATAGACTTGCAAGATAGGATCAAGAACACTTATATATTGATGAAAACATAATAGGTTCAGATCTGAAATCATGGCACTCGGGCCCTAGTGACAAGCATTAAGCATAGCAAAGTCATAGCAACATCAATCTCAGAACATAGTGGATACTAGGGATCAAACCCTAACAAAACTAACTCGATTACATGATAAATCTCATCCAACCCATCACCGTCCAGCAAGCCTATGATGGAATTACTCACGCACGGCGGTGAGCATCATGAAATTGGTGATGGAGGATGGTTGATGATGACGACGGCGACGAATCCCCCTCTCCGGAGCCCCAAACGGACTCCAGATCAGCCTTCCCGAGAGATTTTAGGGCTTGGCGGCGGCTCCGTATCGTAAAACGCGATGATTTCTTCTCTCTATTTTTTTCTCTCCGAAAGAAGATATATAGAGTTGGAGTTGGCGTCGGAGGGCATCCAGGGGGCCCACGAGGTAGGGGGCGCGCCCTAGAGGGGGGGCGCCCCCACCCTCGTGGACAGGGTGTGGGCCCCTGGTCTTTATCTTTGGCAAGGATTTATTATTATTTTTTCTAAGATGTTCCGTGGAGTTTCAGGTCATTCCGAGAATATTTGTTTTCTGCACATAAAACAACATCATGGCAATTCTGCTAAAAACAGCGTCAGTCCGGGTTAGTTCCATTCAAATCATACAAGTTAGAGTCCAAAACAAGGGCAAAAGTGTTTGAAAAAGTAGATACGACGAAGACATATCAGCGGAGGCCGCCTACCAGGCAGCCCTTGCGGCGGTCTACCGGGAGAGCGAGGAGGACGAGCGTCATAGGGCGGCAACGGCCGAGGAATAGGAGGTGGCGTATGAGGCGGCCATGGCGCAGGCCATGGCCCTCTTCGCGGCGGGCGACTGCGTCCTGCCGCCAGTGACCCCGTCGTCCCCTGTCAAAGCCGAGCCACAGCCGGAGCCAGAGTCGTCCCCCATCGAGCGCTATTCCTAGACGGGAGTAGTGCGCGAGTGGGTCAGCGCGCCACCGGTTTGGGTTGGGGCGACACCCACGTAGGAGGCGGCGTACCTCGAACATTGGCGCCAGCGACGGCTGGTCGAGGAGCGCCGCCACGGCGAGTACCTCGAGATGCTCGAGCGCGATGCGGAGGAGACGCGCCAGGCCGCGGCGGCACAGCCCGCGCCCGACATGAACGCCCTCTGGAACACGGCGTTCCCCTGGGTCGGCCCTGCGCCGATGCTCATTGACAACCCCGAGAACGACGACGACGCTTAGGGCAGCGCACCGCCTCGTAGTTTAGTTTGGTTTTAATTTTCTTAAATGAAAATGTGGACACGTGGACTCTCGCCGGCCTTCATCACTGGCTTTAATGTTTAATTAATGTTGTTTTTATTTTAAATATGCATGCAGTCTTTTTTCTCGCGCCTTCCAAATGGGTCGGGCCAGCGTTGGGCGCATGCGTCGACCCAAACGCGGAAGCGGACGTTCGTGTCCGCCTGGCCGACCCAAGCGGACAAAAAGCGGACAAAATAGTCGTCCGGCCCATTGGAGTTGCTCTTAGTTGCCACAACCAGCAAGGAATGAAGAGGAACAATAGCAAGGATGAACAGCAAGGGCGATAGGGGATCGCCTTGCCTGAGACCCTGCCTATGCCATATTTGCTCTCCTGGTGCACCATTTAGCAGCACCTCCGACGATGCCGAGGACAAGATCAAGGAGATCCAGTCACGCCATCTTGAGGTGAACCCCAACCTCTGCAGTAGCTCCAGCAGGTATTCCCACAACAGTGAGTCAAATGCCTTCGTGATATCCAATTTAAAAAGCAGTGCATGCTTCTTTTTGCGGTGCAACGCTTTAACACAACCATCCACATGGAGATAGCTGTCGTGAATGCATTTCCATTTATGGAAATCTGTTTGTGCCGGCGAAATCATGTGCTTGATTGCCTTTGTGATGAGCTTCGCGATCGAGTGAATCAAGCT
The DNA here is from genome assembly GCF_056163025.1 of Triticum urartu. Classification (NCBI taxonomy): domain Eukaryota; kingdom Viridiplantae; phylum Streptophyta; class Magnoliopsida; order Poales; family Poaceae; genus Triticum; species Triticum urartu. The sequence goes on from NC_141875.1 coordinate 639,475,156, forward strand.
AATTGGCCTATAGTGATTCAGTTCGGTGGCCCCGTCCTTTGGCAGCAAGGCAATGAAGGCTTTGTTCAAGTCTGCAAAATTTACCCCCGCGGGCTGATAGAATCTCTGAAAAAGCACCATGATATCATCCTTGATTATATGCCAACATGATTTGAAGAACCTGCCAGAAAAACCATCTAGCCACCGGGGATGCCGCAATTGCAGCCCACACTTCAGGTTTCATGAAGGGAATGTCCATGCCATGCAGCAGCGTCTTTGTTTTCTTTCGCCCAAGAATCCCCACAAATAATCATGGATTGTCTGTGCCTTCTCATAGTGTTCAGACTTCTCCACATCGGCAACTTTGATTGAGTGGATGAATTTTTTCCTCCTATGGGAACGCATTTTCGCATGGAAAAACTTTGTGCTAGCATCACCTGCCCTGAGCCACGTAATCCTTGATGCCTGACACCTCATAGCCCTCTCTATGGCCGCCAGCCCAAGCACCTTCATCTTCAGAAGCTTGCGCAGTCTGAATTCATCTTCGGATAGATTTCTGAATTCATGTGACACGTCCAGCCAAAGAATTATCCTGTTGGCCATGTGGAGCTGTAACTTTGCACCCCCGAAGAGCGCTTTTCTCCATGTCTTAAGATCCAAAGCCACTCTCTGCATTTTCATCTTAACCCTGACGAAGGGGCAGTTGTGCGGCACTAATCTCTCCCATGCATGTTGCACCGTCCAAAGAAGTGAGGGAAACAAGGTAAGAAGTCTTCAAAATGAACCCTGACACTTTGAACGAAGCTTCAGCATTAGCCAACACCAGAGGGCAGTGGTCCGAGAACGATGTGGATGCAGCCATCAACATATACCCAGGGTGCATGGTTTCCCAAGCGATGTTGCAAAAGACCTTGTCGATGCTGCACAAGGTGGGTTCTTCACACTCGCTGCTCCAGGTAAATCTTCTGTTTTTGCACTTTATTTCCTATACCCTGCCAGATCAATTGCCTTGCGAAATCTCCCCATTATCCTTCTGTTGAGATTTGTGTTGTTTTTGTCTCTTGCCTCGTAGATCATATTGAAATCATGTAGGATCGAAAGTATGTCTAGAGGGGGGGTGATTAGACTACTTGACCAAATAAAACTTAACCTTTTCCAAATTTTAGTTCTTGGCAGATTTTAGCTAATTTAGGACAAGTCAAGCAATCATCACATAATTCAAGCAAGCATGCAAAGAGTATATTGGCAGCGGAAAGTAAAGCATGCAACTTGCAAGAATGTAAAGGGAAGGGTTTGGAGAATTCAAACGCAATTGGAGACACGGATGTTTTTCCCGTGGTTCGGATAGGTGGTGCTATCCTACATCCACATTGATGGAGACTTCAACCCACGAAGGGTAACGGTTGCGCGAGTCCACATAGGGCTCCACCCAAGGGTAACGGTTGCGCGAGTCCACACAGGGCTCCACCCACGAAGGGTCCACGAAGAAGCAACCACCCACAAAGGGTCCACGAAGAAGCAACCTTGTCTACCCCACCATGGCCATCGCCCACACAGGACTTGCCTCACTAGCGGTAGATCTTCACGAAGTAGGCGATCTCCTTGCCCTTACAAACTCCTTGGTTCAACTCCACAATCTTGTCGGAGGCTCCCAAGTGACACCTAGCCAATCTAGGAGGCACCACTCTCCAAGAAGTAACAAAGGGTGTGTAGGCAATGAACTCCTTGCTCTTGTGCTTCAAATGATAGTCTCCCCAACACTCAACTCTCTCTCATAGGATTTGGATTTGGTGGAAAGAAGATTTGAGTGGAAAGCAACTTGGGAAGGCTAGAGATCAAGATTCATATGGTAGGAATGGAATGTCTTGGTCTCAACACATGAGTAGGTGGTTCTTTCTCAGAACATATGAGTTGGAATGGTGTATGTGTTCTGATGGCTCTCTCATCGAATGAGGAGGAGGTGGAGGGGTATATATAGCCTCCACACAAAATCCAACCGTTACACAGTTTTCCAATCTCGGTGGGACCGAATCAATAAACTTGGTCGGACCGAAAATGTAAACCTAGTGACCGTTAGAGATTTTCGGTGGGACTGACATGCAACTCGGTAGGACCGATATGGTTAGGGTTTGGGCATAACGTAATCTCGGTGAGACCGATTACACAAACTCGGTGAGACCGAATTTGGTAATTAGCTAACCAGAGAGTTGGTTAGGCAAACTCGGTGGGACCGATTTGCTCTTTTGGTGAGACCGAAAAGTTACAAAGGGGAAACACTGAGTTTACATTGCAATCTCGGTGGGACCGATTCGCTCTTTCGGTGAGACCGAAAAGTTACGAAAGGGAAACAGAGAGTTTGCAACCCCATCTCAGTGAGACCGAGATCCTTATCGGTAGAACCGAATTGCTAGGGTTTGGCAGTGGCTAATGACAAGTGAAACTCGGTGGCGCCGGATAGGAAGAATCGGTAGGACCGAGTTTGGCTTAGGGTTTAGGTCATATGTGGATATGGGAAAGTAGTTGAGGGTTTTGGAGCATATCACTAAGCACATGAAGCAAGAGGCTCATTAAGCAACACCTCATCCCTCCTTGATAGTATTGGCTTTTCCTAAAGACTCAATGTGATCTTGGATCACTAAAATATAAAATGAAGAGTCTTGAGCTTTTGAGCTTGAGCCAATCCTTTGTCCTTAGCATTTTGAGGGTTCCACTTTCACATCCATGGCATGCCAATCATTGAGCTTTCCTGAAATAATCATCTTGGAATAGCATTAGCTCAATGAGCTATATGTTGTTATGAATTACCAAAACCACCTAGGGATAGTTGCACTTTCAATCTCCCCCTTTTTGGTAATTGATGACAACATATAGATCAAAGCTTCGACAAATGATAATAACCATGAAATATATCGTCGCTTTGAGAAGTATGTGATAAGTAAGAGCTCCCCCTAAAATTTGTGCATATTTAAAATTTGCTTTGGACTGCAAATGCACAAGGAGTTAGAGTCATGGGTTACTCTTCCATGTCACATACATCTTGGTGGAGCGCTTAAAATGATAAGAATAAAATACATGCACTCATCACCAAGAATAATGAATGATCACATAAGATAGATAAGATAATAACATTAAGCAAGCATTAAGTGTAGCTTATGATCAAACACATGATCATCAATGTCTCACAAATAATGACGTAGTATCTCAAGCACTCAAAAGCAAACAAGTTCGAAAAACCACCAAATAAAGCAAGAGAGAAAAGCAACACTCTCTCTCTCGAAGCCTATGATCTATACATCTTCTCTCCCTTTGGCAACAAGTTACCAAAAAGTTCCTAGAAAATGCATAGCACTAGATCGATGCTCAGGCTTGATCTTCTGGTGGTGGTGGAGTCCGGATCACTCCAAGGACGAAGGCTTTGGTAGATGCTGAAGTAGACGCTGGAGTTGGAGCTGAAGTAGATGCTGGGCTGGTGGAACTGAGGCTGTGGCTGGTGCTGAGGTGGTGGCTCTTGTGTCAGCAACTGGCACAGTAGACGACCTCGGACCTCTTGGCACTCTGGCAAAGGCATGAGTAGTAGTCTGGCCTCTCCTCTCCTGCATGTCCTCCTGGAGCTGCTCTACTGCAGACTGAACTTCCATTACTTTGACATCCAAGTCATAGAACTTCTGTTCAATGATTCTCTCTAGGCTCTGCTGATTCTGAGTGAGGGTGGCCAGACTTTGCTCAATCCTCAGCGTGGATGCAATCAAGTAACCAAACTGCTCTTGTTTGGTCTTCAAGAAGTATTCAGATGCCTCCTCTTGAGTTGGCATCTTGGCAGCTTTCTCCTTCCTTGCCTTCTCCTTCTTCGCGTATGCTTGGGCAGACGATGGCTCGTTCTCAGTCATCACAACTTGATTGTCCTCAAAATCTGGATGGATGGGCAAATGTTCCTTGTCCAATAAATATATGCCCGTGCCCATCTTGGAGTTGATGAGCTCCTGAATCTGAGGGGCATATCCGCAACTCCTCTTCTGATCTGCTGCAGTCCTTTTGATAGTTTCCACTATGAGGCTCATCACCTTGAACTTCTGAGGCACATCAAACACATGTAGCAAGTTGATAGCATGTCCTCTGATCATCTTGTGATCACCTGACTTGGGCAATAAGGTGTGCCTCAAGATCCAATTGATAGTCGGGAGCCCTGACAGAAGGTAATGTACTGAGCCAAACTTGAAGGTATCAAGTGCTTCATTTGGGATCTCCTTGTACATATTTGACATTGAGTTGTGGTCCATTTTCTTCTTGGCATAGATATCCAAGTCATCATCTTGCTCCTCTGGGGCATTTATGATCTGTGCCCACTCAGCAACTGTGGATTGGTACCTTGTACCCTCAGACATCCATGTGATCCTCCCATCTGGATAAAAATGTGCTGTGGAGTAGAACTGCATTATAAGCTCCTCATTCCACTTTGTGAGCTTCTGCCCAACAAAGTCAGCTACTCCACAAGCTATGAAGCTGTCTTGCACTCCAGGATAGTGCTCCTCATTGTCCTTGATGTATGTCCAATCAACCCATCGCATATCACAGACAATGGGCTTCTTATCTAGCAGCACTGTCTCATAAAAATCCTGCTGCTCCTTGGTGTGAAACTTGTAGTCAACTGCTGTCCTTCTCCTTGAAGCATACGTGTCTGCTTCTCTCCATTTCCTCAGCCCTGAATCTCTCCTGAGCTTCATATCTTCAGCCACAGGATGAGCATCGTTGTGGTCTGGGATCTTGGGCTTTAGCTTCCTTAGGACATTCTCTTCCTCTTCTTCTGCAGCTTCAGGCACTGGGGCCTTGTTCTTCTCAGCAGCTGGGATGCTTCTTGTGTTCCTCTTTGGCTTTGGCTTTGGAGCTGGCTTGGCCTTGGAAGCAGCTCCCCCTGATTTTATGGCATCTCCCATTAGCTTGGGTGCCTTGGGTGCTGGTGCAGCTACTTCTTCTTCTTCTTCCTCTTCCATGATGGAAGCTTTGCCAAGCACTCTAGCCACAGTCTTCTTCACCCTTTCCTTTCTTTTCTTGCTCTTAGCTGCAACTGGCTCTATGGGCTTCTCAGTTGACATTCTGGCCTTTGACATTGGCTGCCTGCCTGCTGGCCTTTTGATTTTCAGGCCTGGCTTAGTGCCTTGAGCTGGCTCAACTCTCTTGGAGGTGGCCTCTTCCTCTGCCACATAGTCTTCATCTTCGGAGTCTGAAGTCCTCTTCTTCCTCTGTCTCGTGGCAGCCTTTGGCAAGTTTCTAGGGGTGCTCCTGCTACCTTCATCAGAAGAACTTGAGGGACTAGTGCCCTCACTCATCACCACTTGCTGTTCTGACACATTCTGGCTATCACTTTGATCAGACATGCTGCAAACTCTGACTGCTGACCCTGTGAACAGATTATAGATGAGGTAGAAAGGATGAGCATCACAAAATGCAGAGATTTTTGCAAAAAGAATGATCCAAAAACTTAGTTTTAGTTTCCCACTGAAATCATCTCGGATCTACCGATTTTCAAACTCGGTGATACCAAAGCAGTTTTGGAACCTAAACTAGTGAACTCGGTAGGACCGAGTCACAGTTCGGTGGCACCGAGACTGCTAGGGTTTCACAGAGTTCCAAAATCGGTCACACCGATAAGTAATTCTCGGTCAGACCGAGTCTCACTTGTGCAATGGCATAAGCCAAATCGGTGGGACCGAGTTTTTCAACTTGGTGGGTCCGAGATGGTTTCGGCGGAAACCTAAACCTAGAATTTTCGAATCAAACCTAATCTATGAGTTCATTGACTGGATAGAAGTTTATCAAACGTGGCTAGAATCAATATGATCACAATGTGCTAGGAATCAGATTGGGGAATAGCACAAAGATCAAGTCCATACCCTAGTTCGGCGTGGACTTGCTACGGCGGCAACGGCGGGGCAGAATTCCCGTTGACGGCGACGGAGACCAGCGACTGGAGGCGGCTGGCGGCGAGAAGACGATCCGGAGACCACGAGGGCAGAGCAGGCTATCGCGCGGGCGAAGGGGTTCGGAGAAATTTCCAAAATTTTGCCCGTGACTATATATAGCCCGACCCTGTCGGTGTGACCGAGTGGAACAACTCGATGGCACCGAGATTCATAACTGTGTGCAGTTACTGAAACTCGGTGTGACCGAAATGTTCAAATCGGTTGCACCGAGATCGAAAACCTAGATCAACTTAATGATCTCGGTAGGACCGAAAGTGGGGTATCGGTCAGACCGAGAATCATAAAGAGGTTTTGGAAGTTTAAGTCTATGACGAATCGGGGACTCCGAGCGCTCCTCACACAGAGTGGTTCGAATCTGACTTGATCAAATTTTGTGATGCAGCATGAATAGAGTTTGAGACGAGAAAAGCATAGATAGCTAGAGGAGGTTCTTAGGCATTCTTGTCCATCCACTTGGCAAAGAGAAATAAAGCCGAACAATCAAAACAACAAGTGGATGTCCTCGAATGAGTAAAATATGCAACCAGCATGCTCACACAATAAGAAGGCAAATGAAATATGTGACAAGGCATGCACAACCAATTCTAGCATCTATCAAGCAATTTGCGATGACTAGGTCATCTATATATGAGTATATTGACTTAGGAGTCAAGTGAGAGCACTTGATCATAGGTCATACTCATCGTTTAAGCTCAAGTGGGGTTACCACTTTTACATAAGGCATTGTTTTGTTCACATCTTTAGAGTTGCTTTAGCTCAAGTCTTAGAGTAAAGCTCCCCCTAGATGTGATATCCCCCCTAAGAGGGATGAACTAACCTTGGGTTTTGTCGATGATGACTTCATGTAGATGTTGAAGATGTGGATGCTCAATGTTGATGTAGATCACTTGGAGCTATCCATTTGAGTGAATTGCACTTTCAATACCTACATGGGTTAGTCCCACAAGGAACAAACAAGGATATCCATAGACATAGAGTGATGCACACAAAAGATGATGTCCATGAAAACTTTTAGGTTACCTTGTCCCTTGTCTTACCAACAAGAGGGTTTGTGACTCCTTGAACTAGTGCATGATGTGGAAGTTGATTGCACTTGTTGTTGCCAAAATGATAAGAGTGAGGTATGTTGGCGGAGTCACCCTCAAGAACTCTCTAGTTCTTCTTCTTTTGGATCCACATCATCTTGATGGGAATCCTTGGAGTTGTAGTCGTACTTGATGAAGTGGAACTTGAAGTAGTCTTGGGAATCCACTTGACTAAGGTCTTAGGAGCTTCTTCAAATGCATCAATTTCCTCTTGAAGCTTGTCCTTGCCTTTTTGCTTGTAGTCTTGTGGTGGAAGATCATCTTGAGCTTGTGTCCCCTTGAAAGAAGCATCATACTTCTCTTGTTGAGGGACAAACCTTGTCTTGGGGTATTGATCTTCTTCCCACTCAACTCCATTGGCATTGAACTTCCGTTCAAAACCAACACCTTGATTCTTCCGGTGCATTCCTTGCTTGTGCACAATTTCCTCGAATTGCTTACTCCCGGCAAGGCTTTTGTACACTCCTTTCTCTATAATTCCCTTCAATAAGCTATTTTCTTGCTCAAGTGTAACTTGTCTAAGAGAATCATTAGTGGAATCAAGAGAACTACTAGAAGCAACAATATTGGATTTAACATGATCATTGTTACTGCTAGAGGAAGAATCTTTCTTGTTCTTGTTACTAGACTTGACTTGAGGCATGTAAGTGGATAAGAGTAAACGCTTGGCAATGTAAGAAGAACTTTTCTTGCGGAGATCATCATTGATTGCTTTTAAGAACTCATGCTCTTGCTCAAGATTGAGCTTTTCAAAGCGTAATTTCTCATGAGCTCTTAAAAGTTCTTGATGATCTTTGAAGATAGTTTCATGAGCTAACTTAAGAGTGTTTAGTTCTTTAGTTAGAGCCTCAATTTTCTCCTTATCATTGTCATTCGTTTTATCTTGATTAGCATGATTAATTGACGTTTCATCGTAGTATTCATCAAGCAAATCATCACCTAACAAGTCATCTTCATCACTATTGAAATCAACATACTCGGGGTGTGTTACCTTAGGACCTTTGGCCATGAAGCATCTTCCAATTCCTTCATTTTGTGAGTCAAATATGTCGTAGGAGTTGGTTGACACAAGTGCTAGACCGGCAACACCTTCATCTTGAGTATCTTCGGAGTCGGAGTGATAACTTCTCTCGGAGTGGCTATCGGAGTCAGAGCCGGATACCCATTCACCAACATGAGCTTGATGTCTTCATCTTGTGTAGCTCCTTGATGATTTTTCCTTCCTTTACGAATCCTTGCTTCTCCATGAGTATCTTCGTTCATAACGATCATCTCTACTCCTTCTCTCTTGGTGGTGATTCTTTGCTTCTTCTTCTTGGAGAATCTTCTCTTCTCTTGTAGGGAGCCGTACACTCATTGGAATAGTGTCCGGGTCTTCCACAATTGTAGCAGTTTCGCTCTCGACTAGAAGATCTTTTGTCATTGTAGGACCTTGACTTGAAGCTTCTATATTTGCTTCTACTCTTGTAGAACTTGTTGAAGTTCTTCACCATTAAGCTCAATTCTTCATTGAAGTCTTGTTTCTCACTTGATGATGTAGGGGCTTCACATGAGGCTTTATAGGCACCACTTGATTTGTTGTGAAGTTCCTCTTTATCCTTAAGTGACATCTCATGAGCAACAATTCTCCCAATCACCTCCGTTGGCTTGAGATCTTTGTAATTGGGCATCATTTGGATCAATGTGCACACGGTATCGTATTTTCCATCCAAGGCTCTTAGGATCTTCTTGATGATGAATCTGTCGGTCATCTCTTCACTTCCTAAGCCGGCAATCTCATTTGTGATGAGAGCAAGCCTAGAGTTCATTTTAGCGACACCTTCACCATCCTTCATCTTGAACTTGTCAAGTTGGCTTTGAAGCACATCCAACTTGGATTCCTTGACGGAGTCGGTACCTTCGTGCATATCAATAAAAGTGTCCCAAATTTCCTTCGCATTCTCAAGATGGCTAATTTTGTTGAATTCTTCGGGGCACAATCCGTTGAAGAGAATATCACAAGCTTGAGCATTGTATTGCAACATCTTCAACTCATCCGCGGTAGCTTCACGGCTTGATTCTCTCCCATCAAAGAAGTCACCTTGCAAACCAACACACACAATAGCCCAAACGGCGGGGTTATGTCCAAGAATATGCATTTTCATTTTATGCTTCCAACTAGCAAAATTAGTACCATCTAAGGACCTCTATGGTGATAATTTCCCTCGCTAGACGCCATACTCTCCTAGGTTGTGAAACCAAGGCTATGACCACCAAAAGCTATGGAGATCAAGCAACTGGAGACCAAAGCTCTGATACCACTTGTAGGATCGAAAGTATGTCTAGAGGGGGGGTGATTAGACTACTTGACCAAATAAAACTTAACCTTTTCCCAATTTTAGTTCTTGGCAGATTTTAGCTAATTTAGGACAAGTCAAGCAATCATCACATAATTCAAGCAAGCATGCAAAGAGTATATTGGCAGCGGAAAGTAAAGCATGCAACTTGCAAGAATGTAAAGGGAAGGGTTTGGAGAATTCAAACGCAATTGGAGACACGGATGTTTTTCCCGTGGTTCGGATAGGTGGTGCTATCCTACATCCACATTGATGGAGACTTCAACCCACGAAGGGTAACGGTTGCGCGAGTCCACACAGGGCTCCACCCACGAAGGGTCCACGAAGAAGCAACCACCCACAAAGGGTCCACGAAGAAGCAACCTTTTCTATCCCACCATGGCCATCATCCACACAGGACTTGCCTCACTAGCGGTAGATCTTCACGAAGTAGGCGATCTCCTTGCCCTTACAAACTCCTTGGTTCAACTCCACAATCTTGTCGGAGGCTCCCAAGTGACACCTAGCCAATCTAGGAGACACCACTCTCCAAGAAGTAACAAATGGTGTGTAGGTAATGAACTCCTTGCTCTTGTGCTTCAAATGATAGTCTCCCCAACACTCAACTCTCTCTCATAGGATTTGGATTTGGTGGAAAGAAGATTTGAGTGGAAAGCAACTTGGGAAGGCTAGAGATCAAGATTCATATGGTAGGAATGGAATGTCTTGGTCTCAACACATGAGTAGGTGGTTCTTTCTCAGAACATATGAGTTGGAATGGTGTATGTGTTCTGATGGCTCTCTCATCGAATGAGGAGGAGGTGGAGGGGTATATATAGCCTCCACACAAAATCCAACCATTACACAGTTTTCCAATCTCGGTGGGACCAAATCAATAAACTCGGTCGGACCGAAAATGTAAACCTAGTTACCGTTAGAGATTTTTGGTGGGACTGACATGCAACTCGGTAGGACCGATATGGTTAGGGTTTGGGCATAACGTAATCTCGGTGAGACCGATTACACAAACTCGGTGAGACAGAATTTGGTAATTAGCTAACCAGAGAGTTGGTCAGGAAAACTCGGTGGGACCGATTTGCTCTTTCGGTGAGACCGAGTGGAACTCGGTGAGACCGAAAAGTTACAAAGGGGAAACACTGAGTTTACATTGCAATCTCGGTGGGACCGATTCGCTCTTTCGGTGAGACCGAAAAGTTACGAAAGGGAAACAGAAAGTTTGCAACCCCATCTCGGTGAGACCGAGATCCTTATCGGTAGAACCGAATTGCTAGGGTTTGGCAGTGGCTAATGACAAGTGAAACTCGGTGGCGCCGGATAGGAAGAATCGGTAGGACCGAGTTTGGCTTAGGGTTTAGGTCATATGTGGATATGGGAAAGTAGTTGAGGGTTTTGGAGCATATCACTAAGCACATGAAGCAAGAGGCTCATTAAGCAACACCTCATCCCTCCTTGATAGTATTGGCTTTTCCTAAAGACTCAATGTGATCTTGGATCACTAAAATATAAAATGAAGTGTCTTGAGCTTTTGAGCTTGAGCCAATCCTTTGTCCTTAGCATTTTGAGGGTTCCACTTTCACATCCATGGCATGCCAATCATTGAGCTTTCCTGAAATAATCATCTTGGAATAGCATTAGCTCAATGAGCTATATGTTGTTATGAATTACCAAAACCACCTAGGGATAGTTGCACTTTCAAATCACCATTTAACATCCAAGGTTCAGCTGAAGGGGGAGCGACAACAGCTAGCTCAAACAAGAAGAGCGCCTTCTGGTCATCCTCTAATGGCCCGTAAACCGTGGTCATCCAAAAATGCTCTCTGCTGCTAAGGATTTCAACTCTAACTATGATCGAGAAGGAGGCAATGGCGTGTGTGATTACGTTGACCTGTTGCTTATCCCAAAAGATAGCAGCGTCGCCCCGTGCCCCCAACCCCGGCAAGACCACACAGCCCTGAAGCTGGCTACCACCTATTTCTGACGCAAGCTGAGGCGACCACATATCCACTTTCGTTTCCTGCAAGTTAAGGATGGCGATCCTATGCGCACTGGCTACCTCCCGAGTCGTCGATCACTTCGCGAGGTTGTTTAGTCCTCGCACATTCCATGACATGATCTTGTAGTTTGAGTTACTCATGGGGAGACCGATCATTGCTCTGTCAACTATAGTTACTATTGAAAGAAACACAATACACCTTACATCATGCCGTGGGGCGGCGACGGCCACCAATAGACCCAAGAATCCATCTATCATATATAGCTCTACCACTAGCACCAACCATATGATCACTACACATGAAGGAAACTAGACCTAACTCAAACTGATTGAAGATCAGCCACTGACGAAACCTAACGAGGACTACTGACATGACCACTCTGCATCTTCTCCGCCTGCCATGCCCGCGGCAATCTTCATGGCGGCGAAGTCAAGGCACGTCAGCTTCACAGTGGCAGCAATGTCCTTGGCTGAAAGTGGTTCCTCGAAGCGCTTCAGCAGCTCAGCCACGGCCTCGGGGGTCATCTTGTCATTTGGCCTAGGCCACACAGCTCCTGGATCAGGTGCAGTGCTGCCCGCTGGGCCACGGGCACCGTGCAGCCCATGGCCGCCTGGCGAGCGCTTTGATGCGATGGTGCAGAACTTGCCCTGGTCTTTGGTGAAGCAGAGTGGTGTGCACGCGGCGGCGGTCGTGGAGGCACCTCAGTGAACAGTCTTGGGGTGGCCACCTCATCCGAGCTTCCCTCGTCGGTGCCTTCGATGTACATGCGCCCCACCTGCTGCGTGCTCGCAGTGACATGGAATCCCACCACTGCAGGGGTAAAAGAATTGAAGCAGGGGTGCACCAACGACGAAGCGAGGTTAGCGATGCACGGCAGGATGTCGTCCTCAAGATGCTCTGTTTCCTCTCTGAAGTTGTTCTTGCTCTTCCTCAAATGTGGCGAAGACCATCCATCGTCCTCGAAAGCCAGCAGTGTGACCAAAGCCTCGAGAATGGCATTTTCCATCTGGAGCTGCATGCAGTCCGTGTGCGGGGGAAGGGACAGGGTGCGCCTACCGGGGAACGTGAAGAAAGCAGCGACAGGGTCTTGCTCCTGGATCTCCTGGCATGGTGAGGCTTGGGGTAGCAGGGGCTGCGAAGGCATAGCGTGCAGCAAAGGGGTGGCGCACACCCTGGATGCATGCACCGCCCGCTCCTTGGAGCGACCTCTAACCTAGCCAGCCTGGCGGTGCTCCGCCGGTGTTCTGTTGCGATGCCTAGGCCGATGTCAGTCGACTTGCCCTTTATGTGGTGCCTCGATGACGTCCGTCGACTTGCCCTTCGTGTCGCACGAGCTACCCAGGAAAGCATCCTTCCTGGTGCTGTCGTCGTCGTGGTCTCGCCTGTCGTGACCTTGGGGATGCCCACCACAGCCCGTGGCCGCAGCCAGAGGGGCAGCGCGGCGCCCGCCACCCGACTGCCCATCCTCAATGCCCCCAGTCCAAACTCCAAACTCCAATCGCAAGAAAGGGCGGGTCGTCATCTTCGCCTGAAGATGGCATCCCACTCTAGCCCGAATGTGATGATCGCGGCGAGAGGGGGACCAATCCTCCACTCTGCCGATGTGCAGTAGGAGGTCGTAGCGACGGACGCCCGATGGCGGCGGGACGCAGCGATCCGGAGGCGAGAAGCCCAGGATTACATCAACGTAGACAGCCCCGCGCTTGAGCACCCACAACGCATGTCTGGTCGGGATGTGGGAGACATCCCACACCCAGAGCCAGCACGTGAAGGTCTTGGTATGCCCTCTCTCCAAGGTCCGGCTATCCAGCTGATCGATGCGGCCAAAGTCCCCGAGCGCCTCCTCCGCCCCCTCAAGCGACTAGAACTACATCGGCAGGTTCTCCACCACCAGGTGCAAGGAGTACTTCATCAGTGCCACATGGTCGTCTTCATGCCAGGCCTAGATGTATAACTTTGCACCATCTACCTTGAGGATGCTGCGGCGCACCGCATTGTCTCAATGCACCAGTAGGCCGAAGTGCACCAGGAATGCCTCCGGGTGATGAGCGGTGACCCGCAGCTGGTAGGGCGACAAGCTGAGCTGTGCCTCAATCGCCCTCCCCACCACCATGGGATTGGTCATGTGGACCCTGTCCACGGCAGAGAGGGTGACCGTGTGCTGCCGCAGGATGTGGTCCTCGTGCTCGAGCATCGGGGAGGCCACCACCACCTTGTTGCTAACGCTAGGGCGCCTGGACGGGTCGCGGTGGAGGAAGCGCTCCATGGCCGCCAGCGCGGGCGGCAACGGCAGGCTCGTCGTCGGAGGGAAGACCAGGCGATCTCTCACCGGGGCCTCGGAAGCCGCCGTCTGAGGGTGCGCAGGAGCAGCCTTGCTCGGGCCCCCGTTCTTGGGATTTTGCGGACGCTCTCTATCGAAATGGCCTTACAGCTCACAAATGATGCAGCGGAGGGGGTCTCGACAATCTTTGCGATGGTGCTTCTTGCTGAGGCAGCGAAAGCATGTCCCCTTGAACTTACTTAAGATGGCCTCGCGGCCGGCCGCAGAATCGAAGGCCTTATGGCGGTCCGAGCACCGCAGCCTCGGGCGCTCCCTTGCGACTGCGGGGTCAGAGCCCACACGCGTGTTCTTCCGGGATGAGACCTCTGTCCATCCATCGGCGTCTCCCGAAATGGCAATGTTGACCAGAGGAGCAGGGGCGACCACAATGGATTGAAGGCGTGCCTGCCTGAAATGGGGCGGCGCAACCAGATCCGCTGTGCCGAGCCCATGCCTCACGTTGGACGACTCGCCCTGCTGTAGGATACGTGGCATCGAGGCCTAATCTGACCCTGCATCCGCCGTGGCCGGTGATGAATGCAGGGTAGAGGGAGGTGATGGCCCGCGCGATGCCGAAAAACTACCATGCAAAGGCTGCGCACCGCTGGGGGAAAGGATGCGACGCGGAGGAGGGGGCAGCTGGTTGTCCATAATGGCCGGATCTGTGGCCGCCGCAGCTGGAGTGGCCACCGATGCACGGAAGGGGAACAAGAGGTGCACCTACCCTAGCTTGTCTGGATTGTGGAATCGTAGCGTTTGTTTCTTTGGTCTTGAAGGGTCATTTGGACACCTAGAAGAACACTATTATACATATGTCACAATAAAATATCATAAAAGGCTAAAAACATGTTTAGCAAAAATGCATTGGCCTGATTTGATATCACTTCAATTCCTAAATTAAATTCATGCTTTGTGGCCAACTTATTAAGCTATTAAGTGGAGGTAAATACTGCAAACAGTGTATCAGTGCTAAGAAGACTGCCAAATTTGACACATATAGAATAAGAGACAAAGTGCGGAAATTCAAGAATGCAAAGAACAATACCTGCTTGCAATGTAATTCAAGAGTTCACCAGTGACAAACTTCTGAGCCCAGAACGATTCCACCCGTCCATCGGAGCGATCTATAGCCACTTTTGCCATTCTGCACATGACCTTTTCCGCCTTTGATAAAACCACCTTGTGGCGTGTCATGTCCACAAAACGCCACAACTCAGGGGACTTGGCTGCCACCAGCCATGAGCGGCACACAAGTCCCGCTCCCATAAGAATCTCAATGGTCCCAAGCTTCATGAAGATTGCAGAAAGCGCATCGAGTGGGAGCTCGGACCAATCCGTGATATCAAACACGATAAATGGGTTTGGCTCCACCTCCATTGTGCAAGGTAGCTCCTAAAAACGAGGTGTCATCACAAACATCCAAGGATGGCTAAATATAGCAAGAGCTTTAAATTCGCACAATGAGAGACAGCTTTACCACAAGAGAGACAAAGCTTATACAATACAGTAGGAGTGGCTTCTCCCATGGTACAAGATAACATAACTTTTAACAAGAAAACCTATGTGTGATCAAATGGTTTAGGCTGAAGCAACAATCAGATAATTAGCTGAGTATGAAATACCGCTTTTATCTTTTTTAGGGAGGGTGTAGCGATGGAAAAGCTCGGCCTGTTTGCAGAAAGAAAGTTATGTAGAACAACCATCCAATTTGGTGCCAAAGGCAGTGTGGGGCCCCAAGATGAACTCTTGATTAAACTTTCCAATCGATGATAAGCCAATCAGACCAATTTAGTAAAGCAATCCACCCCTGTCATCTCACAATCCCCCCAATTTTGTTTTACCCAATCATCCATGATCCATCAAACCAGTAACGCACCTCTGTAATTGTAGCTGATAATTAGCCCAGTACAAATCCCTTTTTAAAAGCCTTTTTAGGGAGGATGTAGCAAAGCAAAGCTCAGCCTGCTTAGGGAAGAAAAGTTCTGCAAAACAACCATCCAATTTGGTGCCAAAAGCACTACCCCAAGATGAACTCTTATTTAAGCTACCCAATTGACGATAAGCCTATCAGACCAAGTTAACAGATGAATCCACCCCTATCGTCTCAGAATGCCCCCAATTTTGATTTACCCAACCATCCATCAAACCAGTATACACACCACTTTGTACTTGCGCAGGTAGGCCTTGAGGGGTTTGATGTCCTGAAGGCCCTGCCTCGCCATCTCGGATAGCAGGTCATCAATGGACATGGCCTCATGCTTCGCCCTCTTGCATCTGTCGCTCTCGCTGCTCGCCCTGCAAAGCACCGACTGGTCAGCCGCCGAAACCAAAGGCTGTTCAAGCCAAGCAGAGGGAAAAGTTGTATATAGCATGGTTCAAAGAGGAAAGGAGTGACGTGGTTCAAAGAGGAAAGGAGTGGGGGAGTAGTGGGAAAAGTTGTATATAGCATGAATCTAGAACGTGGTTCAAAGAGGAAATGAAGGGGGGAAGTTGTATAGCATGAATCTAGGATGTGGTTCAAAGAGGAAAGGAATGGGGGAAAGTAGTGGGGAAAGTTGTATCGCATAAATCTAGGACGTGGTTCAAAGAGGAAAGGAAGGGGCGAAAGTACTAGTTCAAAAAAGGAAAGGAAGGGACAAGGCTGTAGAGTTTGAGCAGGACTAGATTTGCTACGCTCACATAGGGAAAGGTGTCTAAAGATAACAAAACTGGGACCAACACAAATATGCTCCTTGGTTGTTTGTTCTTTGTTGCAACAGACTGTGCATGACCACAGTACATCGGTAGATGCACATGGTGCTGGTGCGTCCACTATCCCGTGCAACTCATTAGCTGTTGTTAATTTAAGGCTCTGTTTGGTTAAAAACTCCCTAGTCCCTACCTGCTTGGTTCCAGGGACTAAACATGGACTAGAGGTTATTAAATGACATGCTAAAATACCATGTTACCCCTAGTAATGAACTAATAGAGACAAGGTGCGATGCGTGGCAAGGGCAACTGTTGGAAAAAGTCCCAAAAAGACTCCCTCGGGGTCTTCTTTCTTTAGTCCCAAATGCCCACTTTTAGTCCCTAAAAGTCCCTCATGTTTGGTTTAGATGGGACTGACACGGAGTTTTTTTAGTCCCTACACCAAAATGTCCCTGTAAACAAACACCCTCTAATAATGCCGCTGGAAAATTGATGCAATGCCAGAGTTAAAAGCAAATTACATGTTTAACGAATTTTATTGTTAATATAATCTCTATGTTAATAGTAATAAATGCCATCATTTGAGAAATGCTACTGTCTTGCTTTCTTTCCCATTTAGATAAGGTAGATGCTTCTTTTTATTGGCTTCTGTGTCATCCACCATTATTGACCACTAATTGTTTCCTTTGCACCTCTGTATAAACAGGGTTATCTACTTCACCTCGTTGCCATTGTGACTTTTTGTTGCACTGCACAAAACACTTTTGTTTTAAGAGTGTTTTGTGCAGTTCAACCAAAATGTCACACCAACAACGTTGCTTGATCGCTTGATCTTAGTAGAACTGCACAAGAGGAGATCTTACTTCCTATCCGTTAAGGCGAATTTGGTTCAGATCTTCTTCTTGTGAGTTGTTTTAATTCCGCATCATGAGAGGTCAGTACTAGCCTTCTTTCACATGATTCTGCAGTGTGCTTTCACATGTTGTGCTACTTGTACGATAATGTTGCTTGATTTTAGTGAACTGCACAAATGGAGACAAGACTTCCAATTTGTATGTGCACCGTAATATCCCATTGAGGTAAGATAAGGATATTTCACAACCGCTGGCCTGTATTTTGCCACTTTCATCAGAAAATTAAGTTTAGTACTATACTTGTGCTCCCTAATTTACATGCCAAATCTTACATTGAAGGTGAAGCTTGTCTGTTATTGAACCAAGTGATGAAGGGGAAGAACAAGTGGAAGAAAAACAAAAATCAACTCCCGGTGCTGTAATGAAGCACTGGAACTATGATGACACAAGTAATGATATAGTTTTGCATCTTAATTTATTGCTGTGGCTGGAACGAGCAATTGTTTTGCCACTGATTTTATGCCACTCTTGATGTAATATGTAAATATCTCTACTTGTGCAAACGGGGATCTTCTTTGAAGATACCATATATTTTAGTGAAACTGCACAAGAAGATGTTGGAAACATTAAACTAATCGAGGAGTATATAGTAAGCATGGCCACCACCGTAGATAGCAACAGATGGTTCTGGAGAAGTGCTTCATCTGTATGCTCTACACAATAAGCCTCCTGACAAAGGTTGGTACTCGCCCACTGATTTCATCCATATGATTGAGCTTTGTCATCTCTATTGGTGTTGTGCTACTGTTTAGATACTGCCATGAAAAAGTGGTATTGTCCTTGAGAAGTGCTTCATCTGTGTTGTTTTAAATATTTCCTTTCCTTTTTTCGAGCAAACAGGGATGCTAGCATTTAGTAGTCCTCTTGTCTTTGCACAATAGGATCATCTTCCTTTGAAGAAGAATATGGAGTACGTGAAGTGACTAGTTCCGATTATGCCAGGATGAAGAAGCCATGTCTATCTTCTCATCAGAAGGAGCAGTTGAAGGATGGTTACATTACTCCCCACAAGACCAAACTAACTTCAGCTCAGAAGGACTGACAAATCTCTATTTTTTTGCTGTGATGCGCGAGTACAATGTTGTTCTAGGATTCTTTCTGGTGAGTTCCATTTTTCTAAAAGTGTGCTCTACATGGACCATGTATGTGCCTGTTGAAACTGTCAATTCATAGTACAATTTGCTTTATACTAATCACTTATTTGTATTTGTGCAAACAGGGGTGCTCAGCTTGATTTCAATGGGAACTGCACAAAATGTTCATGAATATATCGAATCATTCATTTCCACCAGAAGAAAGGAGGTGCCGATAAGTTCAAGGCATTGCAACATATAAGGGTGAAATCATACAAGCTACGCGCGAATTTGGTTGATTTTGGTGGAACTGCACAAAAAGAATAGCTGGTTTATTTAGCACGAGGTGCCATGTCAATGTCTGAACTGATGGCAAACCCTGCCCATTCCACAATCGTAGGCATTTGATATTTTGGAATGGGACAACCTTGTAAAATTTTGCTCATTGATTTTAGCAAGACATGTGTTTGATATTTTCGAATGGGACGCCCTTTGCTGTCAGCAGCGTCGATCATTTTTTTCTTTATTCTTTAGTTGTGAAGCAAATATTGCCTCTGACATGTGAGTCGCTGAGATGCATAATCATCGATTGTTTTGAATGTTCTCTATGAATTGCCAGGCCTGTGTGTTTGATTGCAATGTACAGAAACGCTAAAAAGCTGCTCAAACTCTTTGTACTCCTTCTGTTCCTTTTTACTTCGCACATTGTGAAAGTGCATACTTTTTGTATAAGATTGGTCAAAGTAGAGATACTTTGACTGCAGACAAAACTTGTATGCAGACTAGAAAGGACCGGAGGGAGTACATGTGAAACTGCTGCAAACGAGGTGATCACCCTGGGAATAATGCTAGTACGTATTATTTTGCATGTTCATCCAATACCAGTGATACAGGAATTCGAACTAATCGAAATAAATTCATTCATACATGGTCGGATTTCATATAAACATGCCGGACTTCATTACATTTCATACATTCTTCAACTAAAAAGGGGTGCGTTGGAGGTATAATTAATTAACTGAAGCTACCCACCTGTGTCCCGCTGAGCCGAACAAAAGCTTCAGTGACTTAACTGCAGGTGCAGTTGCGTAACTGACATGTGGCCTGTTGGGCCCACGTGTCAGTCAGCCAACTGCACCAGCAGTTAAGTAGAAGCAGCGTTCTTCTCCAGCGCAGCTCTCCGACTCCACATCACCGCCAAGAAGCTAACCGGCCGTCAATGGTCAACCCGCCTAGCTTGGCTTCAACCGGAGGGTAGCAGCGGGGGCCTTACTTGGACCCGAGCGACGGCGACCTACCATGTTCTACTCTTCCTCGTTTTCTGTGTAGCACGGCCTCGTTGGTAGTGGGGCGGGGCCTCGGCGGAGCCGGCGATGTCCTCTGTCTCGTTGCCGGCAGGGTGGGGCCTCGGCTGAGAAGGCGATGTCCTCTGCCTCGTTGTTGGCAGGGCGGGGCCTCGGCGGAGCCGGTGGTGTCCTCTGCCTCGTTGTTGGCGCCGCGGGGCCTCGGCGGAGAAGGGCCTCGTCGACGCCAGTGAAGCGGGGACTCGTCGGACCCGGCATTGTCCTCTGCCTCGTCCTCGGTCTCGCCAAACAGCGCCTTGCCCGCTTCATCGCCCTCTTTGCTAGCCTCTTTGTAGGCGGCCGCAGCCTCCGCCACCTGCATGCGGTACCGCCAGCGCTCGAGGAGGCCCTTGCGGGCGGAGCGATACGAGTCGAGCAGCGCCTCCTGTTCCGTTTGCTCCGCGGTGATATGCTCCTCCGCCTGCAGGTGCTCCTGGAGGAGATGGTGGTTGTAGGCGGCGTCGGCCTGCGCCTCCCGGAACTGCTCCTCATGCATCCGCCTCACCCTATCCATATATTGGGCACGGGCCTCGCCGATGGTCATGGTGCAATGCACCGGCGAGGATGGCGCGGAGGAGGGGGTTGGCGCTGGATCATCGACTACCATGTTCTCCATTGGGATGTCGTCGTCCCCCGGCTGCCTGCCGGCCAGCCGGTCGGCAGCAATGGCTGCCATCTCCTTGTGGTCTGTCGTTCGCCCATCCCGAAGAGCGCTGGAGTGTGAGGAAGCCGTGGTGGGCAGTAGTAGTGTGGACAGGAGAAAGGGAATGGATGCGGATGACTGCGGCTATGGCCGGCGCAGCAGTTTATATAGCAATGGTGGGCGGGCGGAGGGACGGACGTGTGGCGCCGGAGTAGCTACCTCGGCAACCGCGTATCATTAATGTGGGCCGTAGATGGACGGACGGACGGCACTTGTGTCATTTGAAGGCGGAGCAATCGCCTGCACCGGGAAGCGGGGCGGGCGGCGTTGACTGTTTCGGGCGAAAAGTGCGTGCGGGCAAGGAGATGACTTTACTTGGAGAGGATGACAATGGGGACCCACCAGGTCCATAGCCTCACGTACGCAAGTGCCTCCTTATTATATATATATATATATAATTTATTTTGCTTCCTCCTGGTTTCCTGACATCACGATCCCACATCATTGTCAACCTATGTAGTACTCCCTCCTTTTCGGTTTATAGGGCTTATCTCAAAATTTTAATTTTTCCATTTTATAAGGCTCAATTTGGTTGTTCCCCATCACATGTTCAGACTTTAAGGTGCATTAAATCATTGCATGCAAGTATTAAGAGAAAACTGACCAATGCATGCACTTTATGTATGCATGCATTGCAATTAATGCATTCGTAAACATAATTTTTTGAGGAAAACAAGAGCATTAATTGGGTGCTTTTGCAAACTACAAAAAATATTCCACCACTCATCATCTACCTTGGTTGGTGAGATTTTTGAGCTGAGCCTTATAAACCGGAAAGGAAGGAGTAGTCAATAAACGAGAGAATTGCACAAGAAGCGGCCGACAGCTGGGACCAAGCAGCTCGAGCAGTATTTGTGTTTTTGAGGTGTGAGCACTGCAGATTTTTTCGATGTTTAGCCCAGATATTAATTTTTCTCCTCTGAACAACAACGAAAACATCGCTGCAGGTATTAACTGGGCAGGCTATGGCCCATCTAGCCCAGGCCAGATATCCAGCCCAGATATTAATTTTTTTCAAGCTGAAAATGGCTAGCCCAGCTATAGTTTTTTTAGGAATACCCAGCCCAGGTCAAGTTGTTATTCTCCGCCCCGCTGGGCTGCAAATCTTTCCTAGGAGGGATGCATTAGGCTTAACAAAAAAAATGGGCTTTAAGAAATAATAAATGGGTTGTAGTTATAAAAACTGGGCAGTAACTATAAAAAAATGCACCAAACACGTGATTACTTTATAAAATATTGTTTTTGGATATTGAAATTTTTAATTTCATTAATTGTTGCGAGCGCAATGTTTAGTTGGATTTTTACGTAATATAAATTTATATTGAAATTGTATTTAATCTGACTAGAAATTTTGGGATAAAAATATTTCGGATCCTATCAAAATATGGAAAAAAATTATTGAATTCTGTTTTGAACGGTTGGTTGAAATGGGTTGTACTTTTAACAAGCTGTAAATGGGTTGTAGTAAATTCCATTAGAATTCAAAAATGGGCTACACATTCTTACAAATCTCAAATGGGCTATAAGTTCTCTGCCACACACTTTTGGCCTTACTAAGTTGACGCGTCCCCTAAAAAACAGAGTTGACGCGTATGCAAGGCTTTGTCAACTTATAGTCAACACACGGTTCTAACAGCAGTGGCCGTTGGATGTCCATCCAATGGATGTCGTGCTTCTTCTTCAATCTCGGATATTCTAGCTTCACCTGCCCAAAAAATGATTCCTCCCCCTGACATCTGGGGCGCACCGTTTCGGAAGCTGACCTGTGGGCCTACTAAGTTGACGTACCAAGGGCTTTGTCAACTTAGTCAATATAAATGATTCTAGCTGCAGTGACCGTACGATGTCCATCCAACGGCCGTCGTGCTTCTTCAACCTCTGGTCTTCTTGCTCCAGCCGCCCAAAGCAGCACCGGTCGTGTCGTCTGCTCCTGCCTCCCATGGCCGGCGGTGCTGCCGCGGAGGCCTCACCGCCCCTACTACTCCCACCGCTGGCCAGGCCATCCCTCCACTAAACCACACCCCCTGTTATTCTGCTGCGACGGCAGCGCAGCCGAACCAGTGAACCCTCGTACTCCTCTCCGCGTGTGCATCCACTGCCGCGTCTTCCCCAGCTCCGCGTCGTCCCCTTCCTAGGCCTCGCCGTCGTCCACCGCCCTGGTGCTCTCGGCGCGGCGTGGTCAACGTGGTCAAGGAACGACTTCCATCGGACGTGGACTGTACGTGGAGAGGCTGACAACTGGGTCCACGGCACCCGCAAGGAAGTGCCTCCTTATTACGCGCAAAATAATTATTCCTCCACCTGAAAGCGGGGACCCACCGGACGGGCCACCGTATTTCGCGAAAAAAAATGATTCACCCCCTGACTGCTGGGACCCACGAGCTACATCTTCGTTCGCAAGGAAGTGCGTCCGAGAAAAAAACGGTTCGCCCCCCTGACTGCTGGGACCCACTAGCTACATCTTCGCACGCAAGGAAGTGCGTCCGAAAAAAACGATTCGCCCCTCGACTGTTGGGACCCACCAGCTACAACTTCGCACACAAGGAAGTGCGTCCGGGCAAAAAAACGATTTGCCCCCCTGACTGCTGTGACCCAGCAGCTACACCTTCACACGCAAGGAAGTGCGTCCGGGCAAAAAAACGATTCTCCCCCTGACTGCTGGGACCCACCAGCTACATCTTCGCAGGCAAGGAAGTGCCTGACAATCGGGACCCACCTGGTCGAAGCGTACGTAGCGTTGTCATTCTGGTCGCGAATGTGTACATACATACTGGTCGATGTAGAGGCGCGCACGTGTTGTAGTAGAGGCGCGCACGTAGCATGTACACATACGTACAGCGGCCAGGGTGCAAGAAAGAAAATACGGCCACGTATGTGTACATACGGGCAGGGTCTCGAATGCCTACTCACGCATACGTACAGCCAGGGTGATACGTCTCCAACGTATCTATAACTTTTGATTGCTCCATGCTATATTATCTACTGTTTTGGGCATTATTGGGCTTTATTATCCACTTTTATATTACTTTCGGTACTAACCTATTAACCAAGGGCCCAGCCCAGATTTGCTGTTTTATACCTATTTCAGTGTTTTGAAGAAAAGGAATATCAGACGGAGTCGAAATGGAACGAAATCAACAGGAGAAGTTATTTCTGGAAGGAAACACACCTGATAGACTTGGACTCCACGTCAGGAGATACGGGAGGAGCTCATGAGGGTAGGGGCACCCCCCTAGGGCGCGCCCCCTGCCTCGTGGGGCCCCCGTAGCTCCTCCGACGTACCTCCTACACCCATATATACCTACGTAACATAAAACTTCCAGAACGGAAGATAGATCAGGAGTTCCGCTGCCAGAAGCCTCCGTAGCCACCAAAAGTCAATCGGGACCCTGTTCCGGCACCCTGCCGGAGGGGGGAACACTCACCGGCGGCCATCTTCATCATCCCGGCGCTCTCCATGACGAGGAGGGAGTAGTTCTCCCTCGGGGCTGAGGGTATGTACCAGTAGCTTTGTGTTTGATCTCTCTCTCTCTCTCGTGTTCTTGAGATGATATGATCTTGATGTATCGCGAGCTTTGCTATTATAGTTGTATCCTATGTTTCTCCTCCCCCTCTTCTCTCTTGTAATGAATTGAGTTTTCCCTTTGGAGTTATCTTATCGGATTGAGTCTTTAAAGATTTGAGAACACTTGATGTATGTCTTGCCGTGGATATCTGTGGTGACAATGGGATACCACGTGCCACTTGATGTATGTTAAGGTGATCAACTTGCGGGTTTCGTGACATTGGGAACCTATGCATAGGGGTTGGCACACGTTTTCATTGTGATTCTCCGGTAGGAACTTTGGGGCACTCTTTGAGGTCCTTTGTGTTGGTTGAATAGATGAATCTGAGATTGTGTGATGCATATCGTATAATCATACCCACAGATACTTGAGGTGACATTGGAGTATCTAGGTGACATTAGGGTTTTGGTTGATTTGTGTCTTAAGGTGTTATTCCAGTACGAACTCTAGGGATGTTTGTGACACTTATAGGAATAGCCCAACGGATTGATTGGAAAGAATAACTTTGAGGTGGTCTCGTACCCTACCATAATCTCTTCATTCGTTCTCCGCTATTAGTGACTTTGGAGTGACTCTTTGTTGCATGTTGAGGGATAGTTATGTGATCCAATTATGTTAGTATTGTTGAGGGAACTTACACTAGCGAAAGTATGAACCCTAGGCCTTGTTTCCTATCATTGCAATACCGTTTACGCTCACTTTTATCACTTGCTACCTTGCTGTTTTTATAATTTCAGATTACAAATACTCATATCTACTATCCATATACCACTTGTATCACCATCTCTTCGCCGAACTAGTGCACCTATACAATTTACCATTGTATTGGGTGTGTTGGGTACACAAGAGACTCTTTGTTATTTGGTTGCAGGGTTGCTTGAGAGAGACCATCTTCATCCTACGCCTCCTACGGATTGATAAACCTTAGGTCATCCACTTGAGGGAAATTTGCTACTGTCCTACAAACCTCCGCACTTGGAGGCCCAACAACGTCTACAAGAAGAAGGTTGTGTAGTAGACATCAAGCTCTTTTCTGGCGCCGTTGCCGGGGAGGTGAGTGCTTGAAGGTATATCTTTATATCTTGCAATCGAGTCTTTTAGTTTCTTGTTTTATCACTAGTTTAGTTTATAAAAGAAAACTATAAAAAAAGGAATTGAGTTTGTCTCATACGCTTCACCTTTTTAATATCTTTCGTGAGTATGATGGAAAGGATAATTGTGCTCAAGTGCTAGAAGAAGAAATCTATAAAATGTTTGGCACTAAATATTTGAATGATGAGCATGATAGCAATGTTGTTAGTATGAATTCCTTGAATATCCATGATGCTAATGATATGCAAAGCCACAAGCTTGGGGAAGCTATGTTTGATGAAGATGATATTTTTTGTCCCCCAAGCTTTGATGAGCAAATTTATTATGATGAAAGCATGCCTCCTATCTATGATGATTATTGTGATGACACGTATGCTTTAAAGAATAATGATAACCATGAAACTTGTCATCTTAATCTTAATTTTCAATCACATGATAATTATTTTGTTGAGTTTGCTCCCACTACTATTCAAGAGAAGAATTTTGCTTATGTGGAGAGTGGTAAATTTTGCATGCTAGTAGATCATGAAAAGAATGCTTTAGGTGCTGGTTATATTGTTGAATTTATTCATGATGCTACTTGAAATTATTATGAGGGAGGAATATATGCTTGTAGGAATTGCAATAATATCAAGTTTCCTCTCTATGTGCTTAAAGTTTCCATGTTATGCTTGTTTTGCCCTCCTATGCTAGTTGATTATTGTTCCCATAAGTTGTTTGCTCACAAAATCCCTATGCATAGGAAGCATGTTAGACTTAAATGTGCTAGTCACATTCTTCATGATGCTATCTTTATGTTTCAATTCTTATCTTTTATGTGAGCATCTATGAAATCATCATGCCTAGCTAGGGGCGTTAAACGATAGCGCTTGTTGGGAGGCAACCCAATTTTATTTTAGTTCCTTTCTTTTTTCTCCTCTTTAGTAATAAATAATTCATCTAGCCTCTGTTTATATGTTGTTTTATGCTTTTAATTAGTGTTTGTGCCAAGTAGAACCTTTGGGAAGACTTGGGGAAAGTCTTGTTGATCATGCTGTCAAAAACAGAAACTTTAGCGCTCATGAGAATTGCTGCCATTTTTATTTGGAGAGTGCTATTTAGTTAATTATTTTTGAAGATGATTAATAGATAAATTCCTCAGGTCCAGAAATTTATTTGAGAATTTTATGAGTTTCAGAAGTATACGTTTGATCCAGATTACTACAGTCTGTTCGGTTTTTGACAGATTCTGTTTTTCATGTGTTGTTTACTTATTTTGATGAATCTATGGCTAGTAAAATAGTTTATAAACCATAGAGAAGTTGGAATACAGTAGGTATAACACCCGTATAAATAAATAATGAGTTCATTACAGTACCTTGAAGTGGTCTTTTGTTTTCTTTCGCTAACGGAGCTTACGAGTTTTCTACTTTAAGTTTTGTGTTGTGAAGTTTTCAAGTTTTGGGTAAGGATTCGATGGACTACGGAATAAGGAGTGGCAAGAGCCTAAGCTTGGGGATGCCCAAGGCACCCCAAGGTAATATTCAAGGACAACCAGGAGCCTAAGCTTGGGGATGCCCCGGAAGGCATCCCCTCTTTCGTCTTCATTCATCGATAACTTTAGTTGGAGCTATATTTTTATTTACCACATGATATGTGTTTTGCTTGGAGCATCAATTTATTTTGTTAGGATTTGCATGCTGTTATTTAGAACAATGTTTTGCATCTTTTATTTCAATAAAAGTGGCATTGATAGCCTTTACTATGCCTATTTTACAAGTCTTCATGTTGTTGTTTGAAAACAGAAAGTTTACCGCTGTTGCAATAATTCCCTAGAAAAGTCAGAATGTGATAAAATGTTTAAACCTTTTGCATATTAAGCTCTGATAAATTTACTACAGTGGTAATTTTATTTCATAATTTTTTGAGCTAGGGAAGTATGGATGTTGCAGCATTCTTTACAGACTATCCTGTTTAGGCAGATTGTTGTTATGTTTGCATTGTTTGCATATGTTTGCTTCTTTAATGATTTTATTTGAGGATAGGACTATTAAATATGCAGAGGAATTTAGTATTCAATGTTGAATAATAATTTTAGTGATTTTCTACAGTAGAGTATGATAAGGTTTTGGCAATGGTTTATACTAACTTATCTCACGAGTCCTTGTTGAGTTTTGTGTGGATGAAGCTTTTGAGATTTAGGGAGACCGTGATATGAGAGGAATTAAGGAGACACAAAATCTCAAGATTGGGGATGACCAAGTCACCCCAAGATAATATTTCGAGAAGTCTCAAGCATCTAAGCTTGGGGATGCCCCGGTTGGCATCCCACCTTTCTTCTTCAACAACCATCAGTTAGTATCGGTTGATCCTAAGTTTTTGCTTCTTCACATGATGTTTGCTATTCTTAGATGTCATTTTATTTTGCTTTGCTTGCTGTTTGAATAAAATACCAAGATCTGAAATTCTTAAATGTTAGAGAGTCTTCACATAGCTAAATAATTATTTAACTACTCATTGATCTTCACTTAAATCTTTCGGAGTAGTTTGTCATTTGCTCTAGTGCTTCACTTATACCTTTTAGAGCATGGTGGTAGTTTTATTTTGAAGAAATAGATGAACTCTCATGCTTCACTTAGATTATTTTGAGAGTCTTAAATAGCATGCTAATTTTCTTAAAATCCTAATATGCTAGGTATTCAAGAATAATAAAATTCTCTTATGAGTGTGTTGAATACTAAGAGAAGTTTGATACTTGATAATTGTTTTGAGATATGGAGATGGTGATATTAGAGTCATGCTAGTTGAGTAGTTGTGAATTTGAGAGATACTTGTGTTGAAGTTTGTGATTACCGTAGCATGCATGTATGGTGAACCGTTATGTGACGAAGTCAGAGCATGATTTATTTATTGATTGTCTTCCTTAGGAGTGGCGGTCGGGGACGAGCGATGGTCTTTTCCTACTAATCTATCCCCCTAGGAGCATGCGCGTAATACTTTGCTTTGATAACTTCTAGATTTTTGCAATAAGTATGTGAGTTCTTTATGACTAATGTTGAGTCCATGGATTATACGCACTCTCACCCTTCCATCCTTGCTAGCCTCTTCAGTACCTTGCATTGCCCTTTCTCACATTGAGAGTTGGCGCAAACTTCGCCGGTACCATAAACCCACCATATACCTTCCTCAAAACAGCCACCATACCTACCTATTATGGCATTTCCATAACCATTCCGAGATATATTGCCATGCAACTTTCCACCGTACCGTTCTTCATGACACATTCATCATTGTCATATTGCTTAGCATGATCATGTAGTTGACATAGTATTCGTGGCTAAGCCACCGTCCATAATTCTTTCATACATGTCACTCTTGATTCATTGCATATCCCGGTACACCGCCGGAGGCATCCATATAGAGTCATACTTTGTTCTAGTATCGAGTTGTATCATTGAGTTGTAAATAAATAGAAGTGTGATGATCATCATTCAATAGAGCATTATCCCAATAAAAAAAGAGAAAGGCCAAAGAAAAAAAAAGAAGGCCCCCAAAAAAAGGGGAAATGCTACTATCCTTTTTTCCACACTTGTGCTTCAAAGTAGCACCATGATATAGCGAGTCTCATATATTGTGCTTCAAAGTAGCACCATGTTCTTCATATAGAGAGTCTCATATGTTGTCACTTTCATATACTAGTGGGAATTTTACATTATAGAACTTGGTTTGTATATTCCAATGATGGGCTTCCTCAAATTGCCCTAGGTCTTCGTGAGCAAGCAAGTTGGATGCACACCCACTTAGTTTCTTTTGTTGAGCTTTCATACATTTATAGCTCTAGTGCATCCGTTGCATGGCAATCCCTACTCACTCACATTGATATCTATTGATGGGCATCTCCATAGCCCGTTGATACACCTAGTTGATGTGAGACTATCTTCTCCCTTTTTGTCTTCTCCACAACCACCATTCTATTCCACCTATAGTGCTATGTCCATGGCTCACGCTCATGTATTGCGTGAAGATTGAAAAAGTTTGAGAACATCAAAAGTATGAAACAATTGCTTGGCTTGTCATTGGGGTTGTGCATGATTTAAATATGTTGTGTGGTGAAGATGGAGCATAGCCAGACTATATGATTTTGTAGGGATAGCTTTCTTTGGCCATGTTATTTTGAGAAGACATGATTTCTTTGTTAGTATGCTTGAAGTATTATTATTTCTACGTCAATATGAACTTTTGTCTTGAATCTTATGGATCTGAATATTCATAACACAAGTAAGAAGAATTACATTGAAATTATGCCAACTAGCATTCCACATAAAAATTATCTTTTTATCATTTACCTACTCGAGGACGAGCAAGAATAAAGCTTGGGGATGCTTGATACGTCTCCAACGTATCTATAATTTTGATTGCTCCATGCTATATTATCTACTGTTTTGGGCATTATTGGGCTATATTATCCACTTTTATATTACTTTCAGGACTAACCTATTAACCGGAGGCCCAGCCCAGATTTGCTGTTTTATGCCTATTTCAGTGTTTTGAAGAAAAGGAATATCAGACGGAGTCGAAACGGAACGAAATCAACAGGAGAAGTTATTTTTGGAAGGAAACAAACCTGATAGACTTGGACTCCACGTCAGGAGATACGGGAGGAGCTCGCGAGGGTGGGGGGCGCCCCCCCCCTAGGGCGCGCCCCCTGCCTCGTGGGGCCCCTGTAGCTCCTCCGACGTACCTCCTGCACCCATATATACCTACGTAACCTAAAACTTCCAGAACGGAAGATAGATTGGGAGTTCCGCCGCCAGAAGCCTCCGTAGCCACCAAAAGTCAATCGGGACCCTGTTCCGGCACCCTGCCGGAGGGGGGAACCGTCACCAGTGGCCATCTTCATCATCCCGGCGCTCTCCATGACGAGGAGGGAGTAGTTCTCCCTCGGGGCTAAGGGTATGTACCAGTAGCTATGTGTTTGATCTCTCTCTCTCTCGTGTTCTTGAGATGATACGATCTTGACGTATCACGAGCTTTGCTATTATAGTTGGATCCTATGTTTCTCCTCCCCCTCTTCTCTCTTGTAATGAATTGAGTTTTCCCTTTGGAGTTATCTTATCGAATTGAGTCTTTAAAGATTTGAGAACACTTGATGTATGTCTTGCCGTGGATATCTGTGGTGACAATGGGATACCACGTGCCACTTGATGTATGTTAAGGTGATCAACTTGCGGATTTCGTGACATTCAGAACCTATGCATAGGGGTTGGCACACGTTTTCGTCGTGATTCTCCGGTAGGAACTTTGGGGCACTCTTTGAGGTCCTTTTTGTTGGTTGAATAGATGAATCTGAGATTGTGTGATGCATATCGTATAATCATACCCACGGATACTTGAGGTGACATTGGAGTATCTAGGTGACATTAGGGTTTTGGTTGATTTGTGTCTTAAGGTGTTATTCTAGTACGAACTCTAGGGCTGTTTGTGACACTTATAGGAATAGCCCAACGGATTGATTGGAAAGAATAACTTTGAGGTGGTCTCGTACCCTACAAAAATCTCTTCGTTCGTTCTCCGCTGTTAGTGACTTTGGAGTGACTCTTTGTTGCATGTTGAGGGATAGTTATGTGATCCAATTATGTTGGTATTGTTGAGGGAACTTACACTAGCGAAAGTATGAACCCTAGGCCTTGTTTCCTATCATTGCAATACCGTTTACGCTCACTTTTATCACTTGCTACCTTGCTGTTTTTATAATTTCAGATTACAAATACTCATATCTACTATCCATATACCACTTGTATCACCATCTCTTCGCCGAACTAGTGCACCTATACAATTTACCATTGTATTGGGTGTGTTGGGGACACAAGAGACTCTTTGTTATTTGGTTGCAGGGTTGCTTGAGAGATACCATCTTCATCCTACGCCTCCTACGGATTGATAAACCTTAGGTCATCCACTTGAGGGAAATTTGCCACTGTCCTACAAACCTCTGCACTTGGAGGCCCAACAACGTCTACAAGAAGAAGGTTGTGTAGTAGACATCACAGGGCTCGTGTAGATGGCTGGGTCGGAACGGAGAAACAGTGTCGTCGTCGTGTTCATGGGGAGGCAACAGAATGCGTCATGTCATGGGGAGGCAATGGAATGCGTCGTGTTCAATAGGAGGCAACGGAATGCGTCGTGTTCAACAGGAGGCAACGGAATGCGTCATGTTCATCGGGAGGCAACGGAACACGTGGGAGCCAACCGGCTGGGCCGGAACGGAATGCGTGGTCGTGTTCATCGGGAGGGCTTGGACGGAACAGGCGATGGAAACGAGGCCTAGTGTACCACAGAACGGAGGAAACGGACCTCCTACGGTCGAAACATGGATCCTGTTGATCGGGAGGGGTGTGGCATACCGCAAAACGGAGGAAACGGACCTCCTACAGTCGAAACAGGGGTCCTGTTTATCCGGAGGGGTGTGGTGTACCGCAAAACAGATGAAACGGACCTCCTACGGTCGAAACGGGGGTCATGTTCATCGGGAGGGGTGTGGCGTACCG
Source organism: Triticum urartu (assembly GCF_056163025.1). Taxonomy (NCBI): domain Eukaryota; kingdom Viridiplantae; phylum Streptophyta; class Magnoliopsida; order Poales; family Poaceae; genus Triticum; species Triticum urartu. The sequence goes on from NC_141875.1 coordinate 639,506,754, forward strand.
CAAAATGGGACTCCACGGGATACTGTTCATCTCCACCGTCGACCTCCTCCAGCCTCCACGGGCTACCATCGACCTCCTCCATCCTCCACGGGCTCCTGTTCATCCAGCCTCCACAGCGCGCTACTCCACCGGCTACTATTCAACCACCCCTCCACCATCTACTGTTCATCCAGCCCTCCACACCACGGGGTCCTGTTCAACCACCCCTCCACGGGCACCCCTCCACCGTCTACTGTTCATCCAGCCCTCCACACCACGGGGTCCTGTTCATCCAGAGGCAACGCCACCGCTCACTGTTCATCCACCCCCCCTCCCCCGCGCGGGCAACGCTCACTGTTCATCCAATCGATCGGCTTCAGTTAGCAGCAGTAGCGAAGGAATCGCTCGATCGGGTTCAGTTAACAGCCATCGATCGATCGCTCAGGTTCAGTTAACAGCCATCGATCGATCGCTTGGGTTCAGTAACGCGTAGCCTGCAGTGCAATCACTCGGGTTCAGTTAGAGCCCAACGCCTCGCTTGGGTTCAGTTAGAGCCAACGCCTCGCACACACGCGCGTACGTGTACGAGAGAAACGCGCATCGCTCGGCCCCCGACCTCCCACCGTAACCGGGATCTCCCCGAAATTTTCCTCGCCCTCGCTTCTACCATGGTTTTTTCCATCATGGACGGCCCAAAGAATGTCATGCAACTGTGTCTCCGGCCCGCCCAGGACGAAAAGCCCATTTTCTATCATGATTTTTTGTCATAGAAGTAGGAGCCCACCACATCTATGATGATACCGGGTTTTGTCACAATTATCGTCATAGAAGTGTCATATGTATGACAGAAAAAAAATTCGTTCGGCCCAAAATGTCATGGATGTGTCTTTTTTTGTAGTGCTCGTAGCTATATTGCACACTGCGAGGCTCTTGTAATTAGCTGTTGTTTCACTCTTTTCGTTGTACCATATTATCATATCTATATTGACTTGTTCCAAATGCAGAGGAAAGCCCGCAAGGACCAAAAAGTACTTGAACCAAATGCTGTGGAAATCTTCAAGGACTGTCACACCAGCAAGAAGAAGGACATGACTACACCAGTCAAAGCCGCTGTTGTAAGTCCTTAATCCTCATGCCTTTTAACTACTACTTACTATGACTTGTGCCTTGAACTGCATGGTTTGCAGCCAATGTCTATTACTCTTTTCAATTTTATACACAATTGTATTAGCGTATCATTGCACCTTACAAGGTATAAAAGAGAGGAGTGATGTTCCTTTGATCTTGACCTGTAATCTAGTTATGTGCTGCACTTGCCCACATAACGTTACAATTGCCTGTTTGTCTATTCTCAGTTGTTTTGTGATATGAATGATGTCATACTATGCTTACCATATTATAAACTTCGTATCTTTATCCTTAGCCCTCAATACAATGTGAAGAAATAGACAATACATTAGCGATGGTACATGGTCATATGTTTGGAACCTGGTTTTATTATGTACTTTGCAACAAATTACAACTATTATTTTACATGGGTTCACCAGAATAAGTTCTGTATATAGACCAAAGCTATGTTGTTTGGTTTTGCTGCCTCCTTAATATCTTCTGTTCTGGTACTACTAATGTAAAACCACAACTTTTTAGTGAGCTATGGAAAAAATGGTGGAACCACCACCTTCTGAAGGTGGCGAGGCAACTATAACCGCAATGTCAGCTCTTGCTGCAGTGGGTCAGTACCTATCCACTAACAGTGCCAAAAGCACGTTCCTACGTAATACTGGCTTGGTTGTTAAGGCAATCTTGTCCAAACGCCTCACGATCAAGATATGCAAGCTCAAAAAAATGTTGTATCTGCGCTCCAGACACAAGTCCACTCCCTAACAGAGACCCTTTGTGAAACAAGGAGAGACATTGTTCGATGTTATCAAGATATGCATGGTTTTGAAACCAGACTATCAGACATTTGCTATGTTGTTCAGGAGGCTAGGAGAACTGAAGGCAAAGGTTATGGTGCTCCATCGGACAATACAGCATGAAAACGTAACAGTCAGGTCAAATGAACTAAGCTTCTGAACTTCTGGTGGTGCATTTATGTAACACCCCGGATGTAACTTACCCAATATGTATTCCAACTCTTGCCATTTCCGGCATTAAGTTATTTTATTTTCTCGGGTTCGGGTTTTTGTCTCCGTGTGTTGTTGTCGTTGTCATGCATCTCATATCATGTCATCATGTGCATTGCTTTTGCATACGTGTTCATCTCATGCATTCGAGCATTTTCCCCGTTGTCCGTTTTGCATTCCGGCGCTTCGTTCTCCTCCGGTGGTCAATTCTACCTTTCTTTCGTGTGTGGGGATTAAACATTTCCAGATTGGACCGAGACTTGCCAAGCGGCCTTGGTTTACTACCGGTAGACCGCCTGTCAAGTTTCGTATCATTTGGACTTCGTTTGATACTCCAACGGTTAACCGAGGGACCGAAAAGGCCTCGTGTGTGTTGCAGCCCAACACCCCTCCAAGACGGCCCAAAACCCACCAAAACCTTCTCCATCATCTAGAGCGTTCGATCACGATCGCGTGGCCGAAAACCGCACCTCATTTGGACACTCCTAGCTCCCTCTATGCCTATATATACCTCCCCCTTTCCAAATCTCGGATCCCCTCTCTCTAAACCCTAAAAATCCCAGATCCGCCGCACCGTACGTGTCCGGACGGAGCCGGACAATTTCCACCCGCCACCGCCGCCAACCATGTTCCGCCACATGGCGGGGCGCGTGCCCACATCGCCGCCGGCCCGGCAGGCCCGCACCGGGCCCTCCAAGCCAATCAGGCGCCGCCACCCCTTCGCCCGCCGATCCGCTCCGCCCGCCGCCCGGCTCCCTCGCCGTGCCGCCGTGAGACCGTGCCGGCCGCCGCCCTGCGCTCGCTAGCCACTGCGCTCCTCCGCCCGGGGCCCTCGTCGCCGGCCATCGCCCCGGCCGCCGCGCGGCCGCAAGGCCCCGCCACCGACGCCGGCCTCCTCCAACTCCGTCCTCCTCCACGCCAAGTTCCGGCCGGCCACCTCGGCTTCCTCTCCGGTGAACAACTCCGGCGACCTCGGGAGGCGTGCAGATCTGAGATCCGAAATCTCGGTTGACTTTCTCCCGAAACCCTAGTTCATATTGCCATGTTCATCATGCCGTAACTTTGCATCCGTAGCTCCGTTTTGGGCATATAGCATATCAAAATGTTCATCTCAGAGAGCACATCATTTCATCTCATTGCATCATTTTCATTTGAGTTCATCTTGATGCCCGAAATGCTGTTAGAAGAGTGCTACTTGAGATAATTGTCAGATCTGCTGCTCCATTTAGCTATTTGTCATTTTTGCCATGATTATTGTGTGCATGATATGCCCCTAAGCTCTACATATGTTTTCCTAAGGGTTTTGCCATCTATCCAGAGGTGCAACCCATGTATTTTTGTGATGTGTGTGGTGACTAGAACAAGCTTGCAAAGTGAGGCACTTGGTAATGCTGATTTCAGGGACTTAGCATTTCCACTAAGTCCTTGAGCTGTTTATCTCAATATGCCATATGTTCATGTTGTTTCCTAGTGATCCGTGCCTCTTTTGAGGATGATCAGTAAGGATGTTTTGTTAATATTGTAGTGCTCTATCCATCCATGTCTTTGTTTGCAATTATGGAGCACCCTAGCTTGAGTCAATCGAGCTCTACTTTTGTCTTTTCGTGAATCTGGGCAGATTGTCTACTTGTTAGCAATTTTGCCGAGGATGTTGTAGTTGATCCGTGCATGCTATGTTATTGTTCTTGCCATGTCTAGCTTGCATTTTGTGTATTCTTGATGGGTGTATGCTTATATTGTCATGACATGCTCTGTAGTGAGTGCATCGAGCTCGTAAACATGCCTACTTGATATCTGTTTCAGCATGCTCCAGTTTTCACTAAGTCTGTGATCTGATTATGTTTTTGCCATGTTCACATGCTTGCAAATGTATTTTCTGATACCTTTTGGCTCAAGGTCACTAAGGGATTTTTGTTAAGCTCTTTGAGTATCTCCACACCATGCTTTACTTTGCCATGTTCAGGTCCTGTAGCATGTAGTTTTGTTGCTCCGAAGTATGCTATCTGATCCGAAATTCCAGACAAGTGTTAATTTCACTAAGTCTGAGATCTGTTTACCATATGCATTTTTGCCATGCTTGTTTGAACCTGTTAATGGATGAATTGGCCGTAGCTCAGTGCTAGACTTTTGTTAAGCATCTTGTATGCATCCCTGCCATGTATTTTGATGCCATGTTTGGGTGCTGTAGCATGTTCATCTTGTTGCATTTAGATGGCTACTTGCTGTAAATCGCAGAACGTGGTCATATTTGAATTGCTTGCCATTTCCAAACCGTAACTCCGATTCTGGTGATCTTTATATAGTTTTCAAGAGATTTCATCTCATCTTTCCAGTGGCACACTTGGATTTCCAAGTTGAGGCCAGGTTCATGCATTCCTTTTCATATCTTTCATGTGCATCCTGCATCGCATCCCGCATAGCATATCATCTTTGCATCATATTGTTTGAGCTTTGCACGTGGTTGATTGTGTTCCGTTTGCTTGTTTGTCTTGTTTGGGTAGAGCCGGGAGATGAGTGCGCTAATGAAGAGCCCGTTGAGTTTGCTTTCGAGGATCCAGTCAACTCTGACAACTGTGCAGGCAAGATGATCATACCCTCGAAATCACTACTATCTTTGCTTTGCTAGATGCTCGCTCTTTTGCTATGCCTATGCTACGATGCCTACCACTTTCTTATCATGCCTCCCAAATTGCCATGTCAAACCTCTAACCCACCATGTCCTAGCAAACCGTTGATTGGCTATGTTACCGCTTTGCTCAGCCCCTCTTATAGCGTTGCTAGTTGCAGGTGAAGATTGGAGACCGTTCCTTGTTGGAACATTATTTACTTGTTGGGATATCATTATATTATCTTGTTATCTTAATGCATCTATATACTTGGTAAAGGGTGGAAGGCTCGGCCTCTCGCCTAGTGTTTTGTTCCACTCTTGCCGCCCTAGTTTCCGTCATATCGGTGTTATGTTCCCGGATTGTTGCGTTCCTTACGCGGTTGGGTTATAATGGGAACCCCTTGATAGTTCGCCTTGATTAAAGCTTTTCCAGCAATGCCCAACCTTGGTCTTACCATTTTCCACCTAGCCTCTTTTTCCCTTGGGTTTCCGGAGCCCGAGGGTCATCTTATTTTAAACCCCCCCTGGGCCAGTGCTCCTCTGAGTGTTGGTCCAACCGAGCGATGTCCGGGGCTACCAGGGCAACTCTAGGCTGGCCTACCCGACGTCTGGCTCATCTGAGTGTGCCCTGAGAACGAGATATGTGCAGCTCCTATCGGGATTTTTCGGCACATTCGGGCGGTGTTGCTGGTCTTGTTTTAACCTGTCGAAGTGTCTTGAAGAACCAAGATACCGAGTCTGATCGGAATGTCTCGAGAGGAGGTCTATTCCTTCGTTGACTGTGAGAGCTTGTCATGGGCTAAGTTGGGACTCCCCTGCAGGGATTTGAACTTTCGAAAGCCGTGCCCGCGGTTATGGGCAGATGGGAATTTGTTAATGTCCGGTTGTAGATAACTTGAACCTTAACTTAATTAAAATGAATCAACAGTGTGAGTTACCATGATGGTCTCTTCTCGGCGGAGTCCGGGAAGTGAACACGGTGTTGGAGTAATGCTTGCGCAGGTTGTCCTCTAGTTTCTCGTTCGCGCTTTGCCTCCTCTTCTCGCTCTCTTTTGCGAACAGGTTAGCCACCATATATGCTAGTCGCTTGCTGCAGCTCCTCATATTTTGCCTTGTCTTACCTATAAGCTTAAATAGTCTTGATCGAGAGGGTGCGAGATTGCTGAGTCCCTGTGGCTCACAGATTACTTCCAAACCAGATGCAGGGCCTGATGATTCCGCTCCAGGTGACGCGCTTGAGCTCAAGTGGGAGTTCGACGAGGACTCTCAATGATACTACGTGTCTTTCCCTGATGATCAGTAGTGGTGCCCAGTTGGGGGTGATCGGGACCGTGTCGCATGTTGGGTTATCTTTTATTTTGGCGCCATAGTCGGGCCATGAGTGTTTGAATGTTGTAATGCTATTTATGTACTTGTGTGACGTGGCGAGTGTAAGCCAACTATGTTATCTCCCCTTTTATTATCTATATTACATGGGATGTTGTGAAGATTGCCTAACTTGCGACATTGCTTTCAATGCGGTTATGCCTCTAAGTCATGCCTCGACACGTGGGAGATATAGCCGCATCGAGGGCGTTACAAGTTGGTAATTAGAGCCTTCCCCGACCTTAGGAGCCCCATTGCTTGATCGTTTTAGCCGCCGAGTTGTGTCTAGAAAAATGTTTTGAGGCATTTAGGAATTATATATCGAAGAGTTTAGGAATTCTTTTTACTTCCCAGTCTCCTCATCGCTCTGGTAAGGCATCCTGACGTAGAGTTTTGACTCTTCTCTTCTCAAATTTCACTAAAAAAAATTTAGGATCACGCGGGTATCTTGGGATCGTTCCGATGGTTTTATGACGAGAACATTGTCTTGGTGCCTCCTGTCAGGGGTTTTGTGGAAGTGTCCTGGGGAGTTGAGCTCTGAGGTGTTGTCGTCATAATTTTATCGTTGCAGTTCTGGAATACCTGAGTTTAGTACACCGACATCGAAAATCTCTTTTATGCAGTTCGTTGCTGAGATAACCTCGACGCCACCCAGTACTGGGGCGGGAGTTCGGGAGTATCGCCATAACTTGTATAACGGATGCTTTTCGAAGGTTGAGGTAGATGGTTTCCGAAGTTTTTCTCGGTTATGTGTTGAAGAATAGATACAGCTGGATGTAGGATTTGCTAGATTTGGGTGAGATATTATGCTTCCCCTGTATCCCCAACACCTGATTGCATAACCGAAAAGGTTCGGGAGTTTCATAGGTGGGAATTCTTGTAGCTCTAGTTCTTCTTCCACGGATATTTGGTTTGAGATTGGGATTTCTTACCGAGTATTCGTTCTTGATCCGTACCTTGTTGATTTATTTCTCTACCTGAATTCTAAGTGGCTTCTCAATTTATGGATATGTGACAATTTCAAGAGGAATGCATTCATTCATTTTGTTCGGATGTGAAGACTATATGTTGCAATTTTCATTCCGTTGGATTCAGCTTCATTTTATCTGTCAATGTGCTAACGGTGGTCAACCTCTTCAGGATGGCTCCCGCTAAGAGCACCAATCAGAATCAGAATCAAGATCCGCCACCACCTCCACCTCCTCCGGAGGCATGGCAAGCTGTGATGGCCGCAACCAATGCAAACACACAGTTGATCATGCAAATTCTTCAAGAGCGCAATCAAGGCAACCAAGGGAACCAAGGCAACAATCAGAATCACTTTGCTACACTCAACCAGTTCCTTGCTAATGGGCCAAAAACTTTCAGCAATTGTGTTGAGGCAACTGATGCTGACGATTGGCTCATGGATCTGTGCAAGCATTTCGAGTGCAGTAACGTCAGGCCTGAGGACTTCGTCAAGTTCGCTTCTTTCCAACTCAAAGATCAAGCTGCAGAATGGTTCCAGCAGTACAAGGATTCCAGAGGTGGACGTGCGATTACCTGGGATGAATTCCGTCAAGATTTCAAAGCTCATCATATTCCTCAGAGCGTGGTTGAAAGCAAGCGTGAGGAATTCCGCAACCTGAAGCAAGGCTCTTTGTCTATCTATGACTACAACAAGTTGTTTCAGAAGCTCGCCCGCTTTGCCAAGCAGGACGTCCCTGATGAGAAGAGCATGATATACCAGTTCAGGGGTGGTCTTAGAGAAGAAATTCAGCTAGCTCTTGTTCTCTTTGAGCCCTTGAGGTACGATGAGTTCTACAACATGGCACTGAAGCAAGAGGCCACTCAACTGAGGTGTGATGCTTCCAAGAAGCGAGTCAGAGATGTTACTCCTTCTTCCTCTACTCAAGTGGCCAAGCAGCAGAAGTATTGGCTTCCTCCTCCTCCGTTCCATCAGCCGTATCAGCAGAAGAGCAAAGGTGGCAGTGGATCTTCCCACCCACCCAACCCTGGCTTTTAGAACAAGACTTCGTCTCAAGCTCCAAGATCGAGTGCTCCGTATCACCGTCCTCTTTCAGAGGTCACGTGGAACAAGTGCCAACAGAAGGGTCACTATGCCAACAAGTGTTTCAACCAGAGGTGTCTTCCTCCTCCTCCTCCTCCTGTCAGATCGGCAAGTACAGCTATGGTCAAGCATAACACCAAGTCCGCCAAGGTCAACTTGATGAATGCAGCTCAGGTAGAGGACTCGTCAGATGTCATCATGGGTAACCTTCCTATTAACGATATTCCTGCCAAAGTTCTTTTTGACACTGGTGCTTCGCATTGTTTCATCTCGAGACCATTTGTTTCTAAGCATGAGTTGCCGTTACAAGATTTGCCTAGACAGTTATCTGTTGTTTCTCCGGGTAAATTCATGAATGCAAGCGCTATGGCCCCGGATGTTACTATCACGTTGGGTGATTACAAGTTTCTCTCTTCTCCGGTGGTTCTTGGTAACTCAGATATTGATCTTATTCTCAGGATGGATTGGCTTTCTAAGCACAAGGCGCATCTTGATTGTGCAGCCAGGCAGATTCAATTGACTCATTCGTCTGAGGATGTAATTTTCTTTGCCGCTCGTGATGAAACCATCCATCTGTTTTCTCTCAATGAGAAGGGTGAACTGGATGCTATCTCAAAAAATTCCAGTCATTTGCGAATATCAAAACGTCTTTCCAGAAGAGCTTCCAGGAATGCCTCCGCACCGGCCAGTTGAATTCGTCATTGATCTTGAGCCTGGCACGGAACCTGTGTGCAAGCGTCCTTACAAGCTCGGACCTGAAGAGTTGAAGGAGCTGAAGAAGCAACTCGATATTCAAGAGAAAATGGGTCTCATCCGGCCTAGTTCTTCTCCGTGGGGTTGTGGTGTTCTTTTTGTGAAGAAGAAGGATGGAACGGACCGACTTTGTGTTGATTACCGTCCATTGAACAAGAAGACCATCAAGAACAAATACCCACTTCCCAACATCAACGAGCTGTTCGAACAACTCAAGGGTGCCCAAGTATTCCCCAAGCTTGATCTCCGTATGGGTTATCATCAGATTCGAATCCGTGAGCAAGATATTCCCAAGACGGCTTTCAGGACAAGCTATGGTTCATATGAATACATTGTCATGTCTTTTGGCCTCGTCAATGCTCCTCCGACGTTCTCTCGCATGATGAACTTCATCTTCAACGCCTACACCAATGACTTCGTTTTGGTCTATCTCGACGACATTCTAGTTTTCTCGAAGAACAAGAAAGATCATGCCAAGCACTTGCGTTTGGTTCTCGATAAGCTGAGGGAACACAAGTTCTACGCCAAGTTCTCCAAGTGCGAATTTGGCCTCGATGAGGTTCTTTATCTTGGTCATATCATCTCTGCCAAGGGCATTGCGGTGAATCCTAAGAAGGTGTCTGCAATTGTGAATTGGGAACCTCCTCAGAACGTGAAGCAACTCCGCAGCTTCCTCGGTCTCGCAAGCTATTGCCGAAGATTCGTTGAAAACTTTTCTAAGATCGCGAAGCCTCTCTCAAATCTTCTCCAGAAGCACGTCAAGTATGTTTGGTCTCCGGAGTGTGACATTGCTTTCAACACTTTGAAAGAGAAATTGATCACTGCTCCAGTTCTGACTCCGCCTGATGAATCCAAGCCGTACGAGGTCTTTTGTGATGCCTCTCTCCAAGGTCTTGGCGCGGTATTGATGCAAGAGAAGAAAGTTGTTGCTTATACCTCTCGCCAGTTGAAGCCTAATGAGAAGAACTACCCCACTCATGATCTCGAGTTGGTGGCAGTTGTGCATGCTCTTTTGACTTGGAGACATCTCTTATTGGGAAGAAAAGTGGACATTTTCACTAACCACAAGAGTCTCAAGTACATCTTCACTCAGCCTAATCTCAACCTCAGGCAGACTCAATGGGTCGAAATGATTCAAGAGTATAATCCGAGTATCGAGTATACTCCAGGCAAGGCCAATGTGATTGCTAACGCATTGAGCAGAAAGGCTTATTGCAACAGTCTGATTCTCAAGCCTTATCAACCCGAGCTTTGTGAAGCTTTCCGCAAACTTAATCTGCAAGTTGTTCCTCAAGGTTTCCTTGCCAACCTTCAAGTCTCTCCTACCTTGGAAGATCAGATTCGCCAAGCCCAGCTTCTTGATGCTATGGTGAAAAAGGTGAAGATTGGGATTGCCAAGAGTCAACCCAAGTACAAGTGCTACCGCCTTGATGACAAGGATACTCTCTTCTTCGGGGATCGTATTGTTGTGCCCAAAGGTGACCTCCGTAAAGTGATCATGAACGAGGCTCACAATTCTCTCCTCTCCATCCACCCTGGGAGCACGAAGATGTATCAGGACCTCAAGCAGGCTTATTGGTGGACTCGAATGAAGCGCGAGATTGCTCAATTCGTGAATGACTGTGATGTCTGCAGAAGAGTGAAGGCAGAACACCAAAGGCCAGCTGGTCTCCTCCAACCTCTTGCCATTCCAGAATGGAAGTTTGACCACATTGAGATGGACTTCGTGACTGGGTTTCCAAAGTCCAAGCGTGGCAATGATGCTATATTCGTTGTCATCGACAAACTCACTAAAGTGGCTCACTTTCTGCCTATCAAAGAGTCAATCACTACAGCTCAATTGGCGGAACTCTATACCTCTCGAATTGTCTCTCTCCACGGTATTCCTCAAGTGATCTCTTCAGACCGTGGCAGCATCTTTACCTCCAAGTTTTGGGATTCTTTTCAGAAGGCCATGGGCTCCAACATCCGCTTCAGCACAGCTTTCCATCCTCAAACTAGCGGTCAAGTCGAGCGTGTCAATCAGATTCTTGAAGATATGCTCAGGGCCTGTGTGATCTCCTTCGGCATGAAGTGGGAGGATTGTCTTCCATATGCTGAATTCTCCTACAACAACAGTTTTCAAGCAAGTTCGGGCAAGGCCCCATTTGAAATTCTGTATGGCAGGAAGTGTCGTACCCCTCTCAAGTGGTCTGAAACCGGTGAACGTCAGCTTCTCGGAAATGACTTAATCACAGAGGCAGAGGAAATGTGCAAAGTCATTCGAGATAACCTCAAAGCAGCTCAATCCCGCCAGAAGAGCTACTATGATAGTAAGCACCGTGATTTGGCTTTCGAGATCGGAGATCATGTTTACCTCCGCGTCTCTCCTATGAAAGGGACTCGTCGCTTCGGTATCAAAGGGAAGCTTGCCCCCAGATACGTGGGACCTTTCAAGATTGTCAGCAAGAGAGGCAATCTCTCCTATCAAATCGAGCTTCCTTCAAACTTTGCAAATGTTCATGACGTGTTCCATGTCTCTCAGCTTCGAAAGTTCTTCAAGACTCCTGACCGCACCGTCAACTTCGAGGACATTGAGATCAAAGAAGATCTCTCTTATCGTGAGCACCCAGTTGCTATTCTTGAAGAGACTGAACGCAAGACTCGCAACAAGTCAATCAAATTCCTCAAAGTCAAGTGGTCACACCATTCCGACCGTGAAGCTACCTGGGAACGCGAGGATCACCTCCGTTCTGAGTACCCGGCGTTCTTTCAGTCCTAGATCTCGAGACAAGATCCTTTCGTGGTGGTGGAGTGTTCTAACACCCCGGATGTAACTTACCCAATATGTATTCCAACTCTTGCCGTTTCCGGCCTTAAGTTATTTTATTTTCTCGGGTTCAGGTTTTTGTCTCCATGTGTTGTTGTCGTTGTCATGCATCTCATATCATGTCATCATGTGCATTGCTTTTGCATACGTGTTCATCTCATGCATTCGAGCATTTTCCCCGTTGTCCGTTTTGCATTCCGGCGCTTCGTTCTCCTCCGGTGGTCAATTCTACCTTTCTTTCGTGTGTGGGGATTAAACATTTCCGGATTGGACCGAGACTTGCCAAGCGGCCTTGGTTTACTACCGGTAGACTGCCTGTCAAGTTTCGTATCATTTGGACTTCGTTTGATACTCCAACGGTTAACCGAGGGACCGAAAAGGCCTCGTGTGTGTTGCAGCCCAACACCCCTCGGCTTCCTCTCCGGCGAACAACTCCGGCGACCTTGGGAGGCGTGCAGATCTGAGATCCGAAATCTCGGTTGACTTTCTCCCAAAACCCTAGTTCATATTTCCATGTTCATCGTGTCGTAACTTTGCATCCGTAGCTCCGTTTTGGGCATATAGCATATCAAAATGTTCATCTCAGAGAGCACATCATTTCATCTCATTGCATCATTTTCATTTGAGTTCATCTTGATGCCCGAAATGCTGTTAGAAGAGTGCTACTTGAGATAATTGTCAGATCTGCTGCTCCATTTAGCTATTTGTCATTTTTGCCATGATTATTGTGTGCATGATATGCCCCTAAGCTCTACATATGTTTTCCTAAGGGTTTTGCCATCTATCCAGAGGTGCAACCCATGTATTTTTGTGATGTGTGTGGTGACTAGCACAAGCTTGCAAAGTGAGGCACTTGGTAATGCTAATTTCAGGGACTTAGCATTTCCACTAAGTCCTTGAGCTGTTTATCTCAATATGCCATATGTTCATGTTGTTTCCTAGTGATCCGTGCCTCTTTTGAGGATGATCAGTAAGGATGCTTTGTTAATATTGTAGTGCTCTATCCATCCATGTCTTTGTTTGCAATTATGGAGCACCCTAGCTTGAGTCAATCGAGCTCTACTTTTGTCTTTTTGTGAATCTGGGCAGATTGTCTACTTGTTAGCAATTTTGCCGAGGATGTTGTAGTTGATCCGTGCATGCTATGTTATTGTTCTTGCCATGTCTAGCTTGCATTTTATGTATTCTTGATGGGTGTATGCTAATATTGTCATGACATGCTCTGTAGTGAGTGCATCGAGCTCGTAAACATGCCTACTTGATATCTGTTTCAGCATGCTCCAGTTTTCACTAAGTCTGTGATCTGATTATGTTTTTGCCATGTTCACATGCTTGCAAATGTATTTTCTGATACCTTTTGGCTCAAGGTCACTAAGGGACTTTTGTTAAGCTCTTTGAGTAGCTCAATACCATGCTTTACTTTGCCATGTTCAGGTCCTGTAGAATGTAGTTTTGTTGCTCCAAAGTATGCTATCTGATCCGAAATTCCAGACAAGTGTTAATTTCACCAAGTCTGAGATCTGTTTACCATATGCATTTTTGCCATGCTTGTTTGAACCTGTTAATGGATGAATTGGCCGTAGCTCAATGCTAGACTTTTGTTAAGCATCTTGTATGCATCCCTGCCATGTATTTTGATGCCATGTTTGGGTGCTGTAGCATGTTCATCTTGTTGCATTTAGATGGCTACTTGCTGTAAATCGCAGAACGTGGTCGTATTTGAATTGCTTGCCATTTCCAAACCGTAACTCCGATTCCGGTGATCTTTATATAGTTTCCAAGAGATTTCATCTCATCTTTCCAGTGGCACACTTGGATTTCCAAGTTGAGGCCAGGTTCATGCATTCCTTTTCACACCTTTCATGTGCATCCCGCATCGCATCCCGCATAGCATATCATCTTTGCATCATATTGTTTGAGCTTTGCACGTGGTTGATTGTGTTCCGTTTGCTTGTTTGTCTTGTTTGGGTAGAGCCGGGAGACGAGTTCGCTAATGAGGAGCCCGTTGAGTTTGCTTTCGAGGATCCAGTCAACTCTGACAACTGTGCAGGCAAGATGATCATACCCTCGAAATCACTACTATCTTTGCTTTGCTAGATGCTCGCTCTTTTGCTATGCCTATGCTACGATGCCTACCACTTTCTTATCATGCCTCCCAAATTTCCATGTCAAACCTCTAACCCACCATGTCCTAGCAAACCATTTATTGGCTATGTTACCGCTTTGCTCAGCCCCTCTTATAGCGTTGCTAGTTGCAGGTGAAGATTGGAGACCGTTCCTTGTTGGAACATTTTTACTTGTTGGGATATCATTATATTATCTTGTTATCTTAATGAATCTATATACTTGGTAAAGGGTGGAAGGCTCGGCCTCTCGCCTAGTGTTTTGTTCCACTCTTGCTGCCCTAGTTTCCGTCATATCGGTGTTATGTTCCCAGATTGTTGCGTTCCTTACGCGGTTGGGTTATAATGGGAACCCCTTGATAGTTCGCCTTGATTAAAGCTTTTCCAGCAATGCCCAACCTTGGTCTTACCATTTTCCACCTAGCCTCTTTTTCCCTTGGGTTTCCGGAGCCCGAGGGTCATCTTATTTTAACCCCCCCCTGGGCCAGTGCTCCTCTGAGTGTTGGTCCAACCGAGCGATGTCCGGGGCTACCAGGGGCAACTCTGGGCTGGCCTACCCGATGTCTGGCTCATCTGAGTGTGCCCTGAGAACGAGATATGTGCAGCTCCTATCGGGATTTGTCGGCACATTCGGGCGGTGTTGCTGGTCTTGTTTTAACCTGTCAAAGTGTCTTGAAGAACCGAGATACCGAGTCTGATCGGAACGTCTCAGGAGGAGGTCTATTCCTTCGTTGACCGTGAGAGCTTGTCATGGGCTAAGTTGGGACTCCCCTGCAGGGATTTGAACTTTCGAAAGCCGTGCCCGCGGTTATGGGCAGATGGGAATTTGTTAATGTCCGGTTGTAGATAACTTGAACCTTAACTTAATTAAAATGAATCAACAGTGTGAGTTACCGTGATGGTCTCTTCTCGACGGAGTCTGGGAAGTGAACACGGTGTTGGAGTAATGCTTGCGCAGGTTGTCCTCTAGTTTCTCGTTCGCGCTTTGCCTCCTCTTCTCGCTCTCTTTTGCGAACAGGTTAGCCACCATATATGCTAGTCGCTTGCTATAGCTCCTCATATTTTGCCTTGTCTTACCTATAAGCTTAAATAGTCTTGATCGCGAGGGTGCGAGATTGCTGAGTCCCGGTGGCTCACAGATTACTTCCAAACCAGATGCAGGGCCTGATGATTCCGCTCCAGGTGACGCGCTTGAGCTCAAGTGGGAGTTCGACGAGGACTCTCAATGATACTACGTGTCTTTCCCTGATGATCAGTAGTGGTGCCCAGTTGGGGGTGATTGGGACCGTGTCGCATGTTGGGTTATCTTTTATTTTGGCGCCGTAGTCGGGCCATGAGTGTTTGAATGTTGTAATGCTATTTATGTACTTGTGTGACGTGGCGAGTGTAAGCCAACTATGTTATCTCCCCTTTTATTATCTATATTACATGGGATGTTGTGAAGATTGCCTAACTTGCGACATTGCTTTCAATGCGGTTATGCCTCTAAGTCGTGCCTCGACACGTGGGAGATATAGCCGCATCGAGCGCATTACAATTTATCTGCTAGACTGTTAACTTTTATGCCAACCCTCCTTTTGTTTTATAGTTGTAATTTGTTTTGGTGCGATACAAAATTTGTTCTTAACATGCAGCCACCGGCTAAAGAAAACAACAAGCCATTTTTGTATAGTGTAGGGTGTTCCCTATATTTGCACTGGTGGCGAACTTTGATGCCCACCAACTATAGTTAACATGGGCCTCCTACGGGCCGTAGAAACAATGGGCCTTCTAAGGGTCGTAGAAACAATGGGCCTTCTACGTGGCGTAGAAACAATGGGCCTTATACGGGCCATAGACACAATGGGCCGTATCATCAATGGGCCTTCTACGGCCTTTCTGATTGGTTGGCCAAACATGGGCCAATAACAAACCACATTATGGCCGTAAATGGGCTAGAGTTGAAATCGTTCATGGGCCGACCATAACGGGTCGTCGTTAATCGACCGTATTTTGATGACGCTATGAAAACGGCCCAACGTATTAACAGGCCACAAACGGGCCGACTGTAACCACGGGCTAAATTGGCCCACAAGCAAAAAATGACAGTAACGGGCCGTAAGTAAACGAATGTGGAAATGAGCCCAAGAATAAATGGGCCACGAGAAGGCCGAAACATAACATGGGCTGGAAACAACCCAACAAAATAATGGGCCGTTAATGGGCATAAAGTGATACACTGTTCATTACGGACCAGTTTCACCATATGTCGTTAATGGGTATAAAGTGATACACTGTTCATTAGGGGCTAGTTTTACCACGGGCCGAGAGTAATATGGGCCGAAAGACGTCATGGGCCATACATGGGCCGGAAGTTAAAACGGGCTGGAATTATATTGGACGGCCCAGATGACGCTACTGGGCCTAATTCGGATAGGCCGTAAACGGGCCCTGGGTTAGCGGGCTATAAATGGGCTATATGCGAACAGGTCGTTAACAGGCTTGCCGTGGGCCGGCCCACCACCTTTTGACCAAGTCAAACATGCCGGCCTTTTCACATGAATGGGCCTCTGTTGGGCTGTGCCAGGTGTCGACGTACCATAGGCGCTTTGGGTCCAATGAGTGGATGACATCTATCCCAACGGTGAGCCGACACGTGTTTCCTCCAGCCAATGATGATTTTACACGTGGAAAATCCCCATTGGTCGGGGCTGTTAACGGGTTATCGGATCCAAAACCGGACCTGATAGCTTAACGGCATTCCGTCACGGTGGATGCCACGTGTCAGTCACCCTTGATGAAAGCACTTCTGTGACGCGCGATTTATCGTCATGGAAGTGGACACTTCCGTGATGATAATTTTTGTAATTTCATGGAACACTTCTACGACAGCACAGGTATGACTATCTTGATTCTGTCATAAATTTGTCATGGATGTACATGCATGACAGAAAACATGACCTACTGTGACAAACACGTATCATCACGGAAGTGTATTTTTTTGTAGTGCATGGAGGAGGATCAACAAGTTACCTCTCGTCTCCAAGCCAGATTCACGACAGAGGAACTTCAGAGCTCAGCAATTCCAAACTCGGTCATCCCTCCCAATGCTAGATTTCTTTCTTATGAAAATATGAAAAAGAGTGTTACTTGTTCTCCCGCAGCTATTCAACATCCATGGGTGAAAGGATCTTTAGCCGTCATGGGTAAGCTCCTTAGGGAAATAATGGATCTCAAGCAGCAAGTCAATAAGCTCGAGGAACAGAATCATATCCTAAGGGGCATCATCGCCAAGAATATCACATCACCACCTCCGAAGAAAGAGACATAAATACATGGGTATGGGCACTCCCCTTGGCAACTGCCAAGCTTGGGGGAGGTGCCTCGGTATCATATCACCATCACACTTCTATCTTTACCATTTTTCTTAGTTCGATCCTTTTGGTTATATCTTGATCTAGTAGAATAAAGTTTAGTATGATCTAGCTTTGAGTTTTTGTGTTGATCCTTATCTATGTAATCGAGTTTGTGAGCTATATATATAATAAAGATTAGTCTTGAGTCGAGGGCTTGGTTATCTTGCTATGATCTTGAGGGAAAAAAAGAATAAAAAGAAAGAATAAAAATAAATAAAGAGATCATATTGATCTTGTGGGGAGTAATGACTTCACATATAAAGAGTATGATGAATAAAAGTTGTTGAGAGTTGACAAACATAGTTTTGGTCCTCGTTGCAATTAATAGAAAGTAATAAAGAAAGAAAGGTTTTCACATATAAATATACTATCTTGGACATCTTTTATGATTGTGAGCACTCATTAAAATATGGCATGCTAAAAAGTTGATGTTGGACAAGGAAGACAACGTAATGGGTTATGTTTTCTTAATTATATTTGAAATAAATTATATTGTCATGGATCATCCAACATGTTGAGCTTGCCTTTCCCCCTCATGCTAGTCAAATTCTTTGCACCAAGTAGAGATACTACTTGTGCTTCCAAATATCCTTAAACCCAGTTTTGCCATGAGAGTCCACCATATCTACTTATGGATTGAGTAAGATCCTTCAAGTAAGTTGTCATTGTTGCAAGCAATAACAATTGCTCTCTAAATATGTATGATCTATTAGTGTGGAGAAAATAAGCTTTATACGAGCTTGTGATATGGAAGAAATAAAAGCGACAGACTGCATAATAAATGTCCATATCACAAGTGGCAATATAAAGTGACGTTCTTTTGCATTAAGATTTTGTGCATCCAATCATAAAAGCACATGACAACCTCTGCTTCCCTCTGCGAAGGGTCTATCTTTTATATTTGTCTTATACCTTATACAAGAGTCATGGTGATCTTCACCTTTCCTTTTTACACTTTATCCTTTGGCAAGCACTATGTGTTGGAAAGATCCTGATATATATGGCTAATTGGATGTGGGTTTTCATAAAGCATTATTGTTGACGTTACCCTTGAGGCAAAAGGTTGGGAGGCAAAACTATAAGCCCCTATCTTTCTCTGTGTCCGATTAAAACTTCATACCCATAAGTATTGTGTGAGTGTTAGCAATTTTGAAATACTAAATGATAGTTGAGTATGTGGACTTGCTGAAAATCTCTTGTATTGACTCTTTCCGATGTTATGATAGATTGCAATTGCTTCAATGACTGAGATTATAGTTTGCTAGTTTTTCAATGAAGTTTCTGATTCATACTTGACATTGTGAATAGATTGTTACTTTAGCATAAGAAATCATATGACTATATATATATATATTGCTATTCTAAGAATGATCATGATGTCCTCATGTCCGTATTTTATTTTATTGACACCTCTATCTCTAAACATGTGGACATATTTTTCGATATTGGCTTCCGCTTGAGGACAAGCGAGGTCTAAGCTTGGGGAGTTGATATGTCCATTTTGCATCATGCTTTTATATCGATATTTATTGCATAATGGGCTGTTATTACATTATTTCACAATACTTATGCCTTTTATCTCTTATTTTACAAGGTTTACATGAAGAGGGAGAATGTCGGCAGCTGGAATTTTGGGCTGGAAAAGGAGCAAATATTAGAGACCTATTCTGCACAACTCCAAAAGTCCTGAAACTCCACGGAAGTCAGTTTTGGAATGTATAAAAAATATTGGGCAAAGGAAGCACCAGAGGGGGGCCACCCACTGTCCACGAGGGTGGAGGGCGCGCCCTACCCCCTGGGCGTGCCCCCTGCCTCGTGGGCCACCTGGAAGCCCCCCGATGCCCATCTTCTGGTATAAGGTGTCTTTTGCCCTGGAAAAAACCAGAAGGAAGCTTTCAGGACGAAGCGCCGCCGTCTCAAGGCGGAACCTTGATGGAACCAATCTAGGGCTCCGGCGGAGCTATTCTGTCGGGGAAACATCCCTCCGGGAGGGGGAAATCGTCACCATCGTCATCACCATCGATCCTCTCATCGGGAGGGGGTCAATCCCCATCAACATCTTCACCAGCACCATCTCCTCTCAAACCCTAGTTCATCTCTTGTATCCGATCTTTGTCTCAAAACCTCAGATTGGTACTTGTGGGTTGCTAGTAGTGTTGATTACTCCTTGTAGTTGATGCTAGTTGGTTTATTTGGTGGAAGATTATATGTTCAGATCCTTTATGTACATTAATACCCCTCTGATTATGAACATGAATATGATTTGTGAGTAGTTACGTTTGTTCCTGAGGACATGGGAGAAGTCTTGTTATAAGTAGTCATGTGAATTTGGTATCCGTTCGATATTTTGATGAGATGTATGTTGTCTTTCCTCTAGTGGTGTTATGTGAACATCGACTAGATGACACTTCACCATTGTTTGGGCCTAGGGGAAGGCATTGGGAAGTAATAAGTAGATGATGGGTTGCTAGAGTGACAGAAGCTTAAACCCTAGTTTATGCGTTGCTTTGTAAGGGGCTGATTTGGATCCATATGTTTCATGCTATGGTTAGGTTTACCTTAATTCTTCTTTCGTAGTTGCGGATGCTTGCGAGGGGGGTTAATCATAAGTGGGATGCTTTTACAAGGAAGGGTAGTACCTAAGCACTGGTCTACCCACATATCAAATTATCAAAGTAACGAACGTGAATCATATGAGCATGATGAAAACTAGCTTAACGATAATTCCCATGTGTCCTCGGGAGCGCTTTCCTTTATATAAGAGTTTGTCCAGGCTTGTCCTTTGCTAGAAAAAGGATTGGGCCACCTTGCTGCACCTTGTTTACTTTTTTTACTTGTTACCCATTACGAATTACCTTATCATAAAACTATCTGTTACGGATAATTTCAGTGCTTGCAGAGAATACCTTACTGAAAACTGCTGGTCATTTCCTTCTGCTCCTCGTTGGGTTCGACACTCTTACTTATCGAAAGGACTACGATAGATCCCCTATACTTGTGGGTCATCAGCGGTCCAATGAGTGTTGAGGCTCGCGGCGGGTATCATTATTTTCTGACCTTCACAGATGATTTGAGCAGATATGGGTATATCTACTTAATGAAACACAAGTCTGAAACATTTGAAAAGTTCAAACAATTTCAGAGTGAAGTGGAAAATCATCTTAACAAGAAAATAAAGTTTCTACGATCTGATCATGGAGGCAAATATTTGAGCTACGAGTTTGGTCTTCATTTAAAACAATGTTCAATAGTTTCGCAACTCACGGCACCTGGAACACCACAGTGTAATGGTGTGTCCAAACGTCGTAACCGTACTTTATTAGATATGGTGCGATCTATGACGTCTCTTACCGATTTACCACTATCGTTTTGGGGTTATGCATTAGAGACAACTGCATTCACGTTAAATAGGGCACCATCTAAATCCGTTGAGACGACACCGTATGGACTGTGGTTTGGCAAGAAACCTAAGCTATCGTTTCTTAAAGTTTGGGGTTGTGATGGTTATGTGAAAAAGCTTCATCCGGATAAGCTCAAACCCAAATCGGAGAAGTGCATCTTCATAGGATACCCAAAAGAAACTATTGGGTACACCTTCTATCACAGATCCGAAGGCAAGATCTTTGTTGCTAAGAATGGATCCTTTCTGGAGAAGGAGGTTCTCTCGAAAGAAGTGAGTGGGAGGAAAGTAGAACTTGATGAGGTAATTGTACCTCCTCTCGAATTGGAAAGTAGCTCATCGCAGAAACCAGTTCTTGTGATGCCTACACCAATTAGTGAGGAAGCTAATGATGATGATCATGAAACTTCAGATCAAGTTACTACCGAACATCGTATGTCAACCAGAGTACGTTCCGCACCTGAGTGGTATGGTAATCATGTTCTGGAAGTCATGTTACTAGCCCATGACGAACCTACGAAATATGAGGAAGCGATGATGAGCCCAGATTCCGCGAAATGGCTTGAGGCCATGAAATCTGAGATGGAATCCATGTATGAGAACAAAGTGTGGACTTTGGTTGACTTGCCCGATGATCGGCAAGCCATAGAGAATAAATGGATCTTCAAGAAGAAGACTGACGCTGATGGTAATGTTACTATCTACAAAGCTCGGCTGGTTGCGAAAGGTTTTCGACAAGTTCAAGGAGTTGACTACGATGAGACCTCACCCGTAGCGATGCTTAAGTCTGTCCGAATCATGTTAGCAATTGCCGCATTTTACGATTATGAAATCTAGCAAATGGACGTCAAAACTGCATTCCTTAATGGATTTCTTAAAGAAGGGTTGTATATGATGCAACCAGAAGGTTTAGTCGATCCTAAAGGTGCTAACAAAGTGTGCAAGCTCCAATGATCCATTTCTGGACTGGTGCAAGCATCTCGGAGTTGGAATATACGCTTTGATAGTGTGATCAAAGCATATGGTTTTATACAGACTTTCGGAGAAGCTTGTATTTACAAGAAAGTGAGCGGGAGCTCTGTAGCATTTCTAATATTATATGTGGATGACATATTGTTGATTGGAAATGATATAGAATTTCTGGATAGCATAAAGGGATACTTGAATAAGAATTTTTCAATGAAAGAGCTCGATGAAGCTGCTTATATGTTGGGCATCAAGATGTATAGAGACAGATCAAGACGCTTCATTGGACTTTCACAAAGCACATACCTTGACAAAGTTTTGAAGAAGTTCAAAATGGATCAGTCAAAGAAAGGGTTCTTGCCTGTGTTACAAGGTGTGAAGTTGAGTCAGACTCAATGCCCGACCACTGCAAAAGATAGAGAGAAAATGAAAGTCATGCTCTATGCCTCAGCTATAGGTTCTATCATGTATGCAGTGTTGTGTACTAGACCTGATGTGTGCCTTTGCTATAAGTTTAGCAGGGAGGTACCAAAGTAATCCAGGAGTGGATCACTGGACAGTTGTCAAGAACATCATGAAATACCTGAAAAGGACTAAGGATATGTTTCTCGTTTATGGAGGTGACAAAGAGCTCGTCGTAAATGGTTACGTTTATGCTAGCTTTGACACCGATCCGGATGACTCTAAGTCGCAAACCGGATACGTATTTATATTGAATGGTGGAGCTGTCAGTTGGTGCAGTTCCAAGCAAAGCGTCGTGCGGGATCTATGTGTGAAGCGGAGTACATAGCTGCTTCGGAAGCAGCAAATGAAGGAGTCTGGATGAAGGAGTTCATATCTGAGCAAGGTGTAATACCTAGTGCATCGGGTCTAATGAAAATCTTTTGTGACAATACTGGAGCAATTGCCTTAGTGAAGGAATCCAGATTTCACAAGAGAACCAAACACATCAAGAGACGCTTCAACTCCATCCATGATCAAGTCAAGGAGGGAGACATAGAGATACACACGGATCTGAATGTTGCAGACTCGTTGACTAAGCCTCTTCCATGAGCAAAATATGATCAGGACCAAGACTCCATGGGTGTTAGAATCATTACAATGTGATCTAGATTATTGACTCTAGTACAAGTGGGAGACTGAAGGAAATATGCCCTAGAGGAAATAATAAAGTTGTTATTGATATTTCCTTATATTATGATAAATGTTTATTATTCATGCTAGAATTGTATTAACCGGAAACTTGATACATGTGTGAATACATAGACAAAACAAAGTGTCCCTAGTATGCCTCTACTTGACTAGCTCATTAATCAAAGATGGTAAAGTTTCCTGACCATATACATGTGTTGTCATTTGATGAACGGGATATCATCATTAGGATAATGATGTGATGGACAAGACCCATTCGTTAGCTTAGCATAATGATCGTTAAGTTTTATTGTTATTGCTTTCTTCATGACTTATACATATTCCTTTAACTATGAGATTATGCAACTCTCGAATACCGGAGGAATACCTTGTGTGCTATCAAATGTCACAACGTAACTGGGTGGTTATAAAGATGCTCTATAGGTATATCCGAAGGTGTTTGTTGGGTTGGCATAGATCGAGATTAGGATTTGTCACTCCGAGTATCGGAGAGGTATCTCTGGGCCCTCTCAGTAATGCACATCATGATAAGCCTTCCAAGCAATGTGACTAATGAGATAGTTTACAGGATGATGCATTACGGAACGAGTAAAGAGACTTGCCGGTAACGAGATTGAACTAGGTATGAAGATAGCGACGATCGAATCTCGGGCAAGTAACATACCGTTGACAAAGGGAATGACATATGTTGTCATTGAGGTTTGACCGATAAAGATGTTCATGGAATATGTAGGAACCAATATGAGCATCCAGGTTCCGCTATTGGTTATTGACCGGAGATGTGTCTCGGTCATGTCTACATAGTTCTCGAACCCTTAGGGTCCGCACGCTTAACATTCGATGACGATTTATATTATGAGTTATGTGTTTTTGGTGACCGAAGATCGTTCAGAGTCCTGGATGAGATCATGGACATGACAAGGAGTCTCAAAATGGTCGAGAGGTAAAGATTGATACATTGGATGATAGTATTCGGACACCGGAATGGTTCCGGAGTGTTTCGGGTATTTATCGGAGTACCGGGAGGTTACCGGAACCCACCGGGGGAAGTAATGGGCCACATGCACCATAGGGGAGAGGCAAGGCAGCCCACAAAGGGGGTGCCCCCCATGGGGAGTCCGAATTGGACAAGGGGAGGGGCACGACCGCCCTTTCCTTCTTCCTCTCCTTCCCCCTTTCCTCCTCCGATAAAAGTGTTGGGGATCGTAGCAGAAATTTAAAATTTTCTACGCATCACCAAGATCGATCTATGGAGTAATCTAGCAACGAGGGGAAGGATAGTGCATCTACATACCCTTGTAGATCGCTAAGCGGAAGCGTTGCAAGAACGCGGATGAAGGAGTCGTACTCGTAGCGATTCAGATCACGGTTGATTCCGATCTAAGCGCTGAACCACGGCGCCTCAGCGTTCAACACACGTGCAGCCCGGTGACGTCTCCTACGCCTTGATCCAGCAAGGGGAGAAGGAGAGGTTGGGGAAGACTCCATCCAGCAGCAGCACGACGGCATGGTGGTGAAGGAGGAGCGTGGCAATCCTGCAAGGCTTCGCCAAGCACCGCGGGAGAAGAGGAGGACTTGGGAGAGGGGGAGGGCTGCCCCAGAACTTGGGTGTGGCTGCCCTCCCACCCCCCACATATATATAGGGGCAAGGGAGAGGGGGCCGGCCCCTTCAGATCCAACCTGAGGAGGGGGCGGCGGCCAGGGGGTTGCCTTGCCCCCCAAGGCAAGGGGGGCGCCTCCCGTTTAGGGTTCCCCCAAACCCTAGACGCATGGGCCCTAGGGGGGAGGCGCCCAGCCCACTAAGGGGCTGGTCCCTCTCCACACACAGCCCATAGGGCCCTCCGGGGCAGGTGGACCCTCTCGGTGGACCCCCGGAACCCCTCCAGTGATCCCGGTACAATACCGGTAACCCCCCGAATTATTCCGGTGAACGTATGATGACTTCCCATATATAAATCTTTACCTGCGGACCATTCCGTAACTCCTCATGACGTCGGGATCTCATCCGGGACTCCGAACAACATTCGGTGACCACGTACATACTTTCCCTATAACCCTAGCGTCATCGAACCTTAAGTGTGTAGACCCTACGGGTTCGGGAGTCATGCAGACATGCCCGAGACAACTCTCCGGTCGATAACCAACAGCGGGATCTAGATACCCATGTTGGCTCCCACATGCTCCACGATGATCTCATCGGATGAACCACGATGTCAAGGATTTAATCAATCCCGTATACAATTCCCTTTGTCCATCGGTACGATACTTGCCCGAGATTCGATCGTCGGTATCCCGATACCTTGTTCAATCTCGTTACCGGCAAGTCTCTTTACTCGTTCCATAACACATCATCCCGTGATCAACTCCTTGATCACATTGTGCACATTATGATGATGTCCTACCGAGTGGGCCCAGAGATACCTATCTGTTTACACGGAGTGATAAATCCCAGTCTCGATTCGTGCCAACCCAACAGACACTTTCGGAGATACATGTAGTGAACCTTTATAGCCACCCAGTTACGTTGTGACGTTTGGTACACCCAAAGCATTCCTACGGTATCCGGGAGTTGCACAATCTCATGGTCTAAGGAAATGATACTTGACATTAGAAAAGCTTTAGCATACGAACTACACGATCTTTGTGCTAGGCTTAGGATTGGGTCTTTTCCATCACATCATTCTCCTAATGATGTGATCCCGTTATCAACGACATCCAATGTCCATGGTCAGGAAACCATAACCATCTATTGATCAATGAGCTAGTCAACTAGAGGCTTACTAGGGACATGGTGTTGTCTATGTATCCACACATGTATCTGAGTTTCCTATCAATACAATTCTAGCATGGATAATAAACGATTATCATGAACAATGAAATATAATATAATAATAACTAATTTATTATTGCCTCTAGGGCATATTTCCAACAGTCTCCCACTTGCACTAGAGTCAATAATCTAGTTCACATTGCCATGTGATTAATACTCACAGGTCACATCGCCATGTGACCAACATCCAAAGAGTTTACTAGACTCAATAATCTAGTTCACATCACTATGTGATTAACACTCAATGAGTTCTAGGTTTGATCATGTTATGCTTGTGAGAGAGGTTGTAGTCAACTGGTCTTGCCATATTCAGATCCCTATGTATTTCGCAAAACTTTATGTCATATCGTAGATGCTGCTACCACGTTCCACTTGGAGCTATTCCAAATTTTTGCTCCATTATACGTATCCGGTATCTCTACTCAGAGCTATCCGGGTAGGTGTTAAGCTTGCATCAATGTAACTCTTTACGTCGAACACTTTATCACCTCCATAACCGAGAAACATTTCCTTATTCCTCTAAGGATAATTTTGACCGTTATCTGGTGATCCAGTCCCAGATCACCTTTGTACCCTCTTGCCAGTCATGTGGCAAGGCACACATCAGGTGCGGTACTCAGCATGGCATGCCATATAGGGCCTATGACAAGAGCATAGGGGACGACCTTCGTCCTTCCTCTTTCTTCTGCCGTGGTCAATCTTTGAGTCTTACTCAACTTCACACCTTACAACTCAGGTAAGAACCCCTTCTTTGACTGATCTATTTTGAACTCCTTCAAAAACATATCAAGGTGTGCGTTCTTTGAAAGTATCATCAGGTGTCTTGATCTATCTCTATAGATCTTGATGCCCAATATGTAAGCAGCTTTATCCAGGTCTTCCTTTGAAAAACACTCTTCAAACAACCGTTTATGCTTTCTAGAAATTCTACATTATTTCGGATCTACAATATGTCATCCACATATACTTATCAGAAATGTTGTAGTGCTCCCACTCACCTTCTTGTAAATACAAGTTTCTAACAAACATTGTATAAACCTAAAAGCTTTGATCACTCCATCAAAGCATATATTCTGACTCCGAGATGCTTGCTCTAGTCCATAGAAGGATCGTTGGAGCCAGCAGACCTTTTAGCATCCTTAGGATCGACAAAACTTTTATTGTATCACATAAAACTCTTTCTTACGAAAACTTGGTAAGAAAACTTGTTTTGACATCCAGCTGTAAGATTTCATAATCGAAAAATACAGCTAGTGCTAACATGATTCCGACGGACTTAAGCATCGCTACGGGTGAGAAATTATCATCGTAGTCAACTCCTTGAACTTGTGAAAAGACTTTTTCCCACAAGTCGATCTTCATAGATGGTAACATTACCGCCCATGTCCGTCTTCTTCTTAAAGATCCATTTATCTCAATGGCTTGCCGATCATCGAGCAAGTCCACCAAAGTCCATACTTTGTTCTGATATATGGATCCTATCTTGGATTTCATGGCTTCTAACCATTTGTCGGAATACGGGCCCACCATCGCTTCTCCATAGCTCGTAGGTTCATTGTTGTCTAACAACATGATATCTAAGACAGGATTACCGTACCACTTAGGAGTAGTACATATCCTTGTCGACCTACGAGGTTCGATAGTAACTTGATCCGAAGCTTCATGATCACTATCATTAACTTCCTATTCAACAGACGTAGGCGCCACAGAAAACATCTTTCGGTGTTGCATCACTCTCTGGTTGAAGTAAAGGTTCGACAACCTCATCAAGTTCTATCTTCCTCCCACTCAATTCTTTTGAGAGAAACTCCTCGAGAAAGGACCCGTTCTTAGCGACAAACAATTTGCCCTCGGATCTGAGATAGAAGGTATACCCTACTGTCACCTTTGGGTATCCTATGAAGATGTGTTTGTCCACTTTGGGTTCGAGCTTCTCCGGCTGAAGCCTTAAGCATCGCAGCCCCAAACATTAAGAAATGACAACTTTGGTTTCTTGCCAAACCAATGTTCATACAATGTCGTCTCAACGGACTTAGATGGTGTCCTATCTAAAGTGAATGCAGCTGTCTCTAACGCATAACCACAAAATGAAAACGGTAGATCGGTAAGAGACATCATAGGTCGCACCATATCTCATATGGTTCAATTACGATGTCCGGACACACCATTTATCTGTGGTGTTCCAGGTGGCTTCAATTTTGAAACAATTCCAAAATGTCTTAAGTGATTGCCAAACTCATAACTCAGAAATTCTCATCGATCAGATCGTAGGAATTTTATCTTCTTGTTATGATGGTTCTTAACTTCACTCTGGAATCACTTGAACTTTTCAAATGTTTCAGACTTGTGCTTCATTAAGTAAATATACCTATATCTACCCAAATCGTCAGTGAAGATGAGAAAATAGCGATATCCACCGCACGCTTCAATTCTCATTGGATCACACGCATCAGCATGCATGATTTCCAACAAGTCACTTGCACGTTTCATTATACCTGAAAACGGGGTCTTAGTCATCCTGCCCATGAGGCATGGCTCGCATGTGTCAAGTGATTCAAAATCAAGTGACTCCAAACACCCATCAACATGGAGTTTCTTCATGCATCTTACGCTAATATTTCCTAAGCGTAAGTGCCACGAGAAAGTGGTACTATCATTATTAACTCTACATCTTTCGGCGTGAACATGTGTATTACCACGACCGAGATTCAATGAACCATTCATATAGGGTGCATGACCATGAAAGGTATCATTCATGTAAACAGAATAACCATTATTCTCTAACTTAAATGAATAACCGTATTGCAATGAGCATGATCTAATCATATACATGCTCAACGTAGACACCTGATAACATTTATCTAGGTTTAATACTAATCCCGAAGGCAGATGGAGTGTGCGATGGTGATCAACTTTGGAAACACTTCCAACACACATCGTCACCTCGCCCTTAGCTAGTCTCCGTTTAGTCCGTAGCTTTTGCTTCAAGTCACCAATAATAGCAACTGAACCGGTATCCAATACCCAGGTGCTACCAGGAGTACTAGTGAGGTACACATTAATAACACGTATATACTTTGAAGTTGCCAGCCTTCTAATCTACCATGCATTTGGGGTAATTCCGCTACCAATGACTGTTCCCCTTACAATAGAAGCACCTAGTCTCGGGTTTAGGTTCAACCTTGGGTTCCTTCACTGGAGCGGCAACTAGTTTGCCATCCATGAAGTTCCCTTCTAGCCCTTGCCCTTCTTGAAACCAGTGGTCTTGTTAAACCATCAACACTTGATGCTCCTTCTTGATTTCTACCTTTTGCGGTCTTAAGCACCACGAACAGCTCCGGGATCAACTCCATCCCTTGCATGTCATAGTTCATCACGAAGATCTAGTAGCATAGTGATAGTGGCCAGAGAACTCTATCAATCACTATCTTATCTGGAAGTTTAACTCCCACTGCTTTAAGTGATTGTAGCACCTAGACATTCTGAGCACATGCTCACTAGATGAGCTATTCTCCCCCATCTTGTTGGCAAAAGAACTTGTCAGAGGTCTCACACCTCTCAACACGGGCATGAGCCTGAAATCCCAATTTCAGCTCTTGGAACATCTCATATGTTCTATGGCGTTCAAAACGTCATTGGAATCCCGATTCTAAGCCGTAAAGTATGGTGCACTAAACTATCAAGTAGTCATCAGGATGTGTCTGTCAGGTGTTCGCAACATCCACAGACGACGTTGTAGGGGTTTCGTAACGCCCTCGATGCGGTTATAGCTCCCACGTGTCG
Source organism: Triticum urartu (assembly GCF_056163025.1). Lineage (NCBI taxonomy): Eukaryota > Viridiplantae > Streptophyta > Magnoliopsida > Poales > Poaceae > Triticum > Triticum urartu. Next base: position 639,536,093 of record NC_141875.1, read on the forward strand.
AGGCACAACTTAGAGACATAACCGCATTGAAAGCAATGTCGCAAGTTAGGCAATCTTCACAACATCCCATGTAATATAAATAATAAAGGGGAGATACATAGTTGGCTTACACTCGCCACGCCAATCAAAGTACATAAATAGCATTACAACATTCAAACACTCATGGCCCGACTACGGCGCCAAAATAAAAGATAACCCAACATGTGACACAGTCCTGATCACCCCAACTGGGCACCACTACTGGTCATCAGGGAAAGACACGTAGTATCGGCGTGAGTCCTCGTCGAACTCCCACTTGAGCTCAAGCGCGTCATCTGGAACGGAGTCATCTGGCCCTGCATCTGGTTTGGAAGTAATCTGTGAGCCACAGGGACTTAGCAATCTCGCACCCTCGCGATCAAGACTATTTAAGCTTAATAGGTAAGGCAGGGTAATATATGTGGAGCTGCAGCAAGCGACTAGCATATATGGTGGCTATCCTGTTCGCAAAAGAGAGCGAGAAGAGGAGGCAAAAGCGCGAACGAGTAACTAGAGGGCAATCCTGCGGCAAACATTACTCCAACACCGTGATCACTTCCCGGACTCCGCCGAGAAGAGACCATCACGGTAACTCACACTGTTGATTCATTTTAATTAAATTAAGGTTCAAGTTATCTACAACCGGACATTAACAAATTCCCATCTGCCCATAACCGTGGGCACGGCTTTCGAAAGTTCAAATCCCTGCAGGGGAGTCCCAACTTAGCCCATGACAAGCTCTCACGGTCAACGAAGGAATAGACCTCCTCCCGAGACGTTCTGATCAGACTCGGTATCTCGGTTCTTCAAGACAACTTCGACAGGTTAAAACAAGTCCAGCAACACGGCCCGAATGTGCCGACAAATCCCGATAGGAGCTGCACATATCTCGTTCTCAGGGCACACTCAGATGAGACATCCTACGAGTAAAACCAACCCTCAAGTTGCCCCGAGGTGGCCCCGCAGTCTACTCGGTCGGACCAACACTCAGAGGAGCACTGGCCCGGGGGGGTTTAAATAAGATGACCCTCGGGCTCCGGAAACCCAAGGGAAAAAGAGGCTAGGTGGCAAATGGTAAAACCAAGGTTGGGCATTGCTGGAAAAGCTTTAATCAAGACGAACTATCAAGGGGTTCCCATTATAACCCAATCGCGTAAGGAACGCAAAATCCGGGAACATAACACCGATATGACGGAAACTAGGGTGGCAAGAGTGGTACAAAACACTAGGCGAGAGGCCGAGCCTTCCACCCTTTACCAAGTATATAGATGCGTTAAAATAACAAGGCAATATAATGATATCCCAACAAGTAAAAAATGTTCCAACAAGGAACGGTCTCCAATCTTCACCTGCAACTAGCAACGCTATAAGAGGGGCTGAGCAAAGCGGTAACATAGCCAATCAACGGTTTGCTAGGACATGGTGGGTTAGAGGTTTGACATGGCAATTTGGGAGGCATGATAAGCAAGTGGTAGGCATCGTAGCATAGGCATAGCAAAAGAGCGAGCATCTAGCAAAGCAAAGATAGTAGTGATTTCGAGGGTATGATCATCTTGCCTGCAAAGTTGTCAGAGTTGACTGGATCCTCGAAAGCAAACTCAACGGGCTCCTCGTTAGCGAACTCGTCTGCAGGCTCTACCCAAACAAGACAAACAAGCAACAAGGACACAATCAACCACGTGCAAACTCAAACAACATGATGCAAAGATGGTATGCTATGCGGGATGCAATGCGGGATGCATATGCAAGATTTGACAAGGAATGCATGAACCTGGCCTCAACATGGAAAACCAAGTGTGCCACTGGAAAGATGAGATGAAATTGCTTGAAAACGATATAAAGAACACCGGAATCGGAGTTACGGTTTGGAAATGGCAAGCAATTTAAATATGGCCACGTTCTGCGATTTACAGCAAGTAGCCATCTAAATGCAACAAGATGAACATGCTACAGCACCCAAACATGGCATCAAAATACATGGCAGGAATCCATTCATGAATCTTAACAAAAGTCTAGCACTGAGCTACGGCCAATTCATCCATTAACAGGTTCAAACAAGCATGGCAAAAATGCATTTGACAAACAGATCTCAGACTTAGTGAAATTAACACTTGTCTGGAATTTCAGATCAGATAGCACTCTTCGGAGCATGAAAACTATATGCTACAGGACCTGAACATGGCAAAGTAAAGCATGGCATGGAGCTACTCAAAGATCTTAACAAAAGTCCCTTAGTGACCTTGAGCCAAAAGGGATCAGAAAATACAATTGCAAGCATGTGAACATGGCAAAAACATAATCAGTTCTCAGACTTAGTGAAAACTGGAGCATGCTGAAACAGATATCAAGTAGGCATGTTTACGAGCTCGATGCATTCACTACAGAGCAAGTCATGACAATCTAAGCATACACCCATCAAGAATACACAAAATACAAGCTAGACATGGCAAGAACAATACCATATCATGCACGGATCAACTACAACATCATCGGCAAAATTGCTAACAAGTAGACAATCTGCCCAGATTCACGAAATGACAAAAGTAGAGCTCGATTAACTCAAGCTAGGGTGCTCCATAATTGCAAACAAAGACATGAATGGATAGAGCACTACAAGATTAACAAATCATCCTTACTGATCATCCTCAAAAGAGGCATGGATCACTAGGAAACAACATGAACATATGGCATATTGAGATAAACAGATCAAGGACTTAGTGGAAATGCTAAGTCCCTGAAATCAGCATTAGCGAATGCACCACTTTGCAAGCTTGTGCTAGTCACCACACAGATCACAAAAATACATGGGTTGCACCTCTGGATAGATGGCAAAACATATAACAAAACTCATGAAGAGCTCAGGGGCATATCTGTTGGAAATATGCCCTAGAGGCAATAATAAAAGCATTATTATTATATTTCTTTGTTCATGATAATTGTCTTTATTCATGCTATAATTGTGTTATCCGGAAATCGTAATACATGTGTGAATAATAGACACCAACATGTCCCTAGTAAGCCTCTAGTTGACTAGCTTGTTGATCAACAGATAGTCATGGTTTCCTGACTATGGACATTGGATGTCATTGATAACGAGATCACATCATTAGGAGAATGATGTGATGGACAAGACCCAATCCTAAACATAGCATAAGATCGTATAGTTCGTTTGCTAGAGTTTTCCAATGTCAAGTATCTTTTCCTTAGACCATGAGATCGTGTAACTCCCGGATACCGTAGGAGTGCTTTGGCTGTACCAAACGTCACAACGTAACTGGGTGACTATAAAGGTATACTACGGGTATCTCCGAAAGTGTCTGTTGGGTTGACACGGATCAAGACTGGGATTTGTCACTCCGTATGACGGAGAGGTATCTCTGGGCCCACTCAGTAATGCATCATCATAATGAGCTCAAAGTGACCAAGTGTCTGGTCACGGGATCATGCATTACGGTACGAGTAAAGTGACTTGCCGGTAACGAGATTGACCGAGGTATTGGGATACCGACGATCGAATCTCGGGCAAGTAACGTACCGATTGACAAAGGGAATTGTATACGGGGTTGCTTGAATCCTCGACATCGTGGTTCATCCGATGAGATCATCGAGGAGCATGTGGGAGCCAACATGGGTATCCAGATCCCGCTGTTGGTTATTGACCGGAGAGCCATCTCGGTCATGTCTACATGTCTCCTGAACCCGTAGGGTCTACACACTTAAGGTTCGGTGACGCTAGGGTTGTAGAGATATGAATATGCAGTAACCCGAAAGTTGTTTGGAGTCCCGGATGAGATCCCGGACGTCACGAGGAGTTCCGGAATGGTCCGGAGGTGAAGAATTATATATAGGAAGTGCAGTTTCGGCCATCGGGAGAGTTTCGGGGGTCATCGGTATTGTACCGGGACCACCGGAAGGGTCCCGGGGGTCCACCGGGTGGGGCCACCTGTCCCGGGGGGGCACATGGGCTGTAGGGGGTGCGCCTTGGCCTACATGGGCCAAGGGCACCAGCCCCAAGAGGCCCATGCGCCTAGGGTTTCAAGGAGGAAGAGTCCTAGGAGGGGAAGGCACCTCCTAGGTGCCTTGGGGAGGAGGGATTCCTCCCCTTGGCCGCACCACCCTAGGAGATTAGATCTCCTAGGGCCGGCGCCCCCCCCCCTTGGCCCTCCTATATATAGTGGGGAGATGGAGGACTTCTTACCTTGATCTTTGGTGCCTCCCTCTCCCTCTCCAACACCTCCTCCTCCTCCATAGTGCTTGGCGAAGCCCTGCCGGAGTACTGCAGCTCCATCACCACCACGTCGTCGTGCTGCTGCTGGAGCCATCTTCCTCAACCTCTCCTTCCCCCTTGCTGGATCAAGAATAAGGAGACGTCGCTGCTCCATACGTGTGTTGAACGCGGAGGTGCCGTCCGTTCGGTGCTAGGATCTTCGGTGATTCGAATCACATCGAGTACGACTCCCTCATCCCCGTTCTTTGAACGCTTCCGCTCGCGATCTACAAGGTACGTAGATGCTTCCAATCACTCGTTGCTAGAGGAACTCATAAATGGATCTTGGTGAAACGTAGGAATTTTTTTTGTTTTCTGCATCGTTCCCCAACAGTGGTATCAGAGCTAGGTCTATGCGTAGTTCTCTTGCACGAGTAGAACACAATTTGTTGTGGGCGTTGATGTTGTCAACTTTCTTGCCGCTACTAGTCTTATCTTGTTTCAACGGTATTGTGGGATGAAGCGGCCCGGACCAACCTTACACGTACGCTTACGTGAGACCGGTTCCACCGACTAACATGCACAAGTTGCATAAGGTGGCTGGCGGGTGTCTGTCTCTCCCACTTTAGTTGGAGCGGATTCAATGAAAAGGGTCCTTATGAAGGGTAAATAGAAGTTGACAAATCACGTTGTGGCTTTCACGTAGGTAAGAAAACGTTCTTGCTAGAACCCTACTTCAGCCACGTAAAACTTGCAACAACAATTAGAGGACGTCTAACTTGTTTTTGCAGCAAGTGCTTTGTGATATGATATGGCCAAAGTTGTGATGAATGATGAATGATATATATGTGATGTATGAGATGTTCATGCTATTGTAATAGGAATCACGACTTGCATGTCGATGAGTATGACAACCGGCAGGAGCCATAGGAGTTGTCTTTATTTTTTTGTATAACCTGCGTGTCATTGAGAAACGCCATGTAAATTACTTTACTTTATTACTAAACGCGTTAGCCATAGTAGTAGAAGTAATAGTTGGCGAGCAACTTCATGGAGACACGATGATGGAGATCATGGTGTCATGCCGGTGACAAGATGATCATGGAGCCCCAAGATGGAGATCAAAGGAGCTATGTGATATTGGCCATATCATGTCACTTTTATTATTTGATTGCATGTGATGTTTATCATATTTATGCATCTTGTTTGCTTAGAACGACGGTAGTAAATAAGATGATCCCTCATAATAATTTCAAGAAAGTGTTCCCCCTAACTGTGCACCATTGCGACAGTTCGTTGTTTCGAAGCACCACGTGATGATCGGGTGTGATAGATTCTAACGTTCACATACAATGGGTGTAAGACAGATTTACACATGCAAAACACTTAGGTTGACTTGACGAGCCTAGCATCTGTACAGACATGGCCTCGGAACACAGAAGACCGAAAGGTCGAGCATGAGTCGTATAGAAGATAAGATCAACATGAAGATGTTCACCGACGTTGACTAGTCCGTCTCACGTGATGATCAGACACGGCCTAGTTAACTCGGATCATGTTATACTTAGATGACAGGAGGGATGTCTATCTAAGTGGGAGTTCATTGAATAATTTGATTAGATGAACTTAATTATCATGAACTTAGTCTAAAATATTTACAATATGTCTTGTAGATCAAATGGCCAACGTAGTCCTCAACTTCAACGCGTTCCTAGAGAAAACCAAGCTGAAAGACGATGGCAGCAACTATACGGACTGGGTCCGGAACCTGAGGATCATCCTCATAGCTGCCAAGAAAGATTATGTCCTACAAGCACCGCTAGGTGACGCACCTGTTCTCCCTGCAGAACAAGACGTTATGAACGCTTGGCAGGCACGTACCGATGACTACTCCCTCGTTCAGTGCGGCATGCTTTACAGCTTAGAGCCGGGGCTCCAAAAACGTTTTGAGAGACACGGAGCATATGAGATGTTCGAAGAGCTGAAAATGGTTTTCCAAGCTCATGCCCGGGTCGAGAGATATGAAGTCTCCGACAAATTCTTCAGCTGTAAGATGGAGGAAAATAGTTCTGTCAGTGAGCACATACTCAAAATGTCTGGGTTGCATAACCGCTTGACTCAGCTGGGAGTTAATCTCCCGGATGACGCGGTCATTGACAGAATCCTTCAGTCGCTTCCACCGAGCTACAAGAGCTTTGTGATGAACTTCAATATGCAGGGGATGGAAAAGACCATTCCTGAAGTATTTGCAATGCTGAAATCAGCAGAGGTAGAAGTCAAAAAGGAACATCAAGTGTTGATGGTGAATAAAACCACTAAGTTCAAGAAGGGCAAGGGTAAGAAAGCCTTCAAGAAATACGGCAAGGGAGTTGCCGCGCCCTGCAAGCAAGTTGCCGGGAAGAAGCCAAAGAATGGACCCAAGCCCGAGACTGAGTGCTTTTATTGCAAGGAAAGTGGTCACTGGAAGCGGAACTGCCCCAAATACTTAGCAGACAAGAAGGCCGGCAAAACAAAAGGTATATGTGATATACATGTAATTGATGTGTACCTTACCAGTACTCGTAGTAGCTCCTGGGTATTTGATACCGGTGCAGTTGCTCACATTTGTAACTCGAAGCAGGAGCTGCGAAATAAGCGGAGACTGGCGAAGGACGAGGTGACGATGCGCGTCGGGAATGGTTCCAAAGTCGATGTGATCGCCGTCGGCACGCTACCTCTACATTTACCTACGGGATTAGTTTTGAACCTCAATAATTGTTATTTAGTGCCAAGTTTGAGCATGAACATTGTATCAGGATCTCGTTTAATACGAGATGGCTACTCATTTAAATCCGAGAATAATGGTTGTTCTATTTATATGAGAGATATGTTTTATGGTCATGCTCCGATGGTGAATGGTTTATTCTTAATGAATCTCGAGCGTAATGCTACACATATTCATAGTGTGAATACCAAAAGATGTAAGGTTGATAATGATAGTCCCACGTACTTGTGGCACTGCCGCCTTGGTCACATAGGTGTCAAACGCATGAAGAAGCTCCATGCTGATGGACTTTTAGAGTCTCTTGATTACGAATCATTTGACACGTGCGAACCATGCCTCATGGGTAAAATGACCAAGACTCCGTTCTCAGGAACAATGGAGCGAGCAACTAACTTATTGGAAATCATATATACTGATGTGTGCGGTCCAATGAGTGTTGAGGCTCGCGGTGGCTATCGTTATGTTCTCACCCTCACTGATGACTTGAGTAGATATGGGTATGTCTACTTAATGAAACACAAGTCTGAGACCTTTGAAAAGTTCAAGGAATTTCAGAGTGAGGTTGAGAATCAATGTGACAGGAAAATCAAGTTCCTGCGATCAGATCGTGGAGGAGAATACTTGAGTCACGAGTTTGGCACACACTTAAGAAAATGTGGAATAGTTTCACAGCTAACGCCGCCTGGAACACCTCAACGTAATGGTGTGTCCGAACGTCGTAATCGCACTCTATTGGATATGGTGCGATCTATGATGTCTCTTGCCGATTTACCGCTATCTTTTTGGGGGTATGCTTTAGAGACTGTCGCATTCACTTTAAATAGGGCTCCGTCGAAATCCATTGAGACGACACCGTTTGAATTATGGTTTGGGAAGAAACCTAAGCTGTCGTTTCTAAAAGTTTGGGGATGCGATGCTTATGTCAGGAAACTTCAACCTGAAAAGCTCGAACCCAAGTCGGAAAAATGCGTCTTCATAGGATACCCTAAAGAAACTATTGGGTATACCTTCTACCTCAGATCCGAAGGCAAGATCTTCGTTGCCAAGAATGGATCCTTTCTAGAGAAGGAGTTTCTCTCGAAAGAAGTGGGAGGAAAGTAGAACTTGATGAAGTATTACCTCTTGAACCGGAAAATGGCGCAACTCAAGAAAATGTTCCTGAGGTGCCTGCACCGACTAGAGAGGAAGTTAATGATGGTGATCAAGATACTTCTGATCAAGCTCCTACTGAAATTCGAAGGTCCACAAGGACACGTTCCGCACCAGAGTGGTACAGCAACCCTGTCTTGGAAATCATGTTGTTAGACAACGGTGAACCTTCGAACTATGAAGAAGCGATGGCAGGCCCGGATTCCGACAAAGGGCTAGAAGCCATGAAATCCGAGATAGGATCCATGTATGAAAACGAAGTATGGACTTTGACTGACTTGCCCGTTGAGCGGCGAGCCATAGAAAATAAATGGATCTTTAAGAAGAACACAGACGCGGATGGTAATGTGACCATCTATAAAGCTCGGCTTGTCGCTAAGGGTTATCGACAAGTTCAAGGGGTTGACTACGATGAGACATTCTCACCGGTAGCAAAGCTGAAGTCCGTCCGAATCATGTTAGCGATTGCTGCATTCTATGATTACGAAATATGGCAAATGGACGTCAAAATGGCATTCCTTAATGGTTTCCTTAAGGAAGAATTGTATATGATGCAGCCGGAAGGTTTTGTCGATCCTAAGAATGCTGACAAGGTGTGCAAGCTCCAACGCTCGATTTATGGGCTGGTGCAAGCATCTCGGAGTTGGAACATTCGCTTTGATGAGATGATCAAAGCATTTGGGTTTACGCAGACTTATGGAGAAGCCTGTGTTTACAAGAAAGTGAGTGGGAGCTCTGTAGCATTTCTCATATTATATGTAGATGACATACTTTTGATGGGAAATGATATAGAACTCTTGGACAGCATTAAGGCCTACTTGAATAAGAGTTTTTCAATGAAGGACCTTGGAGAAGCTGCTTATATATTAGGCATCAAGATCTACAGAGATAGATCAAGACGCCTCATAGGTCTTTCACAAAGCACATACCTTGATAAGATATTCAAGAAATTCAATATGGATCATTCTAAGAAGGGGTTCTTGCCTGTGTTACAAGGTGTGAAATTGAGCTCGGCTCAATGTCCGACCACGGCAGAAGATATAGAAGAGATGAGTGTCATCCCCTATGCCTCAGCCATAGGTTCTATTATGTATGCCATGCTGTGTACCAGACCTGATGTAAACCTTTCCGTAAGTTTGGTAGGAAGGTACCAAAGTAATCCCGGCAAGGAACACTGGACAGCGGTCAAGAATATCCTGAAGTACCTGAAAAGGACTAAGGAAATGTTTCTCGTTTATGGAGGTGACGAAGAGCTTGTTGTAAAGGGTTACGTCGACGCTAGCTTCGACACAGATCTGGATGACTCTAAGTCACAAACCGGATACGTGTATATTTTGAATGGTGGGGCAGTAAGCTGGTGCAGTTGCAAGCAGAGCGTCGTGGCGGGATCTACATGTGAAGCGGAGTACATGGCAGCCTCGGAGGCAGCGCATGAAGCAATTTGGGTGAAGGAGTTCATCACCGACCTAGGAGTCATACCCAATGCGTCGGGGCCGATCAAGCTCTTTTGTGACAACACTGGAGCTATTGCTCTTGCCATGGAGCCCAGGTTTCACAAGAAGACAAGGCACATCAAGCGTCGCTTCAACTCCATTCGTGAAAATGTTCAAGATGGAGACATATATATTTGTAAAGTACACACGGACCTGAATGTAGCAGATCCGTTGACTAAACCTCTCCCTAGAGCAAAACATGATCAACACCAGAATTCGATGGGTGTTCGATTCATCACAATGTAACTAGATCATTGACTCTAGTGCAAGTGGGAGACTGTTGGAAATATGCCCTAGAGACAATAATAAAAGCATTATTATTATATTTCTTTGTTCATGATAATTGTCTTTATTCATGCTATAATTGTGTTATCCGGAAATCGTAATACATGTGTGAATAATAGACACCAACATGTCCCTAGTAAGCCTCTAGTTGACTAGCTCGTTGATCAACAGATAGTCATGGTTTCCTGACTATGGACATTGGATGTCATTGATAACGAGATCACATCATTAGGAGAATGATGTGATGGACAAGACCCAATCCTAAACATAGCATAAGATCGTATAGTTCGTTTGCTAGAGTTTTCCAATGTCAAGTATCTTTTCCTTAGACCATGAGATCGTGTAACTCCCGGATACCGTAGGAGTGCTTTGGGTATACCAAACGTCACAACGTAACTGGGTGACTATAAAGGTATACTACGGGTATCTTCGAAAGTGTCTGTTGGGTTGACATGGATCAAGACTGGGATTTGTCACTCCGTATGACGGAGAGGTATCACTGGGCCCACTCGGTAATGCATCATCATAATGAGCTCAAAGTAACCAAGTGTCTGGTCACGGGATCATGCATTACGGTACGAGTAAAGTGACTTGCCAGTAACGAGATTGAACAAGGTATTGGGATACCGACGATCGAATCTCGGGCAAGTAACATACCGATTGACAAAGGGAATTGTATACGGGGTTGCTTGAATCCTCGACATCGTGGTTCATCCGATGAGATCATCGAGGAGCATGTGGGAGCCAACATGGGTATCCAGATCCCGCTGTTGGTTATTGACCGGAGAGCGATCTCGGTCATGTCTACATGTCTCCCGAACCCGTAGGGTCTACACACTTAAGGTTCGGTGACACTAGGGTTGTAGGGATATGTATATGCAGTAACCCGAATGTTGTTCGGAGTCCCGGATGAGATCCAGGACGTCACGAGGAGTTCCAGAATGGTCCAGAGGTAAAGATTTATATATGGGAAGTCCTGTTTCGGCCATCTGGACAAGTTTCGTGGTCATCGGTATTGTACCGGGACCACCGGAAGGGTCCCGGGGGTCCACCGGGTGGGGCCACTTGTCCCGGGGGGCCACATGGGCTGTAGGGGGTGCGCCTTGGCCTACATGGGCCAAGGGCACCAGCCCCAAGAGGCCCATGCGCCTAGGGTTTCAAGGAGGAAGAGTCCTAGGAGGGGAAGGCACCTCCTAGGTGCCTTGGGGAGGAGGGATTCCTCCCCTTGGCCGCACCACCCTAGGAGATTAGATCTCCTAGGGCCGGCGCCCCCCCCTTGGCCCTCCTATATATAGTGGGGAGATGGAGGACTTCTTACCTTGATCTTTGGTGCCTCCCTCTCCCTCTCCAACACCTCCTCCTCCTCCATAGTGCTTGGCGAAGCCCTGCCGGAGTACTGCAGCTCCATCACCACCACGCCGTCGTGCTGCTGCTGGAGCCATCTTCCTCAACCTCTCCTTCCCCCTTGCTGGATCAAGAAGAAGGAGACGTCGCTGCTCCGTACGTGTGTTGAACACGGAGGTGCCGTCCGTTCGGTGCTAGGATCTTCGGTGATTCGAATCACGTCGAGTACGACTCCCTCATCCCCGTTCTTTGAACGCTTCCGCTCGCGATCTACAAGGTACGTAGATGCATCCAATCACTCATTGCTAGATGAACTCATAGATGGATCTTTGTGAAATCGTAGGAATTTTTTTTGTTTTCTGCAACGTTCCCCAACAATATCATGCACACAATAATCATGGCAAAAATAACAAATATCTAATTGGAGCAGCAGATCTGACAATTATCCCAAATAGCACTCTTCCAACAGCATTTCGGGCACCAATATGAACTCAAATGAAAATGATGCAATGAGATTAAATGATGTACTCTCCGAGACGAACATTTTGATATGCTATATGCCCAAAACGGAGCTACGGATGCGGAGTTACGGCACGATGAACAAGAGCAAAAAAATTAGGGTTAGAGAGAAAGTCAACCGAGTTTTGGATCTCAGATCCAGATCGGGATCCGGGCGCGATTTACGAGGTCCGTCGGAGCTGTTCGCCGGAGACGACCGGAGAGGAAGAAGAAGACCGGGGGGCAGCCGGAGATGGAGTAGATCGGCGGCGGGGCGCGGTTCCGCGGCGAGGCGATGGCGGGCGGTGGCCGGACCGGGTGCGGCGGCGCGCGGGCGAGTCACCGGCGACGAGGCACTACCCGGCGAGGTGGGCCACGGCGGTGCCGGTCGGCGAGGCGGCCTGGCTGCGGGGAAGAAGACGGCAGGGCACCCAGGCGCGGGCGCGGGGCGGCTCGGGCCGCGGGGGCCTGCCCCGGGCCGCGCGGGCCGGTGCGGTGGGAGACGGCGGCGGCGAACGGCGGCGTGCCACGTGGCGGCGGGGAGGCAGATCGGACGTGTCCGGCCGGCGGAATTTTGTCCGGTCGCGAGGAGAGGAAGAGATTTAGGGTTTCACCCGTGAATTTCGGAGGGGGGTTCTATATATAGGCATAGAGGGAGCTAGGAGTGTCCAAATGAGGTGCGCTTTTCGGCCACGCGATCGTGATCGAACGCTCTAGATGATGGAGAGGGTTTTGGTGGGTTTTGGGGCCAAATTGGAGGGGTGTTGGGCTGAAACACACACGAGGCCTTCTCGGTCCCTCGGTTAACCGTTGGAGTATCAAACGAAGTCCAAATGGTACGAAACTTGACAGGCGGTCTACCGGTAGTAAACCAAGGCCGCTTGACAAGTCTCGGTCCAATCCGGAAATGTTTAATCCCCACACACGAAAGAAAGGTAGAAAAGACCACCGGAGGAGAACGAAGTGCCGGAATGCAAAACGGACAACGGGGAAAATGCTCGAATGCATGAGATGAACACGTATGCAAATGCAATGCACATGATGACATGATATGAGATGCATGACAACGACAACAACACACGGAGACAAAACCCGAACCCGAGAAAATAAAATAACTTAACGCCAGAAACGGCAAGAGTTGGAGTACATATTGGGTAAATCATATCCAGGGTGTTACAACACTCCACCACTACGAAAGGATCTCGTCCCGAGATCTAGGACTGAAAGAACGCCGGGTACTCAGAACGGAGGTGATCCTCGCGTTCCCAGGTAGCTTCACGGTCGAAATGGTGTGACCACTTGACTTTGAGGAATTTGATTGACTTGTTGCGAGTCTTGCGTTCAGTCTCTTCAAGAATAGCAACTGGGTGCTCACGATAGGAGAGATCTTCTTGGAGCTCAATGTCCTCGAAGTTGACTATGCGGTCAGGAGTCTTGAAGCACTTTCGGAGCTGAGAGACATGGAACACGTCATGCACATTTGCAAAGTTTGAAGGAAGCTTGAGTTGATAGGCGAGATCGCCTCTCTTGCTGACAATCTTGAAAGGTCCCACGTATCTAGGGGCAAGCTTCCCTTTGATACCGAAGCGACGAGTACCTTTCATAGAAGAGACGCGGAGGTAAACATGATCTCCAATCTCGAAGGCCAAATCACGGTGCTTACTATCATAGTAGCTCTTCTAGTGGGATTGGGCTGCTTTGAGGTTATCTCGAATGACTTTGCACATTTCCTCTGCCTCTGTGATTAAGTCATTACCCAAAATCTGGCGTTCACCGGTTTCAGACCAGTTGAGAGGGGTACGGCACTTCCTGCCATACAGAATTTCGAATGGGGCCTTGCCCGAACTTGCTTGAAAACTGTTGTTGTAGGAGAATTCAGCATAAGGAAGACAATCCTCCCACTTCATGCCGAAGGAGATCACACAAGCCCTGAGCATATCTTCAAGAATCTGGTTGACACACTCGACTTGACTGCTAGTTTGAGGATGGAAAGTTGTGCTGAAGCGGATGTTGGTGCCCATGGCCTTCTGAAAAGAATCCCAAAACTTGGAGGTAAAGATGCTGCCACGGTCTGAAGAGATCACTTGTGGAATACCGTGCAGAGAGACAATTGGAGAGGTATAGAGTTCCACCAATTGAGCTGCAGTGATTGACTCTTTGATAGGCAGAAAGTGAGCCACTTTGGTGAGTTTGTCGATGACAATGAATATAGCATCATTGCCATGTTTGGACTTTGGAAACCCAGTTACGAAGTCCATTTCAATGTGGTCAAACTTCTATTCTGGAATGGCAAGAGGTTTTAGGAGACCAGCTGGCCTTTGGTGTTCTGCCTTCACTCTTCTACAGACATCACATTCATTCACGAATTGAGCAATCTCGCGCTTCATTCGAGTCCACCAATAAGCCTGCTTGAGGTCTTGATACATCTTCGTGCTCCTAGGGTGGATGGAGAGGAGAGAATTGTGAGCCTCGTTCATGATCACTTTACGAAGGTCACCTTTGGGCACAACAATACGATCCTCGAAGAAGAGAGTATCCTTGTCATCAAGGCGGTAGCACTTGTACTTGGGTTGACTCTTGGCAATCCCAATCTTCACCTTTTTCACCATAGCATCAAGAAGCTGGGCTTGGCGAATCTGGTCTTCCAAGGTAGGAGAGACTTGAAGGTTGGCGAGGAAACCTTGAGGAACAACTTGCAGATTAAGTTTGCGGAAAGCTTCACAAAGCTCGGGTTGATAAGGCTTGAGAATCAGACTATTGCAATAAGCCTTCCTGCTCAATGCGTCAGCAATCACATTGGCCTTTCCTGGAGTATACTCGATACTCGGATTATACTCTTGAATCATTTCGACCCATCGAGTTTGCCTGAGGTTGAGATTAGGCTGAGTGAAGATGTACTTGAGACTCTTGTGATCACTGAAAATGTCCACTTTTCTTCCCAATAAGAGATGTCTCCAAGTCAAAAGAGCATGCACAACTGCCGCCAACTCGAGATCATGAGTGGGGTAGTTCTTCTCATTGGGCTTCAACTGGCGAGAGGTATAAGCAACAACTTTCTTCTCTTGCATCAACACTGCGCCAAGACCTTGGAGAGAGGCATCGCAAAAGACCTCGTACGGCTTGGATTCATCAGGCGGAGTCAGAACTGGAGCAGTGACCAATTTCTCTTTCAAAGTGTTGAAAGCAATGTCACACTCCGGAGACCAAACGTACTTGACGTGCTTCTGGAGAAAATTTGAGAGAGGCTTCGCGATCTTGGAAAAGTTTTCAATGAATCTTCGACAGTAGCTTGCGAGACCGAGGAAGCTACGGAGTTTCTTCACGTTCTGAGGAGGTTCCTAATTCACAATTGCAGACACCTTCTCGGGATTCACCGCAATGCCCTTGGCAGAGATGATATGACCAAGATAAAGAACCTCATCGAGCCAAAATTCGCACTTGGAGAACTTGGCGTAGAACTGGTGTTCCCTCAAATTATCGAGTACCAAACGCAAGTGCTTGGCATGATCTTCCTTGTTCTTCGAGAAAAACAGAATGTCGTCGAGATAGACCAAAACGAAGTCATTGGTGTAGGCGTTGAAGATGAAGTTCATCATGCGAGAGAAAGTTGGAGGAGCGTTGACGAGGCCAAAAGACATGACAGTGTATTCATATGAACCATAGCTTGTCCTGAAAGCCATCTTGGGAATATCTTGCTCACGGATACGAATCTGATGATAACCCATATGGAGATCAAGCTTGGAGAATACTTGGGCACCTTTGAGTTGTTCGAACAGCTCGTTGATGTTGGGAAGTGGGTATTTGTTCTTGATGGTCTTCTTGTTCAATGGACGGTAATCAAAACAAAGTCGGTCCGTTCCATCCTTCTTCTTCACAAAAAGAACACCACAACCCCATGGAGAAGAACTAGGTCGGATGAGACCCATTCTCTCTTGAACATCGAGTTGCTTCTTCAGCTCCTTCAACTCTTCCGGTCCGAGCTTGTAAGGACGCTTGCACGCTGGTTCCGTGCCAGGCTCAAGATCGATGACGAATTCAACTGGCCGGTGCGGAGGCATTCCTGGAAGCTCTTCTGGAAAGACATCTTGATATTCGCAAACGACTGGAATTTGCGAGATAGCATCCAGTTCACCCTTCTCATTGAGAGAAAATAGACGGATGGTATCATCATGAGCGGCAAAGACAATTACATCCTCAGACGAATGAGTCAATTGAATCTGCCTGGCTGCACAATCAAGATGCGCCTTGTGCTTAGAAAGCCAATCCATTCCGAGAATAAGATCAATATCCGAATTACCAAGAACCACCGGAGAAGAAAGAAACTTGTAGTCGCCCAACGTGATAGAGATATCGGGAGAAACCAAACTAGAAGTCAAAAGCTTGCCGGGAGAAACAACTTGCATGACTTTGGGCATGATCTCAGTATCAACATTGTGCTTCGATGCAAAAGGGCATGACAAGAAAGAATGCGATGCACCAGTATCAAAAAGTACTTTTGCAGGAACATCGTTAACAGGAAGGTTGCCCATGATGACATCTGACGAGTCCTCTGCCTGAGTTGCATTCATCAAGTTGACCTTGGCGGACTTGGTGTTATGCTTGACCATAGCTGTACTTGCTGATCTCACAGGAGGAGGAGGAGGAGGAGGAAGACGCCTCTGGTTGAAACACTTGTTGGCATAGTGACCCTTCTGTTGGCACTTGTTGCACATGACCTCTGAAAGCGGATGGTGATACGGAGCACTTGATCTTGGAGCTTGAGACGAAGTCTTGTTCTGAAAGCCAGGGTTGGGTGGGTGGGAAGATCCACTGCCACCTTTGCTCTTCTGCTGATACGGCTGACGGAATAGAGGAGGACGAAGCCAATACTTCTGCTGCTTGGCCACTTGAGTAGAGGAAGAAGGAGTAGCGTCTCTGACTCGCTTCTTGGAAGCATCACACCTCAGTTGAGCAGCCTCTTGCTTCAATGCCATGTTGTAGAACTCATCGTATCTCAAGGGTTCAAAGAGAACAAGAGCTAGCTGGATTTCTTCTCTGAGACCGCCCCTGAACTGGTATATCATGCTCTTCTCATCAGGGACATCCTGCTTAGCAAAGCGGGCGAGCTTCTGAAACAACTTGTTGTAGTCACAGACAGGCAAAGAGCCTTGCTTCAAGTTGCGGAATTCCTCACGCTTGCTTTCAACCACACTCTGGGGAATATGATGAGCTTTGAAATCTTGACGGAATTCATCCCAGGTAATAACACGTCCACCTCTGGAGTCGTTGTACTGCTGGAACCATTCTGCAGCTTGATCTTTGAGTTGGAAGGAAGCGAACTTGACGAAGTCCTCAGGCCTGACGTTACTGCACTCGAAATGCTTGCACAGATCCATGAGCCAATCGTCAGCATCAGTTGCCTCAACACAATTGCTGAAAGTCTTTGGCCCGTTAGCAAGGAACTGGTTGAGTGTAGCAAAGTGATTCTGATTGTTGCCTTGGTTGCCTTGGTTCGCTTGATTGCGCTCTTGAAGAATTTGCATGATCAACTGTGTGTTTGCATTGGTTGCGGCCATCACAGCTTGCCATGCCTCCGAAGGAGGTGGAGGTGGTGGCGGATCTTGATTCTGATTGGTGCTCTTAGAGGGAGCCATCCTGAAGAGGGTGACAACCGTTAGCACATTGACAGATAAAATGAAGCTGAATCCAATGGAATGAAAATTGCAACATAAAATCTTCAGATCCAAACAAAATGAACGAATGCATTCCTCTTGAAATGGTCGCATATCCATGAATTGAGAAGCCACTTAGAATTTAGGTAGAGAAATAAATCAACAAGGTACGGATCCAGAACGAATACTCGGTAAGAAACCCCAATCTCAAACCAAATATCCGTGGAAGAAGGACTAGAGCTACAAGAATTCCCACCTATGAAACTCCCGAACCTTTCCGATTATGCAATCAGGTGTTGGGGATACAGGGGAAGCATAATATCTCACCCAAATCTAGCAATTCCTACATCCAGCTGTATCCATCCTTCAACACATAACCGAGAAAACTTCGGAAACCATCTACCTCAACCTTCGAAAAGCATCCGTTATACAAGTTATGGCGATACTCCCGAACTCCCGCCCCAGTACTGGGTGGCGTCGAGGTTATCTCACCAACGAACTGCATAAAAGAGATTTTCGATGTCGGCGTACTAAACTCAGGTATTCCAGAATTGCAACGATAAAATTATGACGACAACACCTCGGAGCTCAACTCCCCGGGACACTGCCACAAAACCCCTGACAGGAGGCACCAAGACAATGTTCTCGTCACAAAACCATTAGAACGATTCTAAGATACCCGCGTGACCCTAAAAAAAATTTTAGTGGAGTTTGAGAAGAGAAGAGTCAAAATTCTACGTCAGGATGCCTTACCAGAGCGATGAGGAGACTAGGAAGTAAAAAGAATTCCTAAACTCTCCGATATATAATTCCTAAATGACTCAAAACATTTTTCTAGACACAACTCGGCTGCTAAAAATGATCAAGCAATGGGGGCTCCTAAGGTCGGGGAAGGCTCTGATTACCAACTTGTAACACCCTCGATGCGGTTATAGCTCCCACGTGTCGAGGCACGACTTAGAGACATAACCGCATTGAAAGCAATGTCGCAAGTTAGGCAATCTTCACAACATCCCATGTAATATAAATAATAAAGGGGAGATACATAGTTGGCTTACACTCGCCACGTCAATCAAAGTACATAAATAGCATTACAACATTCAAACACTCATGGCCCGACTACGGCGCCAAAATAAAAGATAACCCAACATGCGACACGGTCCCGATCACCCCAACTGGGCACCACTACTGGTCATCAGGGAAAGACACGTAGTATCGGCGTGAGTCCTCGTCGAACTCCCACTTGAGCTCAAGCGCGTCATCTGGAACGGAGTCATCTGGCCCTGCATCTAGTTTGGAAGTAATTTGTGAGCCACAGGGACTCAGCAATCTTGCACCCTCGCGATCAAGACTATTTAAGCTTAATAGGTAAGGCAGGGTAATATATGTGGAGCTGCAGCAAGCGACTAGCATATATGGTGGCTATCCTGTTCGCAAAAGAGAGCGAGAAGAGGAGGCAAAAGCGCGAACGAGTAACTAGAGGGCAATCCTGCGGCAAACATTACTCCAACACCGTGTTCACTTCCCGGACTCCGCCGAGAAGAGACCATCACGGTAACTCACACTGTTGATTCATTTTAATTAAATTAAGGTTCAAGTTATCTACAACCGGACATTAACAAATTCCCATCTGCCCATAACCACGGGTGTCGGAGTAAATAGCCATGGGTAGCCTAGCCGGCTTCCCCTGGCACTTCTGAAAAAGTTGCGAGCCCGCCCGGCTCACAAGAGTCCAAGACATGGGGCTGCCTTCCCCTAAGCGGCTGCAATCAAGGCCGGCTTTCGGAAGGCCGTCCGACTTTAACCCTCACGAGAGGGCCGACTCCAAGAAGCCGGCTGTGAGAAGGCGACTCCTTCGAGCCGGCTCCCCATAAAGCAATCAAGACCGTACCCACAAAGTTTGCACCCACCTAACGGCGGAGCGACGGGGCATGGCTATAGAAGAGCCTGCCACCCCCGAATCCCGGGGCACGCCTGGCACAGTGCGCCGTACGAGGTAGGCATGACCCGTCCAGCACAGCACTGTTGCCATGTTGACCCTGGCGTCACCCATGACGGGCCGCCAGCGTGGCCCACAGGCGGTGGGACCCTTAAAGTAGAGAGATGGCCGAAGGCGGCCACGCTTCCAACCAGCCAGCCCAAGACGGGGCCGGCTCCCCGTAGCCGGCTCGCCGCCTCCCTCGAAGAGGACGCCCCATTAAGGAGACAAGACGCGGTAAGGCTACAGCGATCGTCCGACAGGCTGCGGTACTGTAGCCGCGCTTACCACAATGAAGCTCACGTCAGCAAGATGAAGCCATAGTGACCAAGGAGTTTGCAGCCGACGGGACCCACCAGTCGGCGGGCACCAGCAGCCGGCGCAGCAGCCGGCGAGCGCAGTCACAGACGGCTGGGCCCCGCGCCCAGCCGGATTACCATTGTACCCCCGAGGGGTAGGCTTATATAAACCCCCCGGAGCACCCATGCAAAGGGTTCGACCCCCTGCTAGTTCTAGACACCATACAAGGAGAAGAAGCAGGCTAGCCGTGCCCTTTCTTCCTCCTCCCCCCAAAACAGCTCAAGGAGCGTTGTGTAGCTACTTGTTTCATCGAGTGAGCATGCGGAGACCCCGCAGGGCAGCAGTAGGGGTGTTATCTCCACGGAGAGCCCCGAAGCTGGGTAAGATCCGCCGGCGTGCATGTCTTTGCCTTATCCCGCTTCCAGGCACCGGCGATGTCTTACTGGTTCCCACAAAGATAAGCCACCCGTTGGCATATGTCGCACCCACCACCCGACATTTGGCGCCCACCGTGGGGCCAGGCGCATCGTCGTCCGGAGACCTGTTCTGGACGGGAACCCTTTTCCTCCCCAGCGAGCGTAGCCAGCCCGGCACGCCCGATGGCGCTTGCCACGACGCACTGCAGGGCGTCACCAGCATCTGCGCGGCAAGCGGCCTCGCCGATCTCCCCGACAAGACCTTCACCTCCGATGGGCTCGCTTCCGATGCGGGCACTGACCGCCTCGCCAACCTTCTCTGCCAGCTCCATGTCTCCAGTGGGCCCGCCGCGGGCCTGGAGTCGGTTGGCTCCACCGACCCGATGCCTGTCGACTCCGACACGGCCTCCTACGACGCCTTCCCCACCAACGTCGCGATCTACAACGACCCGCTTCCTCGAGCCGACGGCCACGATGCTGTCACCGCCGAAGTGATGGTTGTCGGCCACAGCGGCCCGGCCGACGAGAGCGCCCGCGACGCCTCACGCGCGGTGGCCCACGACTTGTCCGCTCCTCTCCCGGCCGACGCCGACGACGAAGCACTGGAAGCACGCCGCCTCGCTCTCCTCGCAGAGGGCCGGAGGCTGGCCTCCATAAGACGCCTCACTGAGGCCTACCGGCGCGAGGCTGACCGCGCCGCCTTCGGCACGCCGGCCCCGGGCGGGCCAAGCCAGGCCGGCCTTGTCAAGCAACGCGGCGCCGTCATCGCCGACACGCTGGGAGTCGATCGCCCGGTCTATGCCACTCCGCTCGAGAACTTGCGTGCCGCCCAGGCGGCCGTGGACGAGCTGGACGGCCTGGAAGCCGAAGACCTTCCCCACATGACCCGGCGCATCCAGCAATTGATTGACGCCGCCGCGCAGCGGCATGAAGCCGACGCTCGCGCGAAAAGCCTTCCCCCGCGCCGAGAGCGCGGCGCGACGTCCCGGACGCCGACTACGAGCAATACCCGCGCGCGACGCGAGAAGGAGCCGGCTACCAGCCGCAGCCGGACCCGGATCTCCATCGAGCGGGACGCGGACGGTCATCCCCGAGCCATGGAGTGGCAGGGCGACCCGCCTCCGCCTCCGCCCCGTGGAGAGAGATATCCCGCCTCACCGCCAGTGGCGCAACCGACTCTCAGCGGCCGGCTGGGCCGCCGCAAAGGAATCGGCGAGAATGACGCCCGTCATCGGCTCGACCGCCTGGCGCGATCCCTGGCATTGGAAGAAGAAGACGATGTCGGCCCGCCTTGCTTTGGCCCCCGCATCCGCGATGAGCCCTTTCCCAAAGGGTTCTCGCTCCCAAGAGACACGCCCAAGTACAACGGCTCCGTGAAGCCGGAAGATTGGTTGATCGACTACTCCACCGCAGTTAGCATAGCCAACGGCAACCGCGAGTCGCCGTGAAGTACGTGCCCCTCATGCTGCAGGGCATGGCGCGGACCTGGCTCAACAGCCTCAAGCCGCGTAGCATCAACAGCTGGCTAGACTTCACAGAAGCCTTCATCCGCAACTTCACCAGCACCTACAAGCGGGCTCCCAAGCCCAGACAGCTCTCCTTGTGTGTACAAGGCCCCGTGAGTCCACTCGCGATTACCTCACGCGTTGGGCCGAGCTCCGCAACTCCTGTGAAGGGGTGCACGAGGTGCAAGCCATAGAGTACTTCACAGCCGGGTGCCGAGAAGGCACCCTCCTCAAGCACAAGCTCCTCTGCGACGAGCCGGCTACCCTCGACGAGCTTCTGGACATAGCGGACAAGTACGCCACCGCCGACTCCTCGATGAAGACCGAGCTTCGGGTAGACGCGTCCGGAAAGGTGCTCAACCCGGCGCCCAAGACGCCGGCTGGAGAACCCGGCCGACACCCCAACTCGAACGACAACAAGCGCAAGGGCCCCGCGCCGCCTCCCGCTAGCCGGCAGGTGGCCACGGTCGAAGATGCGCCGCCTGAAGAACGACCGGCGCCCAAGAATCCCAAGGGCGGCAGGCCGGCTTGGTAGCCCGCCTTCTCCTACGAGAAAACCCTCGACGCCCCTTGCAAGTTCCACAGCGGCGCGAAGCCGTCCAACCACACGACCCGGAAGTGCAACTGGCTCACCCGAATCTCTAAGGGCGAGGGGCTCTTGCCACCTCCGCCTGCCGGCCCGCCGCCTCCGCCTCCGCCGCCTCCGGCCGCTCGGCCCGTAGTCGGAGCCGTGCACGACGAGTTTCCTGACGAGCAAGCAACCTAGATCGTCTTCACAAGCCAGCCCGAAGACCGGCGCAGCAAACGCCGAGAGCACCAGGAAGTCAGCGTGGTCGCTGCCAACCCCGCCGGACACATGCACTGGTCAGAAAAGCCCATCAGCTGGAGCCGGGCCGACCATCCGGAGGTGATGCCTTCTCCCGGCTCTTATGCTTTGGTCCTGGAAGCCACCCTTGCAACGGACAGACACGCCGCCCGCTTCTCCCGTGTGCTGATAGACGGCGGGAGCAGCATCAACATCCTGTATCGTGACACCCTGGAGAAGTTGAACGTCAAGACAAAACAGCTCACGCCCACACGGACAGTGTTCCACGGCATCGTACCCGGCCTGTCCTGCGCCCCCATTGGCAAAATCAAGATTGATGTACTTTTTGGGGACAAGGAGCATTTCCGCCGGGAAGCGATCTGGTTCGAAGTGGTGGACCTGGAGAGCCCTTACCATGCATTGCTGGGCCGACCTGCCTTGGCCGAATTCATGGCGGTTCCCCACTATGCATACCTCAAGATGAAGATACCAAGCACCAAAGGCGTCATCACCGTAGCCGGTGACTACAAGAAGTCCTCCGAGTGCGCAGCGGCCAGCAGCCGGCTGGCCGAGTCCCTTGTGATCGCCGAAGAGAAGAAGATGCTGGACCGAGTCGTGGCCATAGCCGGCAAGCAGTCGGCTGTGTCCCCCGACCCCAAGGAGCATGATACTCAAGGGTCTTTTCAGCCGGCCAAGGAGACGAAGAATATACCTCTTGACCCCGAGCGTCCAGAGAGGTTTGCCGTCATTGGGGCAAAGCTGAACAGCAAATAGGAAGGCGAGCTCGCCGATTTCCTCCGTGAGAATCGGGATATCTTTGCGTGGTCCCCCAAGGACATGTCGGGTGTTCCGAGGAAATTCGCCGAGCACAAACTACATGTTCGAGAAGATGCAAAGCCAGTCAGACAACCCCTTCGCCGACTGTCGGAGGAGAAACACAGGATTGTAGGGGAGGAAATAGCCCGAATCTTGGCGGACGGCTTTATCATGGAAGTTTTCTTTCCAGAATGGCTCGCCAACCCGGTCCTTGTGCTAAAGAAGAATAACAAGTGGCGCATGTGTATAGACTACACAAGTCTCAACAAGGCCTGCCCCAAAGATCCTTTTGCCCTGCCAAGGATAGACCAAGTGATAGACTCCACAGCCGGATGCGAGCTGTTGAGTTTTTTGGATGCTTACTCTGGATATCACCAGATAAAGCTGGATCCGGATGACCGCCTGAAGACCGCCTTCATCACGCCGTTCGGAGCCTTCTGCTACCTGACTATGACATTCGGCTTGAGAAATGCCGGTGCCACCTTTCAGCGTTGCATGCAGAAGTGCCTCCTCAAGCAGCTCGGCAGGAATGCCCACGTTTACGTGGCCGACATCATGGTGAAGACAGAGAAGCGTGGCACCTTGCTGGAAGACCTCAAGGAAACATTTGAGAACCTGCGCCGGTTCCAAATAAAGCTCAACCCCGAGAAATGCGTGTTCGGGGTGCCAGCCGGCCAGCTCCTAGGCTTCCTGGTCTCCGAACGCGGCATCGAATGCAACCCGGCGAAGATCAAAGCCATCGAAAGAATGGCGATCCCTACCAAGCTTCGAGACATTCAGAAGTTCACCGGGTGCTTGGCCTCCTTGAACCGCTTCATGAGCCGGCTCGGAGAGAAAGCCCTCCCCCTCTACCGCCTCATGAAGAAGAGCACTCACTTCGAGTGGAACGACCAGGCCGACCAAGCTTTCCACGAGTTGAAGAAGATGCTGGCCACGCCGCCTGTCCTCGTGGCGCCGACCGAGAAAGAGCCCATGCTCCTTTACATCGCTGCAACCAGCCGGGTGGTCAGCACCGTCATCGTAGTCCAGCGCCCGGAAGAAGGCCGAGCCCAGCCGGTCCAGAGGCCGGTGTATTATTTGAGCGAAGTGTTGTCCGCCTCAAAACAGAACTACCCGCACTACCAAAAGATGTGTTACGGCGTGTACTTCATCGCCAAGAAGCTGAAGCCTTACTTTCAAGAGCATCCCGTCACGGTCGTATGCACTGCCCCGCTAGCCGAGATCATAGGCAGCCGAGATGCATCCGGCCGGGTGGCGAAATGGGCCATCGAGCTGGCCCCGTACACGATCTTCTACCAGCCCCGCACTGCCATCAAGTCCCAAGCACTGGCCGACTTCCTCGTCGACTGGGCCGAGACCCAGTACCTGCCGCCGGCTCCTGACTCCACCCATTGGCGCATGCACTTCGACGGGTCCAAGATGCGCACCGGCTTGGGAGCCGGCATCGTCCTTACCTCTCCCAAAGGCGACAAGCTCAGATACACGCTACAGATCCACTTTGCCGCCTCCAACAATGTGGCCGAGTACGAGGCGCTCATACATGGGCTCCGGCTTGCCAAAGAACTTGGCATTCGCCGGATCCTATGTTATGGCGACTCGGACCTGGTAGTCCAGCAGTCATCCGGCGACTGGGACGCCAAGGACGCGAATATGGCGAGCTACCGTTTCCTGGTCCAACAACTCAGCGGATACTTTGAAGGATGCGAGTTCCTCCACGTACCTCGAGCCGACAACGAGCCAGCCGATGCCCTGGCTCGAATAGGCTCCACTCGGCAAGCAATTCCAACCGGCGTCGCTCTACAACGCCTCCTCAAGCCGTCCATCAAGCCGTCTCCGGAATCCGATTCCATCTTCGTGCCGCCTGACCCCGATGCGGCCAGGCCCGGCTCAAAGAATCAAGAAGCCAACCCGGCGACTTCGGCAGCCGGCTCGGGGACTGCGGTAGCCGGCTCGGGGACTGCGGTAGCCGGCTCGGGGACTGCGGTAGCCGGCCCGGGGACTGCACCAGCACTACAGCCGGCGGCTGACTCCAGCACCTCACAGCCCAGCCCGCCCACCCTGGTGGCAGTAGCCACTTTGGCAGTAGAAGAAGTCGTGGCCCCGTCATGGGCGCAGTCCATCCTCAACTTCCTAGTAAACCAAGACCTGCCGGCTGACGAAACAGAAGCAAGACAAATCCAGCGTCGAGCCGGAGCGTACACAATCGTCAACAGAGAACTACTCAAGCGCAGCGTCACCGGAGTCCTCCAGTGATGCGTCGAGCAAGAGAAGGGCATCGCAATCCTCGCAGACATTCACCAAGGAGAATGCGGCCACCATGCGGCCTCAAGATCACTTGTCGCCAAAGCCTTCCGCCATGGTTTCTTCTGGCCGACTGCTTTGGACGACGCCAAAGAATTAGTCAAGCATTGCAAGGGATGCCAGCTCTTCAGCTCCAAGCAACACATGCCGGCTTCGGCACTCAAGACCATTCCCCTCACTTGGCCCTTTGCCATTTGGGGCCTGGACATGGTAGGCCCATTCAAGACGGCGCGCGGCGGCATGACGCATTTGCTCGTCGCCGTGGACAAATTCACCAAGTGGGTTGAGGCGAAGCCGATCAAGAAGCTGAATGGGCCGACTGCCGTGACGTTCATCGCGGACATAACAACTCGGTACGGCGTGCCGCACAGCATCATCACCGACAATGGCACGAATTTCGCCAAAGGAGCCTTGGCACGTTTCTGCGCAGCCCAAGGTATCCGGCTGGACTTAGCGCCCATCGCCCACCCGCAGTCAAACGGCCAGGTCGAGCGAGCCAACGGCCTCATCCTCTCCGGCATCAAGCCCCGACTGGTTGTACCTCTGGAGCGCTCAGCCGGCTGTTGGCTCGATGAGCTGCCGGCTGTCCTCTGGAGTCTGCGCACTACACCAAACAAGTCAACCGGCTTCACCCCTTTCTTCCTTGTGTATGGTGCCGAGGCGGTCATCCCAACTGACATCGAATTCGACTCGCCTCGAGTAACCATGTACACGGAAGCGGAGGCCAAGGAAGCACGAGAAGACGGCGTCGACATGCTGGAAGAAAGCCGGCTGTTAGCTCTCAGCCGGTCTGCAATTTACCAGCAGGGTTTGCGCCGCTACCACAGCCGCAAGGTCAGGCCAAGATCTTTCCAAGAAGGCGACCTTGTGCTCCGGCTGATTCAGCGAACAGCCGGCCAGCACAAGCTCTCAGCCCCTTGGGAAGGCCCTTTCGTCATCAGCAGAGCTCTAGGCAACGACTCCTACTACCTGATCGACGCACAGAAGCCGAAGGCACGCAAGAGAGATGACTCCGGCAAGGAGTCGGAACGGCCATGGAACGCCAACCTCCTTCGAAGATTTTACAGTTGAAAGGCAGTATGTATCATGCTAACCTTTGTATTAAGTACAAGACAATAGGCTCCCCGAGGGGAGCTCGGGGACTGCCATCCCTTATTTATGAATGAAAAGTATCATGCTTATGACCTTGTCGTATCATTTACTTTTTCCGTCCGGCACCGAGTCCGACTAGTCGGCTCGGGGACTGGCCAACTGAAGTTATATTAGAAGTCCTACCCGCAGTCAGACAAGTAGTGTGCCGGCTCTCAAGCCTTCCCTTGCCAAAGTCGCAGTTCAAAGAACCGGTTGTCCGGCTGGCAAGGGTTAAAGGTAGGAACGACCGCCCACACGAAAAACGGCTAGGGACTAACGGACTAATATAACAAAAGCCGGTTTTTCCCACACCGCCGACTGGCTACCAGAGTAGCCAGCCGGCCGGTTTCCATTCACTCTACTTTAAATCCAAGAAAGCTCAAGTACTTGCCTCCCCAAAGAGGGAAGGCGGCAAAGGAAAAAAGCCTAAGGATAAACAAGCATACGCGAATGGAAACCAAACATGCACATAATAATATTTACATAAAAAGACCTCCAAGAGGCCAGCATTCAACATGGTTTGGATACACCCCCAGTGGGTGGAACTGCGAAACTTAACAAAGATTGTTCAAAGACAACAAAGCAGGAAAGATAAAGATGGCAGGTCAAGCTGGCGGAGCGGCCGACTGGTTGGCGGAGACGGTCGCGCCGGCTGAAGGAGCGGCTGGCTGACGAACTTCGGCTTGGTCACCGCCGCCCGCAGAGGGCGCACTTCCACGCGCCTCGTTGCTGGAGGCACGGTCGGCCTGAGGTCGGCTGGTTGTTCCACCAGCCGGCTCGACGTCTCCGCCGTCGTCGTCCTCGTCTTCTTCGCCCTCGTCGCTGGAGGCGATCTCCTCCGCCGAGTCCTCGCCCACCGCCGGGTTCAGCCCGAACCACTCCTCCCACTGCACGACACCGTCATCATCGATTTCGGGTGCGAAAACGCTAATGTCGGTGCACTCGGCGATCGTTGAAGCCCGCTGGGCGATAGCCGGCCTCACCGCCTCCAGCTCCGCGTCGGCCTCCATCCACCAAGTGCGCAGCTGGTCCAGGCTCAGCCCTGGGTACCAAGCCCGGACGAATTCCAACGCCCGCCCGGCTCCGAGGCGGGCCGCTGACGCTTTCCAAGCCTCGAAGCGACCAACTGTGACTTCCAGCCAGTCGGCAGTTCGGCTCGGAGTGCGGGGGATCGTCTCGCCGGGCCAGAGGGCGGCCAGCACTTGCGCCCCGGCACGTTGGAGCCGGCGAAGCATCCGATGAGCCGGCTGCAACCGTGCCTGGACAGCCAGAAGCTGCTCCTCAAGGGTCCGGTTTGCATCCGGCGCGATGTCGGCCCCCGCTTGCCGGCGCGCCTCGCGATGGGCCTCAATGCTTTGGGCGGCGAAGGCGGAGTAGCCTGGGAAGTAATCTGCAAGAAACAACAAGAAAGAGTTCAAGATAAGTCAAAAAACCCAAGCGGCAAGGGGCAGGGGAGGGCCGAGAAAGGCAGCTTACCGTCGATCAAGTCCTCGATCCGGCCGAAGCCTTCGTCCAAGCCTCGCCGGGTCTCAGACCAGGTCGCCGCCGCCATCTCATATTCCGCCATCAAGGCATCTTCGCTTTCCCGCGCCGCCTGCAGGGCCGTTTTGTGGCTTTCCTCTTGGTCGGCTAGCTTCTTGGCCAGGCGATCCCGTTCCTGGACCAAGGTAGTGCACTCGGCCTCTTTGGCGTAAAAGGCGGCCTTCGCTTCGCCAAGCTCCTTCCGCAAGTCGGCGTTGGCCCCTGAAGGCAAAGAAAAAGAAAAATCAATAAGAAAAGAGTCGTCAAGAAAGATTCGACCCGACTGCGCAGCAGTCGGCCCGAATCTCGGGGACTACACCCAGTGGGTGCGCTGACGCGCCCCCACAGGAGACAAACAAAACCAAGTACTTACTTCGGCTGTCGGCCAGGTCGTCGGTCCGCCGGCTCAACTCTCGAGCCTGGGAGTCGAAGGCGGCAGCACGAAGGTTTTGGTATTCCTGAAAGTTTAGAAAGAAAGCAAAGTAAGGTGGCCGTCGAGAAAGATCCGACCCGACTGCGCAGCAGTCGGCCCGAATCTCGGGGACTACACCTAGTGGGTGCGCTGACGCGCCCCCACGGAAGAAATCAAGAAAGCAAAGCAGCCAAGAGCGAAGGGCTCACCCGGACAGTGGTTCGCGTCGACAAGAACTCTTGGTTGAGCTGTTGCAGCAGGGCGGCTTGAGCTCGTAGCCGGCTCCGGACCCCTTGAGCCGCCGCTTCCAGCTCGCCGGTCCCCCCGCTGGGAGTCCACTCGGACACGGCGGAGCTGGCCGCCTCCAGATCTCCAGCCGGCTGGCCTGCGCCCGCGGCTCGGCGCAACTCCGGCGGAGCGGCGCCTCCTCCAGCACGCCGGCCCGGCACCAGCTGCACCTTGAGGCCGGCCCTGCTCTCCGGCTCACCTCCGGCCGGCTCCTCTGGCGCCGCTGATGATTGACCGCCTTGGCCCGCTCCGGTTGGCGCCGCAGGCGGCATTCTCCCCGCCAAGGCCACGGGGTCCTCCTCCCTCCCCAACAGCGGCGGGTCTTGGATGATCTCCTCCGCCAAGGGCAACGGGGTGTCGGGGGCCGCGGCTCGAAGAGGAACGGCGAGCAGCGGAGGCTGGCTGCGCGAGCTTTCCGCCTCCGTCTCTGTGGGAGCCGCCTCCCTCTGGGCCTTGGCTACCGCTTTGGCCTGCCCCTCTGCCGCCTGGGCGGCCGCCTTCTCCGCCGCCTCGCGCTCCTCCCGCGCTTCGCGGGCGTTCCGCTCTGTGGCCTCCCTAAGATCGGCGCGGGGGTCCACGCGGCGGGAGCTCGAGGACCCTCCAGCCGGCCCCACGACGGAGCCACCCGGGCCTCGCTCAAGGGAAAGCGGCGCCCTGTCCAGCAAGCGAGGAAAAGTTAAGAAGAAATTCGAAGAAAAGAGAACAACAACGACGAGTGCGGCAAAGCAATTGAAGACTTACGCCGAGACCGCCTGGGGCTGTTTCAAAGCCTTGCGGAAGCGGGCCGCCTTCGCGGCCGCCTCATCCCGCTTCGTCGCCGCGGCGGAAGGCTTGGACTTCTTCGGCCGACTGCCGAAGAGGCCTAGAGCGGCCCGGCGCTTCTGCGCCGCCGGCAACCGGCGCGACAGACGAGCCCGCGCCCTGTTGGTCGGCCGCTGGCTGGCGACGCGGAGCGACTTCGGCTTCGAAATCGTCCGGCCAGTCCTCGAAGCTCGCGGTGAACTTTGAGCCTCCGGGCTCGGCGCTGTCCCCCACGACGGCATCTTCCATGGCAGCCGCCCCCAAGTCCGGGTCGTCAACATCATCCACCGTGCGGTCGGGGGCGTATTGGCGTTCGATCCCTGCCACCCCGGCCGGCGGCGCAAGAAGAGGGTTCTGCACAGAGAACCGGCTGGTCAGAAGCCGGCCGTCGCGAAGCCGGCTGACGACGAAAAAGAAGATAAAGAGAGAGACTTACCATGGGTGGAGGATTTGCGCGAGAATACGGCGCCTTGCCGTATTGCCAGTCCCCGCTAAGCTTGCAATTGGCAATATAGTTGACCATGAGCGCCACCTCCGCGTGGGGCATCTCCCATGTGCTCAGCCAGCTTGGGTCGAAGCGGCCGCTCATCTGACACATCATATGGGGCCGGCTCTGGAGAGGAAGGATCCGGCGCTCCACGAAGGCGGCCACCAAGTCGGCCCCGGGCAAGCCTTCCGACTGAATCAGCACCTGAAGTCGGGAGATGGCGGCGTTCCCGGCCGGGGACAACGACCAGGATCGGAAGCTCCACGAGGGCTGCCTCCCAGCCGGCGGGCCGGCTACGTAGGCCGGCAGGTTGATGTAGTCTTCTCGCTCGGCGACGTTCTTCACATAGAAATAAGATCTCTGCCAGACCTTCACCGACTGGATCAGGGGGATGGGCGGGAACGGACTGTTCTCGCTCGCCCTCCTCATAGCGATGAAGGCTCCACAGGGGGCGGGCACGCCGGCGACAACTGTGCCGAGCTTGCTCTGGAAGAACTCTCCCCAGAGCTCCAGCGTGGGGAGCAGCCCCAAGAAGCCTTCGCAGAGGGAGACGAAGGCCGACAGCAGCATCACCGCATTGGGCGTGAGGTGATGCGGCTGGAGGTTGTAGAAGTCGAGGAAGGAACGCAGAAACCCGCTCGCCGGGAGGCCGAAGCCGCGCAGGCAGTGCGAGCGGAAGACGACCCGCTCGCCCTCCTCCGGCGCCGGTGAGATCTCCCTCTCGGGCGCCAGGCGGACCTGTACGCGGTCAGCGCCGGGCAGGCGCTGGGTCTGGCGAAGGAACTCCACGTGATCCTCATGGACGTTGGAGCCGTCCCAGGAGCTTGACAATGCCATGGGAGCAAGGTGGCGTGGAGACGCGACGGCGCTGAGACAGGAGGCTGCGGCGGCAGCGAGAGGAAGAAGACGAGAGTTAGGAGGGACGGAGTGGGAGGGAGCGCGCGAACCTCTGTCGCTCCCCCTCCTCCCCCTACTTATAGGCTCACGTGGCGGAGCCGAGGAGGCGTGGCGTGGGGAAGCGTGGGGGTCGATCGTGCCCACCTCCCACGCCCCGCGATTATCGATCCTTAATGGCGAGGCGAAAACTGCCTTGAGAAGGCGAGCGGCCCTGTGGGCCACGGGAGATCCGCGTGCGGACCAAGGCTCGCGAGTGGCGGGCCCGGGCCTGCGGCGGCGTCCCATCGCGCGCGTGCGCTCACAGGATCCTGCTGCCACGTGGCCGCGAGAGGGCCCGTGGTCCGCACGTAGGTCCCCTCTCCTCCCGCCTGCGTGGGGTTCTGAAGTCGGCGTACGCCCGCGAGGCCGGCTCCTCAGGATAGGAAGCTGACCAAGCTTCTCGTCCCCACTGCTCACCTCGGAGCTCGATCAGCTTCGGGGACTACTGTCGGAGTAAATAGCCATGGGTAGCCTAGCCGGCTTCCCCTGGCACTTCTGAAAAAGTTGCGAGCCCGCCCGGCTCACAAGAGTCCAAGACATGGGGCCGCCTTCCCCTAACCGGCTGCAATCAAGGCTGGCTTTCGGAAGGCGGTCCGACTTTAACCCTCACGAGCGGGCCGACTCCAAGAAGCCGGCTGTGAGAAGGCGACTCCTTCGAGCCGGTTCCCCGTAAAGCAGTCAAGACCGTACCCACAAAGTTTGCACCCACCTAACGGCGGAGCGACGGGGCGTGGCTACAGAAGAGCCTGCCACCCCCGAATCCCGGGGCACGCCTGGCACAGTGCGCCGTACGAGGTAGGCATGACCCGTCCAGCGCAGCATTGTTGCCATGTTGACCCTGGCGTCACCCATGACGGGCCGCCAGCGTGGCCCACAGGCGGTGGGCCCCTTAAAGTAGAGAGACGGCCGAAGGCGGCCACGCTTCCAACCAGCCAGCCCAAGACGGGGCCGGCTCCCCGCAGCCGGCTCGCCGCCTCCCTCGAAGAGGACGCCCCATTAAGGAGACAAGACGCGGTAAGGCTACAGCGATCGTCCGACAGGCGGCGGTACTGTAGCCGCGCTTACCACGATGAAGCTCACGTCAGCAAGATGAAGCCACAGTGACCAAGGAGTTGGCAGCCGGCGGGACCCACCAGTCGGCGGGCCCCAGCAGCCGGCGCAGCAGCCGGCGAGCGCAGTCACAGACGGCTGGGCCCCGCGCCCAGCCGGATTACCATTGTACCCCCGGGGGGTAGGCTTATATAAACCCCCCCGGAGCACCCATGCAAAGGGTTCGACCCCCTTCTAGTTCTAGACACCATACAAGGAGAAGAAGCAGGCTAGCCGTGCCCTTTCTTCCTCCTCCCCCCAAAACAGCTCAAGGAGCGTTGTGTAGCTACTTGTTTCATCGAGTGAGCATGCGGAGACCCCGCAGAGCAGCAGTAGGGGTGTTATCTCCACGGAGAGCCCCGAAGCTGGGTAAGATCCGCCGGCGTGCATGTCTTCGCCTTATCCCGCTTCCAGGCACCGGCGATGTCTTACTGGTTCCCACAAAGATAAGCCACCCGTTGGCATATGTCGCACCCACCACCCGACAATGGGCACGGCTTTCGAAAGTTCAAATCCCTGCAGGGGAGTCCCAACTTAGCCCATGACAAGCTCTCACGGTCAACGAAGGAATAGACCTCCTCCCGAGACGTTCTGATCAGACTCGGTATCTCGGTTCTTCAAGACAACTTCGACAGGTTAAAACAAGTCCAGCAACACGGCCCGAATGTGCCGACAAATCCCGATAGGAGTTGCACATATCTCGTTCTCAGGGCACACTCAGATGAGACATCCTACAAGTAAAACCAACCCTCAAGTTTCCCCGAGGTGGCCCCGCAGTCTACTCGGTCGGACCAACACTCAGAGGAGCACTGGCCCGGGGGGGTTTAAATAAGATGACCCTCGGGCTCCGGAAACCCAAGGGAAAAAGAGGCTAGGTGGCAAATGGTAAAACCAAGGTTGGGCATTGCTGGAAAAGCTTTAATCAAGACGAACTATCAAGGGGTTCCCATTATAACCCAACCGCGTAAGGAACGCAAAATCCGGGAACATAACACCGATATGACGGAAACTAGGGTGGCAAGAGTGGAACAAAACACTAGGCGAGAGGCCAAGCCTTCCACCCTTTACCAAGTATATAGATGCATTAAGATAACAAGGCAATATAATGATATCCCAACAAGTAAAAAATGTTCCAACAAAGAATGGTCTCCAATCTTCACCCGCACTAGCAACGCTATAAGAGGGGCTGAGCAAAGCGGTAACATAGCCAATCAACGGTTTGCTAGGACATGGTGGGTTAGAGGTTCGACATGGCAATTTGGGAGGCATGATAAGCAAGTGGTAGGCATCGTAGCATAGGCATAGCAAAAGAGCGAGCATCTAGCAAAGCAAAGATAGTAGTGATTTCGAGGGTATGATCATCTTGCCTGCAAAGTTGTCAGAGTTGACTGGATCCTCGAAAGAAAACTCAACGGGCTCCTCGTTAGCGAACTCGTCTCCAGGCTCTACCCAAACAAGACAAACAAGCAACAAGGACACAATCAACCACGTGCAAACTCAAACAACATGATGCAAAGATGGTATGCTATGCGGGATGCAATGCGGGATGCATATGCAAGATTTGACAAGGAATGCATGAACCTGGCCTCAACTTGGAAAACCAAGTGTGCCACTGGAAAGATGAGATGAAATCGCTTGAAAACAATATAAAGAACGCCGGAATCGGAGTTACGGTTTGGAAATGGCAAGCAATTTAAATATTGCCACGTTCTGCGATTTACAGCAAGTAGCCATCTAAATGCAACAAGATGAACATGCTACAGCACCCAAACATGGCATCAAAATACATGGCAGGAATCCATTCATGAAGCTTAACAAAAGTCTAGCACTGAGCTACGGCCAATTCATCCATTAACAAGTTCAAACAAGCATGGCAAAAATGCATTTGACAAACAGATCTCAGACTTAGTGAAATTAACACTTGTCTGGAATTTCAGATCAGATAGCACTCTTCGGAGCATGAAAACTATATGCTACAGGACCTGAACATGGCAAAGTAAAGCATGGCATGGAGCTACTCAAAGAGCTTATCAAAA
Organism: Triticum urartu; assembly: GCF_056163025.1. Classification (NCBI taxonomy): domain Eukaryota; kingdom Viridiplantae; phylum Streptophyta; class Magnoliopsida; order Poales; family Poaceae; genus Triticum; species Triticum urartu. The sequence continues at coordinate 639,570,324 of NC_141875.1, forward strand.
GTCCCTTAGTGACCTTGAGCCAAAAGGAATCAGAAAATACAATTGCAAGCATGAGAACATGGCAAAAACATAATCAGTTCTCAGACTTGGTGAAAACTGGAGCATGCTGAAACAGATATCAAGTAGGCATGTTTACGAGCTCGATGCACTCACTACAGAGCAAGTCATGAAAATCTAAGCATACACCCATCAAGAATACACAAAATACAAGCTAAACATGGCAAGAACAATACCATAGCATGCACGGATCAACTACAACATCATCGGCAAAATTGCTAACAAGTAGACAATCTGCCCAGATTCACGAAATGACAAAAGTAGAGCTTGGTTGACTCAAGCTAGGGTGCTCCATAATTGCAAATAAAGACATGAATGGATAGAGCACTACAAGATTAACAAATCATCCTTACTGATCATCCTCAAAAGAGGCATGGATCATTAGGAAACAACATGAACATATGGCATATTGAGATAAACAGATCAAGGACTTAGTGGAAATGCTAAGTCCCTGAAATCAGCATTAACGAATGCACCACTTTGCAATCTTGTGCTAGTCACCACACACATCACAAAAATACATGGGTTGCACCTCTGGATAGATGGCAAAACATATAACAAAACTCATGAAGAGCTTAGGGGCATATCATGCACACAATAATCATGGCAAAAATGACAAATATCTAATTGGAGCAGCAGATGTGACAATTATCCCAAATAGCACTCTTCCAACAGCATTTCAGGCACCAATATGAACTCAAATGAAAATGATGTAATGAGATGAAATGATGTACTCTCCGAGGCGAACATTTTAATATGCTATATGCCCAAAACGGAGCTACGGATGCGGAGTTACGGCACGATGAACAAGGGAAAAAATTAGGGTTAGAGAGAAAGTCAACCGAGTTTTGGATCTCAGATCCAGATCAGGATCCGGGCGCGATTTACGAGGTCCGCCGGAGCTATTCGCCGAAGACGACCGGAGAGGAAGAAGAAGACCGGGGGGCAGCCGGAGATGGAGTAGATCGGCGGGGGGGCGCGGTTCCGCGGCGAGGCGATGGCGGGCGGTGGCCGGACCGGGTGCGGCGGCGCGCGGGCGAGTCGCCGGCGACGAGGCACTGCCCGGCGAGGTGGGCCGCGGCGGCGCCGGCCGGCGAGTCGGCCCGGCCGCGGGGAAGAAGATGGCGGGGCACCCAGGCGTGGGCGCGGGGCGGCTCGGGCCGCGGGGGCCTGCCCCGGGCCGCGCGGGCCGGTGCGGTGGGAGACGGCGGCGGCGAACGGCGGCGTGCCACGTGGCGGCGGGGAGGCAGATCGGACGTGTCCGGACGGCGGAATTTTGTCCGGTCGCGAGGAGAGGGAGAGTGTTAGGGTTTCACCCGTGAATTTCGGAGGGGGGTTCTATATATAGGCATAGAGGGAGCTAGGAGTGTCCAAATGAGGTGCGCTTTTCGGCCATGCGATCGTGATCGAACGCTCTAGATGATGGAGAGGGTTTTGATGGGTTTTTTGTCCAAATTGGAGGGGTGTTGGGCTGCAACACACATGAGGCCTTTTCGGTCCCTCGGTTAACCGTTGGAGTATCAAACGAAGTCCAAATGGTACGAAACTTGACAGGCGGTCTACCGGTAGTAAACCAAGGCCGCTTGACAAGTCTCGGTCCAATCCGGAAATGTTTAATCCCCACACACGAAAGAAAGGTAGAAAAGACCACCGGAGGAGAACGAAGCGCCGGAATGCAAAACGGACAGCGGGGAAAATGCTCGAATGCATGAGATGAACACGTATGCAAATGCAATGCACATGATGACATGATATGAGATGCATGACAACGACAACAACACACGGAGACAAAACCCGAACCCGAGAAAATAAAATAACTTAACGCCGGAAACGGCAAGAGTTGGAGTTCATATTGTGTAAATCATATCCGGGGTGTTACAGGTTTGCACATCGAGCGGTGCATCAAAGACGTAAGCCTTCTGTGTAGCAGTGAGGACACTCCTCAGACTACGGACCTAGTCCGCATCATTGCTTACAATATCTTTCAACTTAATCTTTCTCTAGGAACGTATTGAAACAGGGAGCTACAACGTGAGCTATTTATCTACAACATATTTGCAAAGACAATTTAGACTATGTTCATGATAATTGAGTTCATCTAATCAAATTATTTAATGAACTCCCACTCAGATAGACATCCCTCTAGTCATCTAAGTGAAACATGATCCGAATCGACTAGGCCATGTCCGATCATCACGTGAGACGGACTAGTCATCAACGGTGAACATCTCATGTTGATCGTATCTTCTATACGACTCATGTTCGACCTTTCGGTCTTCCGTGTTCCGAGGCCATGTCTGTACATGCTAGGCTCGTCAAGTCAACCTAAGTGTTTCGCATGTGTCCCGGGGCCATGTCTGTACATGCTAGGCTCGTCAACACCCGTTGTATTCGAACATTAGAATCTATCACACCCGATCATCACGTGGTGCTTCGAAACAATGAACCTTCGCAACGGTGCACAGTTAGGGGGAACACTTTTCTTGAAATTTTAGTGAGGGATCATCTTATTTAAGCTACCGTCGTTCTAAGCAAATAAGATGTAAAACATGATAAACAACACATGCAATCAAATAGTGACATGATATGGCCAATATCATTTTGCTCCTTTTGATCTCCATCTTCGGGGCTCCATGATCATCGTTGTCACCGGCATGACACCATGATCTCCATCATCATGATCTCCATCATCGTGTCTTCTTGAAGTTGTCTCGTCATCTATTACTTCTACTACTATGGCTAACGCTTTAGCAATAAAGTAAAGTAATTACATGACGTTTAAGTTGACACGCAGGTCATAAATAAATTAAGACAACTCCTATGGCTCCTGCCGGTTGTCATACTCATCGACATGCAAGTCGTGATTCCTATTACAAGAACATGATCAATCTCATACATCACATATATCATTCATCACATCCTTTTGGCCATATCACATCACAAGGCATATGCTGCAAAAACAAGTTAGACGTCCTCTAATTGTTGTTGCAAGTTTTTACATGGTTGCTATAGGTTTCTAGCAAGAACGTTTCTTACCTACGCGAAAACCACAACGTGATATGCCAATTTCTATTTACCCTTCATAAGGACCCTTTTCATCGAATCCGATCCCACTAAAGTGGGAGAGACAGACACCCGCTAGCCACCTTATGCAACTAGTGCATGTCAGTCGGTGGAACCAGTCTCACGTAAGCGTACGTGTAAGGTCGGTCCGGGACGCTTCATCCCACGATGCCGCTGAATCAAGATAAGACTAGTAATGGCAAGTAAATTGACAATATCGACGCCCACAACTGCTTTGTGTTCTACTCGTGCATAGAAACTACACATAGACCTAGCTCATGATGCCACTGTTGGGGATCGTAGCAGAAATTTAAAATTTTCTACGCATCACCAAGATCGATCTATGGAGTAATCTAGCAACGAGGGGAAGGAGAGTGCATCTACATACCCTTGTAGATCGCTAAGCGGAAGCGTTGCAAGAACGTGGATGAAGGAGTCGTACTCGTAGCGATTCAGATCGCGGTTGATTCCGATCTAAGCGCCGAACCACGGCGCCTCCGCGTTCAACACACGTGCAGCCCGGTGACGTCTCCTACGCCTTGATCCAGTAAGGGGAGAATGAGAGGTTGGGGAAGACTCCATCCAGCAGCAGCACGACGGCATGGTGGTGAAGGAGGAGTGTGGCAATCCTGCAGGGCTTCGCCAAGCACCGCGGGAGAAGAGGAGGACTTGGGAGAGGGGGAGGGTTGTGCCAGAACTTGGGTGCAGCTGCCCTCCCACCCCCCACATATATATAGGGGCAAGGGAGAGGGGGGCTGGCCCCCTCAGATCCAATCTGAGGAGGGGGCGGCGGCCAGGGGGGTTGCCTTGCCCCCCAAGGCAAGGGGGGCGCCCCCCCTTTAGGGTTCCCCCAAACCCTAGGCGCATTGGCCCTAGGGGGGAGGCGCCCAGCCCACTAAAGGGCTGGTCCCTCTCCACACACAGCCCATAGGGCCCTTCGGGGCAGGTGGACCCTCCCGGTGGACCCCCGGAACCCCTCCAGTGGTCCCGGTACAATACCGGTAACCCCCCGAATTATTCCGGTGATCGTATGATGACTTCCCATATATAAATCTTTACCTCCAGACCATTCCGGAACTCCTCCTGACGTCCAGGATCTCATCCGGGACTCTGAACAACATTCGGTGACCACGTACATACTTTCCCTATAACCCTAGCGTCATCGAACCTTAAGTGTGTAGACCCTACGGGTTCGGGAGTCATGCAGACATGCCCGAGACAACTCTCCGGTCAATAACCAACAGCGGGATCTGGATACCCATGTTGGCTCCCACATGCTCCATGATGATCTCATCGGATGAACCACGATGTCAAGGATTCAATCAATCTCGTATACAATTCCCTTTGTCCATCGGTATGATACTTGCCCGAGATTCGATCGTCGGTATCCCGATACCTTGTTCAATCTCGTTACTGGCAAGTCTCTTTACTCGTTCCGTAACACATCATCCCGTGATCAACTCCTTGATCACATTGTGCACATTATGATGATGTCCTACCGAGTGGGCGCAGAGATACCTCTCTGTTTACACGGAGTGACAAATCCCAGTCTCGATTCGTGCTAACCCAACAGACACTTTCGGAGATACCTGTAGTGAACCTTTATAGCCACCCAGTTACGTTGTGACATTTGGTACACCCAAAGCATTCCTACGGTATCCGGGAATTGCACAATCTCATGGTCTAAGGAAATGATACTTGACATTAGAAAAGCTTTAGCATACGAACTACACGATCTTTGTGCTAGGCTTAGGATTGGGTATTGTCCATCACATCATTCTCCTAATGATGTGATCCCGTTATCAACGACATCCAATGTCCATGGTCAAGAAACCATAACCATCTATTGATCAACGAGCTAGTCAACTAGAGGCTTACTAGGGACATGGTGTTGTCTATGTATCCACACATGTATCTGAGTTTCCTATCAATACAATTCTAGCATGGATAATAAACGATTATCATGAATAATGAAATATAATATAATAATAATGGCGCGCCCCCTAGGCCGGCCTCCTCCCCTCTCCCTCATTTATATACGGGGGCAGGGGCACCTCTAAGGGACATCAATTGTTCTTAGCCGTGTGCGGTGCCCTCCTCCATCGTTTACTCCTCCGGTCATATTGTTGTAGTGCTTAGGCGAAGCTCTGCATGAATCACTTCACCATCACCGTCACCATGCCGTCGTGCTGACGAAACTCTCCCTCGACACTTTGCTGGATCAAGAGTTCAAGGGACGTCATCGAGTTGAACGTGTGCAGAACTCGAAGGTGTCATACGTTCGGTGCTTGATTGGTTGAATCGAGAAGACGTTCGACTACATTAACCGCGTTAAGCTAACGCTTCCGCTTTCGGTCTACGAGGGTACATGGACACACTCTCCCCCTCTCATTGTTATGCATCTCCTAGATAGATCTTGCGTGATCGTAGGAATTTTTTTGAAATTGCATGCTACGTTGAAAGGATCGATATAGTTGACTAGAGGGGGGTGAATAGGCAACTAACAATTTTTAGCTTTTCTTTAACAATTTAAACTTTGCATCAAAGTAGGTTTTCTAGATATGCAACTAGGTGAGCAACCTATATGATGCAACAATGATAGGAACACAAGCAAGTGATATGATACAAATAAGCTTGCACAAGTAAAGGCACGAGATAACCAAGAGTGGAGATGGTGGAGACGAGGATGTGTTGCCGAAGTTCCTTCCCTTTGAGAGGAAGTACGTCTCCATTGGAGCGGTGTGGAGGCACGATGCTCCCCAAGAAGCCACTAGGGCCACCGTATTCTCCTCATGCCCTCACACAATGCGAGATGTCATGATTCCACTATTGGTGCCCTTGAAGGCGGCGACCGAACCTTTACAAACAAGGTTGGGGCTCTCTCCACAACTTAATTGGAGGCTCGCAACGAAACCACGAAGCTTCACCACAATGGAATATGGCTCCGAGGTGACCTCAACCGTCTAGGGTGCTCAAACACCCAAGAGTAACAAAATCCACACAAGAAAGTATGGGGGAAGCAAATATCCTTTGGTGGAAGTGTAGATCTAGGTCTCCTCCTTCAATCCCTAGCAAATCAACAAGTTTGAGTGGCTAGAGAGAGAGATCGGGCAAGAGAGCTTGAAGTGCATTAATGGTGGTGTGAGAGAGGTCAAAAGGTAAGAGAGGTAGGTGGGAGAAGCTCCCTTATATAGCAACCCTAGATTCCAACCGTTACTGCGTTTTTTGCACTACAGCGGTACAACGGTCCTTGTCCCGGTACAACCGGGACTCACGGTGTATCTGCAGAACCCTACCGAGCGATACAACCGGACCTGCGGGCGGTAGTACCGGCTAAAAAAATAACCGGACTAACCGCCTAGCCACCGCACAACCACCGCATCGAAACATGAGCTTGACCGGTACTTGGGCAGTGCCTGGCCGGAACAACCGCATGGCCTTGAGCTCTTGGGCGGCTAAGTTCTGAGTGAAAGAACCGCTCGGACCACCGGTGGTACCGGTCATCGAGGAACGACCGGACCAACCGGGCCACTACCGCCCAAGGACCGCATCAAAACAGAAGCGCGAGCGGTACTTGAGCAGTGCATGGACGGAACCACCACCCCAGCTTTTGCGGGAGCATGGTGGCGGTACCACCGCCCGGAGGCAGCGATACAACCGCTCGAGCAAAGCTGGAGAGCGACAAGACCCAGCGGTACAACCGCTCCAGAGAGCGGTACAACCGCTGGGCAGAACAGTGAGCAGGAAAAGATAGGGGAAGAGACAAGGAAAACTCTCTCTCTCACACCTGAGGAAGACAAAGGAGAGGTGAAGAAGGTGTACGTGAAAAGATTCCCCCAGTCCTTACTAATGAGGATTCCCTCTTAATAGTACGGGTTCCCTGCGACCGAGATAAAAGCATAGGGGACTCCATCTTTGATCTTTTCCTACAAGAGAGAATAGCTTTCCGATGTGAGCCTAAGCGTCAAGAACCTAAAACATTTAGCACAAGATTAGACCAACAAAGGGTTGTCATCATCATCCAAAACATAAAGTAGGTAAATGCCCTTTCATACGTTCCCCAGCACTACGGGTCCGTAGTTAGTAGCTAGATGGCTTCCTCTCTCTCGTTTGATTCTCAATACAATGGTCTCTTGGAGATCCATATGATGTAATTCTTTTTGCGGTGTGTTTGTTGGGATCCAATGAACTTTGAGTTTATGATCAGATCTATGTTTTTATCCATGAAAGTTATTTGAGTCTTTTGATCTCTTATATGCATGATTTCTTATAGCCTCATATTTCTTCTCCGATATTTGAGTTTCGTTTAGCCAACTTGATCTATTTATCTTGCAATAGGAAGAGGTGCTTTCTGATGGGTTCGATCTTACGGTGCTTGATCCCAGTGACAGAAGGGGAACCGACACGTATGTATCGTTGCCATTAAGGATAACAAGATGGGGTCTATTTCTACATAAATAGATCTTGTCTACATCATGTCATCGTTCTTATTGCATTACTCTGTTTCTCCAGGAACTTAATATACTAGATGCATACTGGATAGCGGTCGATGTGTGGGGTAATAGTAGTAGATGCAGGCAGGAGTCGGTCTACTAATCTTGGACGTGATGCCTATATAATGATCATTGCCTGGATATCGTCATGATTATTTGAAGTTCTATCAATTGCTCAACAGTAATTCGTTTACCCATCGTTTGCTATTTTTCACAAGAGAAGCCACTTGTGAAACCTATGGCCCCCGGATCTCTTCATTAATATATTTGCCTTTGCGATCTATTTTTCTTTTCTTTTATTTTCAGATCTATTAAACCAAAAATATAAAAATAGCTTCCTGCAATTTATTTTATTTCGCATTCGATCTATCAATTTATTACAACTCTCTCACGCCCGTTTGCCAATTTTTGTCGCCGTTACCCGAAAGGGATTGACAACCCCTTTAACACGTCGGGTTGCAAGTATTTGTTATTTGTGTGCAGGTATTTTTTATGTAGTGTTGCTTGGTTCTCCTACTGGTTCAATAACCTTGGTCTCATCACTAAGGGAAATACCTACCGTCGTTGTGCTGCATCATCCCTTCCTCTTTGGAGAAATACCGACGTAGTCTAGCAGACATCACTAGCGTTCTTAAGAAAATAGTTGGTTTGTAACGATGGAAAAAGGAGTCCTCATTTATAAATGAAAGTAACCAGGGGCTTTATGCCCACCTCGGCTATATATATACTTCGCTTGATCAGGCGGATCGTCATGATCACGCATGATCACATAAGAAAAGGAATCGTTGGGGAAACTATTTTTCTTGGAAGATGTTTCTTACGCCTAAACATAATATAACATACGCACTGGTTCACTTTGTTTTTCGAGCCCCATAGCCGAATTGCCTTGCTTTCCGAAATACCTGGTCCGCTTGTTCGGATCAGAAGTAGGAATCACTCCTCGGCCCATGCCAAGGAGGGAGAAGCAGAAGGTTGGCTAACAAAGTTTGTACAACAACTGCAGTTGGAATGACGTAAAGTACATCAATACATAGAGTCATTACACATATCCTAAAATTTATCAAGACCGTCTATTAATGATTTAAGGGAACAGTGGAGTCCTAGACAGAGGGGAGTATAAGGGCTGACTGTTAGGCTATGGGGTGAGGCTGCCGTCGCCAAAGGATTACAGAAGGTGCAGGTGAGTAGAGAGGGATGGCCTGACCAGCGGTGGGAGTATGATGGGATGGTGAGGCCTGAGCGGTAGCTAGCTTCCGATGCCGTTTCTGGACTGATCCTTGGATCAACGGGCGGCCAACTGCAGAAATTGCTCCCCTTGTCTTCGATCTTATCCCGCGACAGTGTCGAAAGACTCGCATGGTGTGTGACAGGCTGCATCAACGGACATGGGTACATGACATTCAAGGCGCCCTTGGTCCCATGGTGATGGTACAGTACGTGGACCTCTGGCGGCAGGTGCGGAAAATCCAACTCTCTGACTCCACCAACGAGATACACTAGCGTTGGACTTCCTCAGGCCAATACACTACCAAATCCTGCTACGAGCAATTGTTCGTTGGCTCCATTCTTGATCCCTATTGGCGCTTGATCTGGAAGGCATAGGTGCCACTTCGCGTCAAGATTTTCCTATGGCTCGCTCTTCTCGACCGATGTTGGACTGCGGCTAGGCTCGCGCGCCACAACATCTCACACGACGTGCCTTCTCAGCGATCAAGAACCGGAATGCATGCAGCATCTTCTCGCTCGCTGCTCATTCTCGCGTCAAATCTGGTTCGACGTGCTTTCTTGGTGCAGGCTGCCGATTCCCCCGCCAAGCTCTAGAGACAATTTCATGGACCGATCAGAGCACTCCAGCGCTCTCGCCCCTGCTTGCGCACGCAAAGGATTCAACTCCCTCGTCTTGCTCATGACTTGGAGCTCCAGAAGCATAGAAATGGCTGCATTTTCAATGGCTTGTGCCTCTCCGTCAACCAACTCACCGAGACAAATCCGTCATGAGGTGCGTCTATGGGCTCGTTCCAGAGCCATTGGGCTACATAACATAGCTGGCATAGGCTGATTTAGTTTTCTAGGGTTGAGCAGTCCTATTCTTCTACTGACGCCGTTGTTTCGTGTACGTATCAAAGTGTAACACATTGACCTTGTATTTCTCTCTATCCAGTGGCGAATCTAGAAAAAAACTCGAGGGTGGGCTCAAGGCCAGTATCATGCCAATATATGTTGGGTTAGGCTTGCAAGTGGCTTAGTTGGGCCATGAAACTAGTAGTAAAAAATGTTGGGGAACGTTGCAGAAAACAAAATTTTCCTACGGTTTCACCAAGATCCATCTATGAGTTCATCTAGCAACGAGTGATCGGATTGCATCTATATACCTTTGTAGATCATGCGCGGAAGCGTTCAAAGAACAGGGATGAGGAAGTCATACTCGACGTGATCCAAATCACCGGAGATCCTAGCGCCGAACGGACGGCACCTCCGCGTTCAACACACGTACGGTCAGCGTGACGTCTCCTCCTTCTTGATCCAGCAAGGGGGAAGGAGAGGTTGATGAAGATCCAGTAGCACGACGGCGTGGTGGTGGATGCAGGGGTCACCGCAGCAGGGCTTCGCCATTCTACTACGAGAGGGAGAGGTGTAGCAGGGGAGAGGGAGGCGCCAAGACTCAAGGGTGCGGCTGCCCCCTCCCTCCCCCCTTTATATAGGCCCCCTAGGGGGTGCGCCGGCCCTAGGAGATGGGATCTCCTAGGGGGACGGCGGCCAAGGGGTGGAGTGCCCCCCAAGGCAGGTGGGGCGCCCCCCCACCCTAGGGTTCCCAACCCTAGGCGCATGGGGTGGGCCAAAGGGGGCGCACCAGCCCACTATGGGCTGGTTCCCCTCCCCACTTCAGCCCATGGGCCCCTCCGGGATGGGTGGCCCCACCCGGTGGACCCCCGGGACCTTTCCAGTGGTCCCAGTACAATATCGGTGACCCCCGAAACTCTCCCGATGACCGAAACTGCACTTTCTATATATAATTCTTCACCTCCGGACCATTCCGGAACTCCTCGTGACGTCCGGGATCTCATCCGGGACTCCGAACAACTTTCGGGTTACTGCATATTCATATCTCTACAATCCTATGTGTAGACCCTACGGGTTCGGGAGACATGTAGACATGATCGAGATGGCTCTCCGGTCAATAACCAACAGCGGGATCTGGATACCCATGTTGGCTCCCACATGCTCCTCGATGATCTCATCAGATGAACCACGATGTCGAGGATTCAAGCAACCCCGTATACAATTCCCTTTGTCAATCGGTACGTTACTTGCCCGAGATTCGATCGTCGGTATCCCAATACCTCGTTCAATCTCGTTACCGGCAAGTCACTTTACTCGTACCTTAATGCATGATCCCGTGACCAGACACTTGGTCACTTTGAGCTCATTATGATGATGCATTACCGAGTGGGCCCAGAGATACCTCTCCGTCATACGGAGTGACAAATCCCAGTCTTGATCCGTGTCAACCCAACAGACACTTTCGGAGATACCCGTAGTATACCTTTATAGTCACCCAATTACGTTGTGACGTTTGGTACACCCAAAGCACTCCTACGGTATCCGGGAGTTACACGATCTCATGGTCTAAGGAAAAGATACTTGACATTGGAAAAACTCTAGCAAACGAACTATACGATCTTGTGCTATGTTTAGGATTGGGTCTTGTCCATCACATCATTCTCTTAATGATGTGATCTCGTTATCAATGACATCCAATGTCCATAGTCAGGAAACCATGACTACCTGTTGATCAACGAGCTAGTCAACTAGAGGCTTACTAGGGACATGTTGGTGTTTATGTATTCACACATGTATTACGATTTCCGGATAACACAATTATAGCATGAATAAAAGACAATTATCATGAACAAGGAAATATAATAATAATCCTTTTATTATTGCCTCTAGGGCATATTTCCAACAAAAAAATTCTTGCAGTGCTGGAGGGGGGGCTCAAGCCTGTTAAAGCCCCCCTACTAGATTCGCCCCTGTCTCTACCTATCAATGAATGATACTCAAGCTTTACTTATTCACGGAAAAAAAGACACCAACTGCCAAATCAAAAAAGAAGAAAGTAGTGAGCTGAGCCACGTCTGCACACCATGTTTGCCATATGGTGGACAGCTGAGGGCATCTCCAGCCGTTGGCCCCCCAGGAGGCGTCTAAAAGCACCGCCTGGGGGTGAGCCGGCAAAAAAAATGGCCCTGGGGCGAGTCGGTCCCCAGCCGTCGGCCCCTAGGGCCGCCCCCAGACGCGTATTTTTAAAAAAAGGACCGTTCGGCGAAGTTATGATAAAAACTAGTTAAATTTCGGTCAAACATGGCAAATTTCGGTGAAATTCGCGCATTTTCATTACATTAACCTAATCTAAAAAAGAAAAGGGCTGAAGTCGTCACCGCCGTCGCCGCCATCGTCGTCGGCGGCCTTCTCCTCCTTGACGCAGGCGCCCCTGCTGGACCCCTGCCCGGCGTCACCATGGCGGACTGGCGGCGGCGCGTCGTCGTTGTCGCATAAGACGACGACCCCGTCTTCAACGCGGCCGCGTCGGCGCTCCTCGAAGCGGCGCAGGGCAGCGCGCTGGCGTTCCTTCTCCTTCTCCCGGCGCGCCTTCTCCATCGCAATGGAGTCCTGGCGCGCCCATTCTAGGACCGCGTCGTCGTCGTCGAACTCCGCCTCCACCGACGCCAACCCCGACTCCGTCTTCACCGGCGCCAGCCCCGGCTCCATCTTCGGCTTGACGAAGCACGGAGGAGCCGATGAGGAGGGGGCGCGCCGGCCGCCCTCGTTGATGACGATGCCGACGCTGCAAGTGCGTCGGCCGATTGGCGTCTCCGCCGCGGGCTCGACCTTGATGCCGAGAAGCGCCGGAGAACCGGAGGAGTGGGAAGATGAGCGAGAGGAGGAAGACGAGGAGGAGGCGAACCTCCTTGGCGCCCATGCGCGTCGGTGTTGCGACGGGGCGGCCACCGTCGCAGGATAGGTCAACGGCGGGTTGTTGCCGCCGTCGAGGTGCGTCAACACACCCTCCAGCGTGCGGCCCGGGACGCCCCACCACAAGTGGCGCCCCACACTGTTCTTCACGCCGCCGACCACCGGCACGTCGTTGGTGGAGGCCAGGCGCTGCTGCTGGTGGCGCTGGAAGTACGCCGCCCAAGCCGCGTGATTGTCGGCGGCGTACTGGGGGAGGGAGCGCTCGTCGTCGGTCAGGGAGGCGCGCGCGACCTCGACCTCTTCGGCGAAGTACGTGGGCTTCGCCACGGCGTCGGGTAACGGGGGAACGGGCACTCCCCCGTCGCTGAACCGCCACCCCGTCGGCCCGGCGCGCATGTCCGGCGGCGCCGGGATGTTCGCCTGGAACAGGAGCCAGGACTCCTGTTCGCGGAGCGAACGCCGGCCGAACCCGTTCGCCGCCGCCTCGTCTCCGGGGAAGCGCTCTGCCATGGCGACGGGCTCGGCGGTGGTAGAAAGGGAGAGAGAGGGGCTGTCGGTGGCGCTCGGGAGAGGAAGACGGAGACGGAGAGAGAGGGGCTGTCGGTGGCGCTCGGGAGAGGAAGACGGAGACGGAGAGAGAGGGGCTGGGCGGCGGCGAGGGGCGAGTCTGGTGTGGCACCGGCGAGAACCGCCGGCTTTTATAGCCGCTCCGCGCTGTGTGTACGCGTGTGAGGGAGGGGAGGCGTCGGCGCGCCGTCCCGAGACGCGCCGCCTGTGAGGAATTAATGGTAAGGCTGACCGGCGGCAGCCTTGCCATTGATTCCTCGCGGGAACCGAGGCAGTTGGGGGGGAGACGAGCCGCCGTGTCCCTGACGCGGCTGACCCGCGGCTTTTTCGCGCCAAAACAGTTCGCCCCAGCGCCCCCGGACGTCCCCCACCGGGTTCGGCCTGGGCCCGCCGGCGCTGTTTTCGGCCCAGCCCGGCAAAAATCGGGCTCCTGAAAACGCGACTAGACCGTTTTTTCAGCGCTAGCGCAAAAAAAACGTCTGAAGAGGCCTTCCCCTGAGCCGTCGGATCACCCCCGACGAGCCGAAACCGAACCTGACGAGCGAGCGGGCAGTCGCCGAGAAGAAACTCAAACCACCAGCAAAGCAGCCGTGCGACCGCGACGACGCAACCAACAGCAGCAGTGCAGCAGCGACCCGAGGAAAAAGAAAGTAAAAATGGTCGGACTCCACAGAGACCGGCCACGAGGTGGGAGGGTAGAGGCACGAAGCACGCACCAAAAATAAGAGAAGGGGGAAGGCGAGGCCGACGCCCGAAAATTACTTCGGGGGCCGGGGCGGAAGCGCGAATCCCCCCGAATCCCTCCCCTCCCTCCCCGATCCCGTCGCCTGCCAGATCTCGCCCCTCCCCCGGCGGGCCCGATCGCCATCGGCGGCGGCGGCTGGACCGGCCGGCCGCGGGCGGTTCCGGGCAGGGAGATCTCGCCGAGATTCGGTTTGGGGCGGGAGGAGCCGGGTGCCCATGGCGTCGGCGTCGGCCTCCACCGACGTCGCGTCCTCGCGCGAGGCGAGTCGCCAGGCCGGGAAGAAAGCGGTAGGTCCTCGCTGTTGCCTATTGCTTACGTAGCCGTCGGTCACCGGCAATTGCTTGATAATCAACACCATTTTGGCCCCGGTGCGCCCGACGGAATAGGAGAAATTGGATGTGCAGCATTGCTTACCGAGCTAGCATTACGATTGTAGTTCAAACAATCGTTTTAGCTCATCCTAGAGAAGCCAAACGGCGCCGGATTCGCCTCCCATCATGCCACCCTCATGCTGAAACCATATACAGTATATATTTTGCTATTTAGCCCTCTCTACACCACCGATTTACGTTGAATGCTAATTCGGCACGATTTTGAGTAGAGCTTGGCTCAAGAATGACACTGTCCTGTTTTCTGAACCAGCTGGAGGAGTTCCGTAAGAAGAAGAAGAAGGCCGCGAAGAAGGCCACCGCCGCTGTAGTAGACCAGGCAGCGCCTGTGGTTCCCAGCGTAGTGGAGAACCCCCTGCCAAATTCCAATAATGGTAACACCGGAGAGGGTTTGGTGTCTGCTTTGGACTCGAGCACACCAAGCACATCATCTGCGCCATCTGCTTCCTATGAGAATGGCCCAACCACTTCTTCCAGAGTCACCGGATTTCTGTCGAATGGTCCTGTAGTTGCAGATGCATCAGCTAATGTTACTACTGTTGCCCCCCTGCAAGATTCTGTTGATGACGGAGGGAGCAAGTTTTATGGAAACTTGAGCTTTTCCGATCTAGTTAATGGGCATCACGATGATTGGAGAGGCGATACTGCCCGTAAAAGGGTAGAGCTCAGTCCTGACAAGGATGCCCCTTTAACATCTAAATTAAGTGCATTTGGAAACACTGACAGTGGTTCCCAGTCTACTGAGGTCTTGTCAAAATGGGGAGGAAATTCTTTGTTGAGTCAAGTACATGGTATCGAGCAATCCAGTTCATTTTCATCCGGCAACCTTCTTGGGAAGACTGAAAGCACTTTCTCTCAGGATTACTCCCCAGAAAATGATATCTTCGTCCGCTCACGAGGTAAGATTGAAGCTCTATTTTCATATGTGTTGGCTACAATGCCTAATGACTGCCTTGACTATGCAGATCTTTAAACCTTTGTTTCTTCCCTTTGTGCAGCTACCTCCAAAGACTCTTCCCAAGCAGGGCACTCTGCATATACCAGCAACCAGGACTATGGCAGTATCTTTAGTAGTTCTAAGGTCGCTGATGGTTTAGATCATGATGCAAATATTGGAATGCTTCGGAATGCATTAAATTCCACATCTGCTAATTTTGATAAACAGGATCCTTTTCTGTCAACTGCTTATCCAACTGCATACAATCGATCTCGGCCATCTTTTCTTGATTCTATTGGGGTACAAAGAGCTCTTCCAGCAGAAGCCCCGTACGTTGAACCTTTGAAAGCAAGCAATAAGCTATTCAGCAGTTCAAATTCCGAGAGTTCTTCTGTTCAGCAGCCAAGCCAACAATCCACACAAAACAATGTCGTGGATAATTCTGTTATAGCAGGGAGACAAGAGTATAATAGTGAAAAGGGGCCATATGGCAATTCCATACTTCCTGATTCCTTGCCTTCCAAAGATGAAAAAAGTCTGCAGTATGGTAATCAAATGTTCCAAGATTTCACAAGTCGTGAGAAAGATGACGGTTTTGCATCACTAGAGCAGGTGATGAATGCCAACCACTATCTATTTGTTAACTTTGTTTTCCTTGATTATATGAACCAGCATTGCCGTAGCAAATTTTACAGAAGGCATATAATATGAAGAGTAGCCTGATTTATGCAAAAGTAGATGTTAACTTAGCGCTATTAGATTTAATGCCAGTTACACCCAGAACTAGTTGCAAACAAAAAATGTCAAGTTGTGACTAAATTAACTGTTGGTATAGTTGCTGTCTGTACGTAACCCAGAGGTTGCACCGCAGATTATCTTTCCACTGATTGTTTGTCAAGACTCCAAAAGGTTCTGTTACCACATATACGCTTGGCTCCTTAGATGCAATTGCTTCTTTGTTAGCGTTCTGTCGCGTTGTAATTGTTTATTTTTGTTTTTCATCAGTCCAGATTTCTGACCAACACAGTCATAATTTGATGTGCTGTGACAGTACTTCTTTTGCAATTAGCAATTTAGCATGCACATTTTGTTATTTAGGCCCTTCAACATAATGCTCATAGCTGCTCTGGTTTGGTTACCAGCTCATTGAAGATTTGACAACAGAGAAGTTTTCGTTACAAAGGACTTTAGAGAAATCTCAAGAACTAGCCCAAAATTTGGCAACGGATAACTCAGCATTGACAGATAAATTCAACCAACAGGTATGTGCACGTCCACAGAAGTTTCCATGGAGGTTTTCTTGCAATCAGTGGGAGGTGGATATGGTATCATCAGTTGATGAAAAAATTCATCAATAATTACCAAAAAAATCCATAATAGCGAGATATTTTCACATCATAGTAGTAACAAGAAGTTGGAATGTTAACATAATTCAGTTACTAGCTTCTGATAGGGCATAGTAAACTTAATTTCAAAATTTTGTGTTTTGCTGTCTCAGTGTTCCGCCTCGTTAAGGTACCTTAAGTTAAACTAGCACAACATGTCAGCAAAGTGGTTGCCTACTAATTCTCATCTACTCTGTGATGAAGCTCAATTTTAGTTTGATTCTGATTTCTTAGTGAGTATTTTCACAAGACATACCTGTAAAAATGGGACACAAGACATAGTGTAGACAAGACAAAAAATTGAAGTCACATCCCCAGGTTTTAAATGATAAAAATAGCAAGATCGATCAGTAGATCAATCGAATTCTTCCATGAATGAGAATGACAGTAAGCATGAATAAATACTTACTGTCATTTTGTTCTACTCATTTTTAATTGGTTTTAACTTTATGCATTGTTTTTTCCATCTGCAAATATCAGGCACACGTTATCAGCCAGTTGACCTCTGACATGGAGAGGTTGCAGGATGAAATTCAAGCTCAACTGGTTAGGTTTCTTCCGTCATTTCTAGCATTCAAAATATGTGAATATTTGAAAGTGTTCTCAGTTGTAGGACTCACTAAATGCTGATGTTGCTTTTGCTATGTTTGACTTATTGATCTGGTCGTGTATGGATCATCTATGTGATCAATGCTAGTGTAGTGCAACTCCCATATTAATGTGAATATTATATTTGTTATGAACATGTTTTCTTCCCCTTTGAAGCCTTTAAATTTCACATGCTACCTTGTGTTTCTTTCTAACTCTATTGGCACAACAGCTGGCACTTGAGACCATCAGATCGGAATATGCCAATGCCCAACTAGAATGCAATGCTGCAGATGAGAGGGGCAAAGTACTCGCAGCAGAAGTCATTCTATTGGAAGATAAGGTGCCTTTCTATCTCCTCGATTGCTTCCTGTGCATTAGCTATTTAATCTTGCAAATCGACCTGCCCTCTAAGGAGGATACAATGGTTGATGCTGTTTGAGAAAATGAGTTGTTTTGAGTATGTGATACCCCTGTAGTTCATAACTATCAGATATATTGTGGTAAAAAAAATAAGTAACTCCATATGCTATCTGGCCTCAGTATACATGTTTAGTTTTATGTTCATTGTAGCAAGGTTGTTTCCAGCATTTAGCCAGAGTTGGACCGTTGTGTACTGTACCAAGGTGCAGAACTGGGTAAACACCACCAGGAAGATGGCCAGGTGGAGTTGGCTTGGTAGGTGATGGGATTAGATCATGGGTGAGGTAGACAAACTTGGGGCGAGATTGATTTCTCGTTGCTTCAATATTTTGAATACAGTGCTCAGCCTATAGGGCATATAGAGTTGGAAATAACAAACCATCTAAACTATCCGTAACATAATTATCTATACTACTTGATAGCTTCCCTATAAGGCTATAACTAAGATATAGGCATGACTATTGCTTTCCACACTAGTGCTGTGATCTTCTGTTCCGCCGGCTTGGTCATGGGCTGCATCCTCCGCCCACAACATCAACATGAGCATTGTTAGCTTCAGCGGCTACCAATTTTGATGCATCTGTCAATTCTGCAGGCTCTTAAACTGAGGTCAAATGAGTTGAAACTTGAAAAGGAAGTGGAGGGTTTAAATTCAGAGATTTCTTCCTACAAGTGAGTTTTGAGCTATTTTGTTTTGCTAATCCCCATGTTGCAATTTTATGAATGCACCTTTCAAGGATACGGTGGGAGAACTCTCTTGTTTTTCATGGTTACCTAAAGAAAAAACATGGATGCTTGAAATTGCTGTGCTAATAAACATGAGAATCATATGTTAACTTGCCAAAGGATGGAACTAGCTAACGATACTGATTATTTTCCTTCATTTTTCTCTTACTATATATACACAGACGCAAAGTTTCTAGTCTAGAGAAGGAACGTCAACATCTTCAATCTACTGTTGAGGCTCTTCAAGAAGGTATATAGATGTGTACTTTAGTTTAGCACATACAAACAACACATTTTCCATTAAACTTTCCGATCTTGGTCAGTCCTAGAAAATCACTTTGTAACTTGTGTATTTTAGCCTCATGCACCCTTGTGGCACTTGTTTCACTATCTAATAATGAAAGTAAAACTAGATATTGGTGTTTTTGGAATAAGACAGGTAGCGTGTAGACATGACCTATACATGCCATTGTTACCACCATTTGACTTTAATATCCATATGTTTGGACAGAAAAGAAGCTCCTACACTCTAAATTGAGAAACATTCCTGTGAGTGAGAAGGTAAATGTCATAGAAAAACCATCAGTCGACAAAAGAGATGCATCAACTGCGACGGAGGATTTAGGTGCGGTATTACAATCCATCTTTGCTTGCCCAGCCCATACACGCCGACTACCTTTCTGCCTAACGGCAAATATATTTGTTCAGATACAGGGGAAAGCAGCTCTTCACAAACACTGACCAGTACCAGTGACCCATTACAAGATGTTGGAACATCTGTTTCACAGTTTAATAATATGTCTGATTTTCCTTCCTTCGGAGAGGCATCTTCTAGCATTCCAGACGATCAGCTCAGAATGATTGACAACATCAACTCCTTGATGTCGGAGGTAATCTCTTGAGTTTCTAGGGCTACTTTCTCACATCAACGAGTTGTTCCCAAACAACCTTAACTTGATTTTTGGACCCAAAATTTAACCACTCTTATGTTATTATCTTTTGCTTTGCAGTTAGCAGTGGAGAGAGAAGAGCTAATGCGGGCACTGAGAATCGAGTCATCCAACTGCTCCAAGCTGAAGGTATTCTTACGCAGCACATTTGTTTCAGTTAATTTTGTCCAGGGCTCTTCTTCCCCAACCGATATTGATAAGATGCCTGTACCATATGAGATGATTAAGCCCTAGGCACTTCTGCGACAGGCTTTTGTACTTAGAAACCCTATTTACTGGTAGACTTATCAGTCAAGATACACTTGTATTACTTCGGTTACAGTGCAGCAACTTATGCAAGTTACTCTTTTGTCTTGAAGGAGCTGAACAGGGATCTAACACAAAAGCTGGAGACTCAGACACAGAGACTAGAGCTATTGACTTCTGAAAGGATGGCCAATGAGAATGTCCTTGCAAGACAGGTCGACACACACTTCAATGATGCAACAATGTATGCTGATGAAGGGGACGAGGTATTTCCTACCAGCAGAGCTAATTGTAGATCTTTGAGAGCTTTCTTCATCTTAACATGCATTCGGTGTGCCAGTTATATGAACTATACCTTTGTGTTGCATCCAGAAATGCTCCGAACAGTTTATCTATACGTGCCTGACATATGATACTTTTGTCTAGGTTGTCGAAAGGGTGCTTGGCTGGATAATGAAGCTCTTCCCTGGAGGGCCAAAGCGTCGCACCAGCAAACTCCACTAGCAAAAATGAAGCTTTAGCATACAGAATGTCTCTTCATTTACATAATTTTTTTTGCCCGGTTTTGGTCATAGCATCGTGAGAAGTTGTATATTGGAGCCATTTGATGTAACCATTCTTTTTTCTTTCTACAGAAGATGAAACGAAAATGTTGGAGCTATACAACGTTGTATTGGACAGTAAACAGAATAGCCTCCAAGAATCATGTCCTCCCATCTTATATTTTGTCGCTATGGGTTGGGGGTGGATATGTAAAAGCTGTTACTCAGCAATTGTTGTACGGTTGTACCAAAGGCATTTTTCTTTTCTTTCCAAACTCCATATGTTTACTTTTATTTTCAATGTTAACAGAAGCATAGAAGGATCCTTGAGTAGTTCCGAATTATAGACGTTTTGGATATCTCAATACGGATTGAAATGAAACAAGCATACAAAAATGCAATTATACACTAAAATGCAACTATATACATACGATTATAATATGAAACAGAGGGAGCACAGATTGTAAGTGAATTGAACTGTGGCCTCAAATGGTATTATTCACTTCCGTGCCATCAATCAAACATAGAAAAGGCGGCAGCATGCCTGAAGTTGAACTGTGGCCTCAAATTTGACCAACCTAAGAATTTCGGTCTTCTACAGGAAAAAAACATAAATAACCTGCTCTGACAAATTGATTACTGAGTTGCATATTAGGTATTCACTGGCGTCTAATGCAGCGCCTCATGGCAAACAGAAGAAGCGACGCAGGCATGCTGGACTACTACTTCTTGTTGTGGGTAGGCACACTGAGATAGAACTTTGTGTTCCTGAAATCATCAAGAAGTGGATTGTATCCATCTTTGGTCCTCGTCTTCAGTGGCAGCCCAAACTCCTCCATAAAGGCAGCCGAATCAAGCTGGAAAAAACGTCAAATAGCAACTTACTCTCCAGTACTGAAGTTAAACAAATATATTAACTAAATTCGGATTCGGCACAAAGTGAGCTGTGCCGCAAAGGGAGGAAATTGGTACGTGCAAGCTGAACTTACTATGATTGTTCTCCTACTCTTCACAGGTTTAAATGCACCACGATTCATCTGGTCTTTCGAGAAACCAGAGCAGTGGTGGTCGATCTGCTCCAACAGCAAGAAATCGGTTGGGAAGAAGATATCTGCATCGCCCTGAAAGAGTGGCAGGTGGCATAACCAAGATTACTGATATACGGCGCAAAAGTTGTATTAAAAAGATGCACCAAACTACATCAGGGCTTGTTTTCTATTTTTATTCTTGGTTCTCTTTTCAAGACGATTTACACGGCTACTCCAGTAAGAGGAATAGATTGTCTGCCTACGACATAACAGCTCGTAATCGAACGTGTGAATAAAGTGAAAATGACAAACCTGTGCATCAAGATAGTTGGGATGATCCAAAGTTTTCCCATCCTTCTACAAGAAGGAAACAAGATGAATGAGACATTTGAAAGTGAGCGCATGATCTTCACATCAAATATGCTGGTAATTGCATGATCAACATATGACTGGAAAACATGGTTTCTACCATTCTCAGTTGATATTATTGACACTGGTTATTGCCTTACTGGAATGCACCAAATAGTCATAAAAGTGAAATAATAAATCGATCACCTTTGAAGAAACCAATGGAGCTCTATCGCCAGGTATGCTAACATCAGGAAGATAACTGAAGTCTGAAGCAATAAGGGACATACTTGGCAAAGCTTGATGCAAAGTATCCAGTAGTTTCTGCGTTAAGGTAAAAAAAACTCTGGATGTAAGCTGGCACATACACTAGCATCCAACATTAACGGGACAACAGTAGTTTATAATCTTACTAAGTAGCAGAAGGTCTGAAATACATACCAAGCATCCGGTTGGTAACCAAGCTCTCCGAGGCTTCGGGAATACTTTTGAGATGAGTCCATTTGCAGCGAATGATAGTTTTTCTCTCAAAGATGGATTCTCTTCATTCATGCCAACAATCTCACTGCAGCAGGAAACTAATGGGTCTTGCAATGGTTTGTAGACCTCACAGACTTGTGAACTTTCTTAAGAAAAAGGCAAGAAAAATTGATTAGTATAAGAGATAAAGAGATAAAGTAGCTACTAGCTAGATAATTTCAATAATAGTGAAAAGAGGTCTGTTCTCAATACAGAGCAAACATGCACGTAATATTAATTAGAAAAATAGCTATAGCCAAAAGCACAAGGAAGATGCTGAATTATTGATGTTCTAGAAGAAAAAAGGTGGCAGCCCTCCACAATAACATCAACCAAAATAAGGAACTATACAACCTGAATCAAGTTTAAAAAAAGCACCATTGGCCCGTGGCACAAGAAAATGTAAAAGAATACTATAATATTATTTTGCAAAGAAATTTCCCTCTCCGCCTATGTTGTCTCAGCGTAGCCGGTCCCAAGCCCGGGTAAAGGAGTATTGTGATATGCTTGGCGAGCCAGCATCAAAACTCGGCCACTCTTTTGGAGATGAAACCCAGAAGAACATTGTTGGGGCGTAACCCTCTTAGCGACGCGCCATACCGGAACCCGGTTGTGGTGTTAAATGGGCAAGGGCCGGGCCCTCACCCCCTTGGTGGCGCGCCGTATCTTGATCTGGATACGGTGATAAGTGAGCAAGGATCGGGTCATCGCATTGTTAGTGACGCGCTACGTCGGCGCCAGGGTGTAGCAAAAAATGAGCAAGGGTCTTTGCATTTGACTCGATGAGTGCAAAGGGCAAGGAAGCTAGCCGAGTCTAGGAGGATCCGCATGAAGTTGGAACGTAGGGTCCCTGATGGGTAAGTTACGAGAGTTAGTTGATGCAGCGGTGAGGAGAGGTGTTGATATCCTTCGCGACCAAGAAACCAAATGGAGGGGACAGAAGGTGAATGAGGTGGAGGATAGCGGTTTCAAGCTCTAGTACACGGGGACAACCACCAACAGAAATGGAGTAGGTATCTTGATCAACAAGAGCCTTAGGTATGGAGAGGTAGATGTCAAGAGGCAAGGGGACTGGATTATCCTGGTCAAGCTAGTTGTTGGGGGCTTAGTCCTCAATGTTGTCAATGCGTATGCCCCACAAGTAGGCCACAATGAGAGAACCAAGAGGGAGTTCTGAGAAGGCCTAGAGGACATGGTTGGGAGTGTACCCATTGGCGAGAAGCTCTTCAATGGAGGAGACCTCAATGTCCACGTGGGTACATCCGACACAGATTTTGAAGAGGTGGATGGGGCCTTTGGCTATGGCATCAGGAATCAAGAAGGAGAGGATGTCTCCAGCTTTGCCCTAGCCTACGACATGATCATAGCTATCACCCTCTTTATAAAGAGAGAATCCCATCTAGTGACTTTTAGTAGTGGCCAACACTCTAGCCAAATTGATTTCGTCCTCTCAAGAAGAGAAGACAGACGTGCTTGCTACAGATGATACCTGAAGAGAGTGTTGTCCCTCAACATAAGCTTGTGGTGGCTGACTTCCGCTTTCAAATTCATGCCAGTGGGATAAGCGAGCCAAAGTCGCTAGAACAACGTGGTGGAAGCTCAAGGGGGAGGCAGCTCAGGCTTTCAAGGAGAGGGTTATTAAGGAAGGCTTTTGGGAGGAAGGAGTTGATGCAAACAACATGTGGATAAAGATGGCGACTTGCGTCTGGAAGGTGGCTTCAGAGGAGTTTGGAGTGACAAGGGAAGTAGAAGAAAAGCTAAAGATACCTGGTGGTGGAACAATGATGTCCAGAAGGCTATTAAGGAGAAGAAAGAATGTTTCAGACGCCTACACCTGGATACGTGTGCAGACAATATAGAAAAGTATAGGGTGGAAAGGAAGAAGGCAAAGCGAGTCGTGAGTGAAGCAAGGGGTCGGGCGTATGAGGACCTCTACCGGTGTTTAAGCACAAAGGAAGGCGAAAAGGACATCTATAAGATGGCCAAAATCCAAGAGGAAGACGAAGGGTGTCGACCAAGTCAAGTGCATCAAGGAGAGAGCATATCAGCTCCGGGTGAAGGACGATGAGATCAAGCGTAGATGGCAAGAGTACTTCAACAAGCTGTTCAATGGGGAGAATGAGAACTCTACCATTGAGTCAGACGACTCCTTTGATGATGCCAACAGACATTTTGTGCGGCGAATCCAGGAGTCCGAGGTCAGGTAGGCTTTTAAAAGGATGAAAGGAGGCAAGG
Source organism: Triticum urartu (assembly GCF_056163025.1). Taxonomy (NCBI): domain Eukaryota; kingdom Viridiplantae; phylum Streptophyta; class Magnoliopsida; order Poales; family Poaceae; genus Triticum; species Triticum urartu. Next base: position 639,594,539 of record NC_141875.1, read on the forward strand.
CGACCTATATCCCCATTGAGGTGTGGAGAGGCCTTGAAGACATAGCGATAGTATGGCTAACTAAGCTTTTCAACCTCAATTTTCGATCAAACAAGATGCCTGAAGAATGGAGGCGCAGTATATTAGTACCAATCTTCAAGAACAAGGGGAATATTCAAAGTTGTACTGGCTACCATGGAATTAAGCTGATGAGCCATACAATGAAGCTATGGGAGAGAGTCATTGAGCATCGTTTAAGAAGGATGACAAGCATGATCAAAAATCAGTTTTGTCTCGGAGGTCGACAATGGAAGCCATTTTCTTGGTACGACAACTTATGGAGAGATACAGAGAGGAAAAGGACCTACATATGGTGTTCATTGACTTGGAGAAGGAGGAAAAGGACCTACATATGGTGTTCATTGACTTGGAGAAGGCCTATGATAAGATGCCGCAAAATGTCATGTGGTGGGCCTTGGAGAAACACAAGGTCCCAACAAAGTACATTACCCTCATCAAGGACAAGTACGACAATGTTGTGACAAGTGTTCGAACAAGTGATGGCGACAATCATGACCTTCCAATTAAAATAGGACTGCACCAAGGGTTAACTCTAAGCCCTTATCTTTTTTGCTTTGGTGATGGATGAGGTCACAAGGGATACACAAGAAGATATCCCATGGTGTACTCTTTGGGTCTGTCTGGTAGGGTGTATGAAGGGTGCATGAGAGCAAAAGTTCCCTTCTCGACCCACTTTTGGGTGTTTGGTAGAGTGTATGAAGGGTGCATGGGTCCACACTAGCTTAACACAAATACACTAGGAGCATGCATGAAGAGGGGTGGTGAGATGAGCATGCACGAAGAGGGAACAACTATGCTGAGATGAGAATGCAACCAAACACACCCTTTGTGGATGATGTGGTGCTAGTCGACGATAGCCGGGCGGGGGTTAATAGAAAGCTGGAGCTGTTAAGACAAACTTTAGAACCGAAAGGTTTTAGGCCTAGCAGAACTAAGACTAAGTACATGAGGTGTGGTTTCAGTACTACCAGACATGAGGATGAGAAGTTAGCCTTGATGGGCAGGTGGTACCTCGATGTGATATTGATGAAGATGTGACCCATCGAATCAAAGCAGATGGATGAAGTGGCGCCAAGCTTCTAGCATTCTCTGCGATAAGAGTCCCAGAAAGCTAATAAGGCAGGTTCTATAGGACGGCGATTCGATCTGCGATGTTGTATGGCGTTGAATGTTGGCCAACTAAAAGGTGACATGTCCAACAGCTAGGTGTAGCAGAGATGCGCATGTTGAGATGGATGTGTAGCCACACAAGAAAGGAGCGGCTCCGGAATGATGATATACGTGAGAGAGTTGCAGTGACGCCGATTGAAGAGAAGCTTGTCCAACATCGTCTGAGATGGTTTGGGCATGTTCAGCATAGGCCTCCAAAAGTGTCAGTGCATGGCGGGCGGTTAAGGCGCGCTGATAATTGCAAGAGAGGTTGAGGTAGACCAAACTTAACATGGGGGAGTTTGTAAAGAGAGACCTGAAGGACTGGAATATCACCAAAGATTTAGCCATAGACAGGGGTGCGTGGAAGTTAGCTATCCACGTGCCAGAACAATGGCTTGGTTTCAATATCTTATGAGTTTCAACTCCAGCCCTCCAACTCGTTTGGGACAGAAAGGCGTTATTGTTGTTGTTGTTGAGAATGGAACACATATTAGCATAAAACTATATTTCCACCAGCATGAACAACAAATAGTATTGGAGTCAAGCAATAAGTAGCAAAATCCAATCCTTCAAGCTAATACGGAACGAGAATTCTGCAAAATGCCAAAAATGTTTGATTAAGGAATCGTTTAAAATATGAAAATCAGTAGGCACCATAGGCTGATTCTTTTATCATATTTTCTCAAGTCAAGGATCCCATTGAACTACCATCCCACATAAACAGTGAATCTAAGAGCAAAAGAAAAAGGATACTTGAGATCGTGTTTGCCAGGTCTAGGAATCCACATTATTGACGCACTCTTCAAATATAACACAGAGCAAAGGTTCTAGCTAAATTTTAAAAAGGAGTTTGGAATTTGAATTTTTTTTTACAAACCTGCCATTTACTTTTTCAATCCACACCTCCATCCATGGAGAGACCTGATCTGGTGAATAGACAAGGTCATGAGGTAGATTGTCAAGTACCTGACATTCCACCAAAAGAAAGTTACTGCTGCACGAACATCGCCCTTAAGATACGATTGCAAAACTAAAATTTATATATTATGATTAGCTTAGTTCACTCAGAACCAGGACATATTAGCAATGCAGATAATATAGCAGACAGAATTATTATCAGCCAGTAGTACCAGCATGGCAATAATACGATGGCATGCCTGACATGACTGGTGACCCTATTTTGGACTGTTACATGAAAATGGTAAGCAAACATAAACGGAACAGGGAAAGCATCAGCGCTCTTTTGCAATATCAAGCCCAAATAGAGATACTAGTGATGGCACAAGAGCTGGGAAGTAGTCTTACAAACATCTTACATTGTCAAACTCAAGAAGTTTGACACAAAAAAGTATGCTTCTAGCCAATGTGAACTAATTGCTGGTACACTTTATGACAACAGTGATGGCGTTTTGTTTCTTTGACTGGGCAAATCCTAGCAGTACATACCTCAAGCATTAGCACCCAGCATGGTTGAGGATCCTTGCTGCCTGCAAATGGAAATAGGAAAAACCAATCATTTCAAAGGTAATACTGTAATAGTAATTAGTAAATACTGATACCCTGAGACTGAATGCTGGATATATATGTGATTTTGGAATGGGGATATAAGTAGAAATGGAGCCAGTGTCATCCCCAATTATTTTACTACATCTGTCAGCACAGCATAAAAGTTAATCTAGGGACTTGTATATAGTACAATATGAGCTATTGCAGGTTGAAAACAATGCAAAATGGTGATCAAAGCTCAGGTAACTGATCTTGGACAAGGGTTATTGTAGGAAAGATCCGACATCGATAGCTAGGCACAAGAAGCCAGCTTACCCCATCCAGCTACGTCAGTTGCATCACGATGCTCCACTGTGAACTTTGACAAATGGCTCTGCACTTCACCGACAGTTTCCAACTGCTTTTCAGCAAGGGAGGAGCTAATCTCTACTGAGCTAGCAAATGAAGATGAAAGGAAGGTCAAAGCATAATTGATAACCTAAAAGTAAAATGCTGGAAAGGGTGAGAATATAAGGCAGCATGAAAGTAGCCAATGTTATGAATGTTGATATGACGATACATGTATGTACGTACCACGTTATTTGGCCTTACCAAACAAATAGGACTCTGTAGTCTCGCTGAGCAACTTCAATTAAGTAGGACAAGGAAAATGACAAAAGAGCTGCTTACATGTATTTCATATTATTGTAGACTTTTGGCGGGGCATTTAACATCATGTAATCAAGTACGCACTTTGCACATGTCCCGGATCCACCTCCGATTTCATATATCTGATCATTACAGGAATCCAATTCAGATGGCTTGGTAAGAAAAGAAGTAAACATGATAATGTGTCATGATATGACAAAATTCACAAGTGAATCTAGAAGCTTCGCCCATCGAGATGTGAAGCTATAAGACAGGAAAATTATGGGTGCACCTTCAATGGGACTGAAAGATTAGCCGTGCGAAGGATTGACGCAGCTATTGCATAGGCATACCATGGCTGCACCAGAGTAGGAAAACATGCATCAGTGGCTAAATTGGAAAGAAAATCGAGATCACATTCTCTTTTAAGTTTTAACAGCTCAGGCACAAAAGGGCACCTTAAAAAGCTCCACTGGAGTAAACCAAGAGATATCATGCATCTTATACAGCTTATCAAGATGCTTCATGTACGCATTCCTCCCTGCGTGATATAACACCAAATTATTTACAGCTATACGCACATGTCCGAGTTGTCAACACAGACAGCATTGCACATAACCAGCACTGACCAATGCATGAATAGTGTTTAGACTACTCTACTCCGAGCACACACGCGTACAACATGTTTGTGGAAATGCCGCCCCGACAAACAACTGAAGAAATCCAAACTTCGTCGATCAAGTGTACTCCAACAGACCGAATTCGGCAAAGAGGCAGGGGGGCAATCAGTACCGTCGAGCTTGTGGAAGCGGATGGCGGAGTCGAGCACGCCGACGGGCCCCGACCGCTTGGAGAAGTAGCCGTGGTTGGGGTCGTAGAGCGCCGACCTCACGAAATCGCGCACCTGCGATGGGAAGCTCCCCTGTCAAGGAAGCAGCCACTACAGGGAGATCTCGGAGTGATCAGAGAGCCTCGACGTTTACCAGAACGGGCTTGTCGCCGGCGACGATCCCCGACGAGAACAGCGCCGCCGGGGCCCACCGCGCCGCGCGCCGGAGCGCGGGTATGGTCGCCAGGTACGCCGGCGCCATGCCGTAGGGAGCGTGTCGCTGCTGCGGCGGCGGCGGCGCTTCTGGACCTTTCCTCCGAAACAGAAATGAAATGGACACTTGCTGGGCCGTTTCGGGTGCTTTTGGCAGAACGTTTCGAGCCCAACTCCGAGCCCGTCTCCTCCCCCCACTGCACAAGAAGAGAAGCCCACGGCCGCCGTCGGGTCGCCGGCTCACACAGACAGAAGCGAAAAGTTGGGGAGGGAGGGAGAGGGAGAGAGCGCGATGCCGCGTGCGCTTGGTGGGAAGGGGAGGGGGAGGATCGGTGCTCCGACGAGGCCCATCGCGGCGATCCCCGTCGCCGACGGCGGCAACCGGCGGATGGCGTTCGAGGTGCGCAAGGCGGGGCTGATGAGGAAGGCGAAGGAGCTCGCGGAGATGGCCGACGCGCCCGTCGCGGTGCTCTGCTCGGGCCTCGACGGCCAGGGCGCCCTGCAGTGCTGGCCGTCGACGGAGACGGCGAGGGCGGTGGTGGGCCGGTTCCTCGCGCTCCCGAAGGAGGCCCAGATCGTGTTCGATCACGCCAACTACGTCGCGGGCGTGCGCGACGTGCAGGGGTCCAGGCTGGCCAGGGTGCGGACGGGCGGCCTCGCCGCCGCGCTCGCGCCGTGGGAGAGCCCGCTCGACGGGATGCCGGAGGACGCGCTCCGGGAGCTGCTAGGTTCCGTCGGCAAGTCCCTCGATGCCACACGGAGCAGGATCCGGAGGCTGCAGACCCGGCGTCGCGAGAGCGTGGCGGAGAACTTCGTGGTGGCGGGGGAGGGCCACGCGAGCGGCGAGGTGCTGGGGACGCGGAGGCAGCCACGGGACGCCGCCACGGCCCCCGGTGCTGCGCGGAAGAAGCAGCTGGCGGAGAAGCCCGCCGCCGCCGACGGCGCTGCGCGGATGAAGCAGCCGCTGGAGGGTCCCAAGGAGAAGCCCGTGCGCGCCGCCCCGTTCGACCCCGGGATGATCGAGTACTACATCAACGTGGGCGGGTACGTGATGGAGCGCGACGCCTACGACTTCATCCGGTACGACCTCGGAATGCTCCCGCCCAGCCTCGAGCCCGAGCCGCCGGAGCCGGACTACGACGAGCCGCTGCGTCTGTGGTCGTGGGACGACTCCTCCTTCCCGCAGAGCGCGCCGCCGCCCAAGTGAGCCGCCTACGTGCCGGCTGCACAGAACACCGTGTGACGAGTTCGCCCAACTTTGGAGGATGGCATCGTGGGGCTCTTGTCACCGCCGCCGCTATCTACTAGCTTAGCTTGGTTCCGTAGTACCTACCGACAATGGCTTCACCGGCCGGTCTCGCCGCGCAGTCCCGATCGATTTCCCCGGACAGCCATGGCGTGGAACTGGCATTGCTAGCTGAAGTCAGAGAAGTACTAGTAGTACTAATAACTGTAGAACCAAACACTGTAGATCAAAGAAACACCGTAGATCGATGAAATGTGGTTGGATAAAAAGGCACCAAAGCCGATTTCGGCTTGGAACATCAAAACCTTCCTCTGGCGAACTTGAGCAGCATCGCACCGTTTTGAATGTGCAAGCTGATCACTCCAAGACCATCATGTTTTCGGGGATGACAAACCATGCCGCAAGCGGCCAGGGAATTGCATTTCTCAACATTTTCAGTGTTCTTATTCCGCAGGCAGTGACGTCTGATCTTGTCCAGTTGAGCTAGGATCTTTGGATGTAGTTGTATGGTGCCATGGTGAATGTTGCCACAAACACTTTTAAAAAGGGGGGCAATCAACTCTTGAATTTTGTTATTTTCATCGAATCGTACACAATATTTGTAGGTATTTTACAAAGACAAAATCCAATTAAACAAAGTAGTTCATAAAATCCTAAAAAGTGAAATGGCCGACCAAATCAACATTCAAAGATGGTGTCGTAGGTCGAATTGAGGACAACATACGGTGCGGTCCATGATGGTGGGTGTGCTAACACATGGTGCCTTCGGTACATAATCACAATGCTATAGCCTAAACAAACTCAGCTATAGAAATATCGTAAAACAAAAGGTGATTGGAACCTATGGAGTTGAGTGTAATTTTGCATATAATAACAATAAAATACACTAATATACATATTATCAATAATGTAGATGTCTGATTTTAAAGCATTTTGTTTTTTCTAGGAAGAAAAAACTCAGCCCCCTAACCGAAAGCCCTCTCTTGAGGGCGACTTTCTCCCAAACCCAGCCTGAAGGTTATGGTCTAAAACAAGGCGTGCAACAGCAAGTTCGGAGCCAGAACCTCTCGGCTAAACAAAAGTGTGCAACAACATACCCTGAGGCTCCATGAAGGCCACCTAGAGGGTGTCCGAAGGTTCTGGACCGGCCCGGAGGTTCTTGGCACACTCGTCTTATGTCAGATTTGAAGGCCGGGAGGGGAGGGGGGCGGATTTCGTCTTTTTATGAAAAAATCAAGTCGCCTCATATATAGATGAGCGGTGACGACCGATAAAAACACAATCAATTGAATCAATCTAGTACTTTTCCATCTCCTATTTTCCCTTCCCTCATTTTATGCTTCGTATTCTTCGTTATTCTTAGTCTTTGATGACATTAACTCCTAGGCTCTAGGGATGGCCAAGCCGAACTAGTTGGGGCAGCCCATTATCGTTGTACTCTTAGACGGGGGCCTTTCTAAGCATGTGGGGTTTTGGGTCTTCAAAAATTCTCGCTCCCGTGACTCCACTCAGTACGGAATCTTTGAACGGTTAACTGTGATAATTGTTACTACAAAGGAATCTTGATGAAGAGTTTGCAATCTTCATTGTTAATTGATTTACTTATATAGATGTACATAATTCATATGTTGGTGTTGCTATATCTTTTGATGAGCATACTGTATTGACTAGCCCTAGAATTTTTAACTATGCATATGATTAATGCATCAACAATCATACAAATATCCATATGCCGATGAACAACATCATGAAAAATCTGATTAATCATCATACTATGGTTAGGAATTTTAATAACACGCACATGTGCCGGTATCAACACAAAACATTGCACAGAATCAGCATCGAGCAAACATGAGTATTGTTTAGCATCCAGCCAGGAAAGAACAATCGAGCCCCAAATGGTTGTACAAGATTGAATAAAAGCCATTCCTCTCGGAGCCCGTAGGCATGGAACCTGTTCGTGGAAATGCCGCCCCAGCAAACAACTCAAGAAAACTAAACTTTGTTGATCAGGGGCTCTTTCGGGTGCTTTTGGAAGAGCGTTTCGGGCCCAACTCCGAGCCCATTCGAAGGCGCGCGGTCTGTATACGATGAAGCCAACTGCCGCCGTCGGGTCGCCGGCTCACACAGAAGCGAAAAGTTGGGAGGAGAGAGATGGAGAGAGGGAGAGCAATGCCGCGCGGGCGCCGTGGCAGGGGGAGGGGGAGGGGCAGGGCTCGGACCCCCGTCGCCGACGGCGGCAACCGCGGGGAGGTGAGCAAGGCGAAGGAGCTCGCAGAGGCGGGCTAGGAGGACGCGAGCGGCGAGGCGCACGACTGGGTAGAGGTGCCGGTGGTGAGGAGGCAGCCGCGGGGCGCCGCCGCCGACGACGACGCTGCGCGGATGAAGCAGCTGGTGGAGGATCCCAAGGAGAAGACCGCCGCGGCCGACGACGCGGCTGCGCGGATGAAGCAGGCGGTGGAGAATCCCGTGCCCGCCGTCCCGTTCGACCCCGGGATGGTCGAGTACTACTACATCAACGTTGGCGGGTGCGTGATGGAGCACGACGCCTACGACTTCATCCGGTACGACCTCGGGATGCCCCAGCGCGACGAGAGCGTGGCGGGCGAGGGGCACGCGAGCGGCGGGGTGCAGGGGATGCGGGGGCAGCCACGGTGCTCCGACGACGACGATGCCGCGTGGACGAAGCAATTGGTGGAGGATCTCAAGGAGAAGCCCCGGCGCGACGAGAGCGCGGCGGAGAACTTCTTGGCGGGCCAAGAAGACGCGAGCGGCGAGGTGCAGGTGCCGGCGGTGTGGGGCCAGACACGGAGCGCCGCCGCGGCCGACGACGCGGCTGCGCGGATGAAGCAGGCGGTGGAGGAGCCCGCGCCCGCCGCCCCGTTCGACCCCGGGATGATCGAGTACATCAACGTTGGCGGGTACGTGATGGAGCGCGACGCCTACGACTTCATCCAGTACGACCTCGGGATGCCCCCGCCCAGCCTCGAGCCCGAGCCGCCGGAGCCAGGCCACGACGAGCCGCTGCGGCTGTGGTCGTGGGACTCCTCCTCCTCCCCCCACAGCGCGCCGCCGCCGCCGCCCAAGTGAGGTGCGTACGTGCTGGCTGTAGAACGGGTGGTGTGACAGGTTCGCCCAGTTTTGGAGCATTCGCATGGTAGGGCTCTTGTCGCTGCCGCTATCTAGCTGGGTTCCGCCGTACCGACAGTGGCTTCACCGGCGGGACTCGCCGCGTAGGTAGTCCCCGATCGATTTTCCCGGACAACGTCGGCATGGGAAACCAATGTAGACCACCGGCATCGCTATAGTCTGTAGAAGTAACTGTAGGAAGCTGTAGATGGAAGAAACACCGTAGATCGACGAAATGCACAAGGACCGATTTCCCCTTGAAACATCGAAAACTTTTTTTTTGTCTGCAAAACAAATTGAGCGTGAGGTTGCAAAAGTGAGCAGCAGCAAAATGCAAGGGAATGACTATAGCTCTTAGATATGTTTCTTGGTCGACGTTGTTACCGAAACCAACCACATGCCAGTATTTTGGTCATGTTCAAAATGTTGATTCTTATTTGGATGGTTGCTAATGTTTTTCTTGTCCATACTTTTTAGTCAACTCTAATTGTGTGTGTGTGTGTGTGTGTGTGTGTTAATTTTGTCCCAAATGGGGGCAACGATAACATGAATATATGTTTTTATAGCAAAAAAGAAAGAATTATATGGTTTTCATGATGTGTAAGTGCATTTTTTAGTTATTTTTGCATGTCTACATGACTTAGCCAATTCTAAGTTTATTTTTCACTGGTCGAAAAAGCAAGCAAATGGTACTATCTCGGTACTTCAATTTTCACCTATTAGGAATAGTATTTTTTTTTTGTTGGTCTTAGTTACAAAAATCATCCATATTAGTTTGTTTTGGCGTCGTCAAAATTTGATCTCCTGTATCGTCGATCGCCGATATTTTGTGCATGGCCTTTTTAGCTAACTCCACTTTAGTTTTCTCGCCAACATTGTTAATGGGAAACCAAGACCGTGTTTTTTGGGGTTTCATGGATTTGTTTGTAACATTTAAAGTATTTTATAAAATATGAAATTCAATTAAATAAAACTTGTTCATAAATCTTGATAAGTAACAAAAATGTGACAAGGCAGCATTATGTGCTTTGTGCGCCACCGTTGGCTCGGGCGCCTTTGATGCATTAATGAGCCGACGAAGCTCCGACATAGATTTATGTTGTCTCCTTCAAGCGGTGAGATTAAGGTTTCTCGACGTACGTGCAGAATGGCAAGATCTGGTATCAGACATTTCAAATTGAGTCGAGGGTTCAACGTCGACGACTGTGACTCCAGGGTATGCGCACGCATACTTCCCGGCCATCATCGACAAGGCTCCTACATGAAAGAGGCAACAACGACTCGATGTAATTTATACTATTATATATGTTTCGGTGCTTTGCACTTTTCGATGAACGCAAGAGATCTGTTTCTTTTCTAGGAAAAAGAGAAGAGAGAAGTGCATATTACACCCCTCAACTTTAGCCTTAGTCTAATATACACCCCCAACCCCAATACCGTCTAGTTTACACCCCCAACTCTCATAACCGGGCGGAATTCAACCCTCCCCTCCCTGTTGACTGGTTTTGACCCAATGGACCGTTCTTGACCTGCTGACTGGGTGAACAGTAAATTAAAAAAAATTGATTTTTTTAATAATTTCATTTTTTCATTGAGCAAACAGTAAATTCAAAAGAAAAATAAAAAAATCTGAATTATTTTTGCATGGACGTGTTTGAGTGCATGATGTCCGTTTCAATTTTCAGCTTGTTCGGACATCTGAGTAGCTCTCAGTAAAAAGACAAATGCGGGGTCTGTGAAATAGTTAGCTGTTCGTGCATTGGTCGGTAGATTATTTTTTTGAGAACCACTCAAATGTTCAAACAAGCTGAAAATTGGCACGCACTGAAAAACTGTCCATGCAAAAATAATTCAGATTTTTTTTGAAAAAATAGTTTTCTTTTGAATTTACTATTTACCCAGTAAAAAAATCGAAAGTATTTGTTGAATTTTATTTCCAATTTCCTTTTTGAATTAACTGTTCATTCGATGAAAAAACAAAACATTTTTTTGATTTTTAGTTACTGTTCACCCAGTCAACGGGGAGGGGAGGGTTGAATTCTGAGCGGTTTTGAGAGTTGAGGGGTGTAAACTAGACGGTATTGGAGTTGAGGGTGTATATTAGATTAGGGCTAGAGTTGAGGGGTGTAATATGCATTTCTCTCAAAAGAGAAAGATCTCCAATCCCATCAACAAAAAGAAGCTGAGTTGCAATCAGGGACACTCGTATATGTTGGGATCTGCTCCCTCACCTAAGAAAACATCCCAAGCTTTCCTCTTCCTCCTGTCGGTGCCGCCGCCGGTCCGTCCCATCACCGATGGCCTTGAGGCCATGGAGGTGCCGAGGATCTCGCCCTCGTTCTCGTTCTTGTTAGGTTCACTGTTTTGGTTGGGGCTGTGTGGCGGCAGTGATGTCCCTCAATAGGAATAATGTCTCCCACGTTCTATCCTCGTCTCGATGATGCATGTAGCGTGGTTGGAGGGCGTGTGGAGGTGTGTCTCGGTCGCATCTCGCGGGATTCGATCGGTACTGGACTTTGTTCGTCTTGGTTTGGGTGTTTATAGGTTTGATGCTTCCGATCTACGAGTTTCTTCATCGGCAATGGATGTTGCTCTGGTGCGTTGTGTTGGGGAACGTAGTAATTTCAAAAAATTTCCTACGCACACGCAAGATCATGGTGATGCATAGCAACGAGAGGGGAGAGTGTTGTCTACGTACCCTCGTAGACCGGCAACGGAAGCGTTGACACAACGTAGAGGAAGTAGTCGTACGTCTTCCCGATCCGACCGATCCAAGTACCGAACGTACGGCACCTCCGAGTTCTGCACACGTTCAACTCGGTGACGTCCCTCGAGCTCCGTTCCAGCAAAGTGTTGAGGGAGAGTTTCGTCAACACAACGGCGTGATGACGGTGATGATGTTCTACCGACGCAGGGCTTCGCCTAAGCACCGCTACGATATGACCGAGGTGGAATATAGTGGAAGGGGGCACCGCACACGGCTAAGGAACGATCACGAAGATCAACTTGTGTGTCATGGGGTGCCCCCTTGCCCCCGTATATATAGGAGGGAGAGGGTGAGGTGCGGCCGGCCCAAGGGGTGCGCCTGGAGGAGTCCTACTCCCACCGGGAGTAGGACTCCCCCCTCTTGCCTTGTTGGAAAAAGGAAGGGGAAGGGAGAAAGAGGAAAGGGGGGCGCCGCCCCCCCCCCTTCCTTGTCCTATTCGGACTAGGGGGAGGGGGCGCGCGGTCTGCCCTGGTCGTCCCTCCTCTTCTCCCTTAGGGCCCATGTAGGCCCAATAACCCCCCGGGGGGTTCCGGTAACACCCCGGTACTCCGGTAAAATTCCGATTTCACCCGGAACGTTTCCGATATCCAAATATAGGCTTCCAATATATCAATCTTTATGTCTCGACCATTTTGAGACTCCTCGTCATGTCCGTGATCACATCCGGGACACCGAACAACCTTCGGTACATCAAAACACAAAAACCCTAATTACGATCGTCACCGAACTTTAAGCGTGCGGACCCTACGGGTTCGAGAACTATGTAGACATGACCGAGACACGTCTCCGGTCAATAACCAATAGCGGAACCTGGATGCTCATATTGGCTCCTACATATTCTACGAAGATCTTTATCGGTCAGACCGCATAACAATATACGTTGTTCCCTTTGTCATCGGTATGTTACTTGCCCGAGATTCGATCGTCGGTATCTCAATACCTAGTTCAATCTCGTTACCGGCAAGTCTCTTTACTCGTTCCGTAATACATCATCCCGCAACTAACTTATTAGTTGTGATGCTTGCAAGGCTTGAGTGATGTGCATTACCGAGTGGGCCCAGAGATACCTCTCCGACAATCGGAGTGACAAATCCTAATCTCGAAATACGCCAACCCAACAAATACCTTCGGAGACACCTGTAGAGCACCTTTATAATCACCCAGTTACATTGTGACATTTGGTAGCACACAAAGTGTTCCCCCGGTAAACAGGAGTTGCATAATATCATAGTCATAGGAACATATATAAGTTATGAAGAAAGCAATAGCAACAAACTAAACGATCAAGTGCTAAGCTAATGGAATGGGTCAAGTCAATCACATCATTCTCCTAATGATGTGATCCCGTTAACCAAATAACAACTCATGTCTATGGTTAGGAAACATAACCATCTTTGGTCAACGAGCTAGTCAAGTAGAGGCATACTAGTAACACTCTGTTTGTCTATGTATTCACACATGTATTATGCTTCCGGTTAATACAATTCTAGCATGAACAATAAACATTTATCATGATACAAGGAAATAAATAATAACTTTATTATTGCCTCTAGGGCATATTTCCTTCAGTCTCCCACTTGCACTAGAGTCAATAATCTAGATTACACAGTAATGATTCTAACACCCATGGAGCCTTGGTGCTGATCATGTTTTGCTCGTGGAAGAGGCTTAGTCAGCGGGTCTACAACATTCAGATCCGTATGTATCTTGCAAATTTCTATGTCTCCCACTTGGACTAAATCCCGGATGGAATTGAAGCGTCTCTTGATGTGCTTGGTTCTCTTGTGAAATCTGGATTCCTTTGCCAAGGCAATTGCACCAGTATTGTCACAAAAGATTTTCATTGGACCCGATGCACTAGGTATGACACCTAGATCGGATATGAACTCTTTCATCCAGACTCCTTCATTTGCTGCTTCCGAAGCATCTATGTACTCCGCTTCACATGTAGATCCCGCCATGATGCTTTGTTTAGAACTGCACCAACTGACAGCTCCACGGTTTAATGTAAACACGTCTCCAGTTTGCGATTTAGAATCGTCTGGATCAGTGTCAAAGCTTGCATCAATGTAACCATTTACGATGAGCTCTTTGTCACCTCCATATACGAGAAACATATCCTTAGTTCTTTTCAGGTACTTCAGGATGTTCTTGACCGCTGTCCAGTGATCCACTCCTGGATTACTTTGGTACCTTCCTGCTAGACTTATAGCAAGGCACACATCAGGTCTGGTACACAGCATTGCATACATGATAGAGCCTATGGCTGAAGCATAGGGAACATCTTTCATTTTTCTCTCTATCTTCTGCAGTGGTCGGACATTGAGTCTTACTCAACTTCACACCTTGTAACACATGCAAGAACCCTTTCTTTGCTTGGTCCAGTTTGAACTTCTTCAAAACTTTGTCAAGGTATGTGCTTTGTGAAAGTCCAATTAAGCGTCTTGATCTATCTCTATAGATCTTAATGCCCAATATGTAAGCAGCTTCACCGAGGTCTTTCATTGAAAAACTCTTACTCAAGTATCCCTTTATGCTATCCAGAAATTCTATATTATTTCCAATCAATAATATGTCATCCACATATAATATCAGAAATGCTACAGAGCTCCCCTCACTTTCTTGTAAATACAGGCTTCTCCAAAAGTCTGTATAAAACCAAATGCTTTGATCACACTATCAAAGCGTTTATTCCAACTCCGAGAGGCTTGCACCAGTCCATAAATGGATCGCTGGAGCTTGCACACTTTGTTAGCTCCCTTTGGATCGACAAAACCTTCTGATTGCATCATATACAACTCTTCTTCCAGAAATCCATTCAGGAATGCAGTTTTGACATCCATTTGCCAAATTTCATAATCATAAAATGCGGCAATTGCCAACATGATTCGGACAGACTTAAGCATCGCTACGGGTGAGAAGGTCTCATCGTAGTCAATCCCTTGAACTTGTCGAAAACCTTTCGCAACAAGTCGAGCTTTGTAGACAGTAACATTACCGTCAGCGTCAGTATTCTTCTTGAAGATCCATTTATTCTCAATTGCTTGCCGATCAACGGGCAAGTCAACCAAAGTCCACACTTTGTTCTCATACATGGATCCCATCTCAGATTTCATGGCTTCTAGCCATTTTGCGGAATCTGGGCTCACCATCGCTTCTTCATAGTTCGTGGTTCATCATGATTTAATAGCATGACTTCCAGAACAGGATTACCGTACCACTCTGGTGCGGATCTTACTCTGGTTGATCTATGAGGTTCGGTAGTAACTTGATCTGAAGTTTCATGATCATTATCATTAGCTTCCTCACTAATTGGTGTAGGTGTCACAGAAACCGGTTTCTGTGATGTACTACTTTCCAATAAGGGAGCAGGTACAGTTACCTCATCAAGTTCTACTTTTCTCCCACTCACTTCTTTCGAGAGAAACTCCTTCTCTAGAAAAACTTCGAATTTAGCAACAAAAGTCTTGCCTTCGGATCTGTGATAGAAGGTGTACCCAATAGTCTCCTTTGGGTATCCTATGAAGACACATTTCTCCGATTTGGGTTCGAGCTTATCTGGTTGAAGCTTTTTCACATAAGCATCGCAGCCCCAAACTTTCAGAAACAACAACTTTGGTTTCTTGCCAAACCATAGTTCATAAGGCGTCGTCTCAACGGATTTTGATGGTGTCCTATTTAACGTGAATGCAGCCGTCTCTAAAGTATAACCCCAAAACGATAGCGGTAAATCAGTAAGAGACATCATAGATCGCACTATATCTAATAAAGTACGATTACAACGTTCGGACACACCATTACGCTGTGGTGTTCCGGGTGGCGTGAGTTGCGAAACTATTCCGCATTGTTTCAAATGTAGACCAAACTCGTAACTCAAATATTCTCCTCCACGATCAGATCGTAGAAACTTTATTTTCTTGTTACGATGATTTTCAACTTCACTCTGAATTTTTTTGAACTTTTCAAATGTTTTAGACTTATGTTTCATTAAGTAGATATACCCATCTGCTTAAATCATCTGTGAAGGTGAGAAAATAATGATATCCGCCACGAGCCTCAACATTCATTAGACCACATACATCTGTATGTATGATTTCCAACAAATCCGTTGCTCTCTTCATAGTACCAGAGAACGGCGTTTTAGTCATCTTACCCATGAGGCCCGGTTCGCAAGTACCAAGTGATTCATAATCAAGTGGTTCCAAAAGTCCATCAGTATGGAGTTTCTTCATGCGCTTTACACCGATATGACCTAAACGGCAGTGCCACAAATAAGTTGCACTATCATTATCAACTCTGCAGCTTTTGATTTCAACATTATGAATATGTGTATCACTACTATCGAGATTCATCAAAAATAGACCACTGTTCAAGGGTGCTTGACCATAAAAGATATTAAGAACAACCATTATTCTCTGATTTAAATGAATAACTGTCTCGCATCAAACAAGATTCAGATATAATGTTCATGCTCAACGCTGGCACCAAATAACAATTATTTAGGTCTAATACTAATCCCGAAGGTAGATGTAGAGGTAGCGTGCTGACCGCGATCACATCGACTTTGGAACCATTTCCCACGCGCATCGTCACCTCGTCCTTAGCCAATCTTCTCTTAATCCGTAGCCCCTGTTTTGAGTTGCAAATGTTAGCAACAGAACCAGTATCAAATACCCAGGTGCTACTGCGAGCATTAGTAAGGTACACATCAATAACATGTATATCACATATACCTTTGTTCACTTTGTCATCCTTCTTATCCGCCAAATACTTGGGGAAGTTCCGCTTCCAGTGACCAGTCTGCTTGCAGTAGAAGCACTCAGTCTCAGGTTTAGATCCAGACTTGGGTTTCTTCTCCTGAGCAGCAACTTGTTTGCTGTTCTTCTTGAAGTTCCCTTTCTTCTTCCCTTTGCCCTTTTTCTTGAAACTGGTGGTCTTATTGACCATCAACACTTGATGCTCCTTCTTGATTTTTACCTCCACGGCTTTTAGCATCGCAAAGAGCTCAGGAATAGTCTTATTCATCCCTTGCATATTATAGTTCATCACGAAGCTTTTGTAGCTTGGTGGCAGTGATTGAAGAACTCTGTCAATGACACTATCGACAGGAAGATTAACCCCCAGTTGAGTCAAGTGATTATGATACCCAAACATTTTGAGTATATGTTCACTGACAGAACTATTCTCCTCCATCTTGCAGCTATAGAACTTATTGGAGACTTCATATCTCTCAATCCGGGCATTTGCTTGAAATATTAACTTCAACTCCTGGAACATCTCATATGCTCCATGATGTTCAAAACGTCGTTGAAGACCCAGTTCTAAGCCGTAAAGCATGGCACACTGAACTATCGAGTAGTCATCAGCTTTGCTCTAACAGACGTTCATAACATCTGGTGTTGCTCCTGCAGCAGGCTTGGCACTTAGCGGTGCTTCCAGGACGTAATTCTTCTGTGCAGCAATGAGGATAATCCTCAAGTTACGGACCCAGTCCGTGTAATTGCTACCATCATCTTTCAACTTTGCTTTCTCAAGGAACACATTAAAATTCAACGGAACAACAACACGAGCCATCTATCTACAATCAAACATAGACTAGCAAGATACTATCAGGTACTAAGTTCATGATAAATTTAAGTTCAATTAATCATATTACTTAAGAACTCCCACTTAGAAAGATATCCCTCTAATCCTCTAAGTGATCACGTGATCCAAATCAACTAAATCATGTCCGATCATCACGTGAGATGGAGTAGTATCAATGGTGAACATCAATATGTTGATCATATCTACTATATGATTCACGCTCGACCTTTCGGTCTCCGTGTTCCGAGGCCATATCTGTTATATGCTAGGCTCGTCAAGTTTAACCTGAGTATTCCGCGTGTGCAACTGTTTTGCACCCGTTGTATTTGAACGTAGAGCCTATCACACCCGATCATCACGTGGTGTCTCAGCACGAAGAACTTTCGCAACGGTGCATACTTAGGGAGAACACTTATACTTTGATAATTTAGTGAGGGATCATCTTATAATGCTACCGTCAATCAAAGCAAGATAATATGCATAAAAGATAAACACCACATGCAATCAATCACTACTAGGGAAAAGCCTAGCAGCAGCGCGGGTTTTCGGCCTTTTAGTAGCACGGGGGCCGGCGCTACTAATAAGGCGCTACCGCTAACGTATAGCAGTAGCGCCGGTCTGAAGGAAATATGCCCTAGAGGCAATAATAAAGTTATTATTTATTTCCTTATAATCATGATAAATGTTTATTATTCATGCTAGAATTGTATTAACTGGAAACATAATACATGTGTGAATACATAGACAAACAAAGTGTCACTAGTATGCCTCTACTTGACTAGCTCGTTAATCAAAGATGGTTATGTTTCCTAACCATGAACAATGAGTTGTTATTTGATTAACGAGGTCGCATCATTAGTTGAATGATCTGATTGACATGACCCATTCCATTAGCTTAGCACACGATTGTTTAGTATGTTGCTATTGCTTTCTTCATGACTTATACATGTTCCTATGACTATGAGATTATGCAACTCCCGTTTACCGGAGGAACACTTTGGGTGCTACCAAACGTCACAACGTAACTGGGTGATTATAAAGGAGCATTACAGGTGTCTCCAAAGGTAGATGTTGGGTTGGCGTATTTCGAGATTAGGATTTGTCACTCCGATTGTCGGAGAGGTATCTCTGGGCCCTCTCGGTAATACACATCACATAAGCCTTGCAAGCATTACAACTAATATGTTAGTTGTGAGATGATGTATTACGGAACGAGTAAAGAGACTTGCCGATAACGAGATTGAACTAGGTATTGGATACCGACGATCGAATCTCGGGCAAGTAACATACCGATGACAAAGGGAACAACGTATGTTGTTATGCGGTCTGACCGATAAAGATCTTCGTAGAATATGTAGGAGCCAATATGGGCATCCAGGTCCTGCTATTGGTTATTGACCGGAGACATGTCTCGGTCATGTCTACATTGTTCTCGAACCCGTAGGGTCCGCACGCTTAAGGTTACGATGACAGTTATATTATGAGTTTATGCATTTTGATGTACAGAAGGTTGTTCGGAGTCCCGGATGTGATCACGGACATGACGAGGAGTCTCGAAATGGTCGAGACGTAAAGATCGATATATTGGAAGCCTATATTTGGATATCGGAAGTGTTCCGGGTGAAATCGGGATTTTACCGGGTTACCGGGAGGTTACCGGAACCCCCCGGAAGCCATATGGGCCTTCATGGGCCTTAGTGGAAAAGGTGAAAGGGCTGCCCACAAGGGCTGCGCGCCTCCCCCCTTCCCCTAGTCCTATTAGGACTAGGAGAGGTGGCCGGCCACCCTTCCCCCTCTTTCCCACTTGGGGAATCCTAGTTGGAATAGGATTGGAGGGGAGTCCTACTCCCGGAAGGAGTAGGACTCCTCCTGCGCCTCTCTCTCTTGGCCGGCGCCCCCTCCCCCCTTGGCTCCTTTATATACTGAGGTAGAGACACCCCAAAGACACACAAGTTGATCCACGTGATCTATTCCTTAGCCGTGTGCGGTGCCCCCTGCCACCATATACCTCGATAATACTGTAGCGGAGTTTAGGCGAAGCCCTGCTGCTGTAGTTCATCAAGATCGTCACCACGCCGTCATGCTGACGGAACTCTTCCCCGACACTTTACTGGATCGGAGTCCGGGGATCGTCATCGAGCTGAACGTGTGCTCGAACTCGGAGGTGCCGTAGTTTCGGTGCTTGATCGGTTGGATCGTGAAGACGTACGACTACTTCCTCTACGTCGTGTCAGCGCTTCCGCAGTCGGTCTGCGTTGGGTACGTAGACTACACTCTCCCCCTCGTTGCTATGCATCACATGATCTTGCGTGTGCGTAGGAAATTTTTTGAAATTACTACGAAACCCAACAGTGGCATCCGAGCCTAGGTTATTTATGTTGATGTTATATGCACGAGTAGAACACAAGTGAGTTGTGGACGATACAAGTCATACTGCCTACCAGCATGTCATACTTTGGTTCGGCGGTATTGTTGGACGAGACGACCCGGACCAACCTTACGCGTACGCTTACGCGAGACCGGTTCCCTCGACGTGCTTTGCACATAGATGGCTTGCGGGCGACTGTCTCTCCAACTTTAGTTGAACCGAGTGTGGCTACGCCCGGTCCTTGTGAAGGTTAAAACGGAGTCTATTTGACAAACTATCGTTGTGGTTTTGATGCGTAGGTGAGATTGGTTCTTACTTAAGCCCGTAGCAGCCACGTAAAACATGCAACAACAAAGTAGAGGACGTCTAACTTGTTTTTGCAGGGCATGTTGTGATGTGATATGGTCAAGACATGATACTAAATTTTATTGTATGAGATGATCATGTTTTGTAACCGAGTTATCGGCAACTGGCAGGAGCCATATGGTTGTCGTTTTATTGTATGCAATGCAATCGCGATGTAATGCTTTACTTTATTACTAAACGGTAGTGATAGTCGTGGAAGCATAAGATTGGCGAGACGACAACGATGCTACGATGGAGATCAAGGTGTCGCGCCGGTGACGATGGTGATCATGACGGTGCTTCGGAGATGGAGATCACAGGCACAAGATGATGATGGCCATATCATATCACTTATATTGATTGCATGTGATGTTTATCTTTTATGCATCTTATCTTGCTTTGATTGACGGTAGCATTATAAGATGATCTCTCACTAAATTATCAAGAAGTGTTCTCCCTGAGTATGCACCGTTGCGAAAGTTCTTCGTGCTGAGACACCACGTGATGATCGGGTGTGATAGGCTCTACGTTCAAATACAACGGGTGCAAAATAGTTGCGCACGCAGAATACTCAGGTTATACTTGACGAGCCAAGCATATACAAATATGGCCTCGGAACACGGAGACCGAAAGGTCGAGCATGAATCATATAGTAGATATGATCAACATAAAGATGTTCACCGATGAAACTACTCCATCTCACGTGATGATCGGACATGGTTTAGTTGATTTGGATCACGTGATCACTTAGAGGATTAGAGGGATGTCTATCTAAGTGGGAGTTCTTAAGTAATATGATTAATTGAACTTAAATTTATCATGAACTTAGTACCTGATAGTATCTTGCTTGTTTATGTTGATTGTAGATAGATGGCTCGTGCTGTTGTTCCGTTGAATTTTAATGCGTTCCTTGAGAAAGCAAAGTTGAAAGATGATGGTAGCAATTACACGGACTGGGTCCGTAACTTGAGGATTATCCTCATTGCTGCACAGAAGAATTACGTCCTGGAAGCACCGCTGGGTGCCAGGCCTGCTGCTGGAGCAACACCAGATGTTATGAACGTCTGGCAGAGCAAAGCTGATGACTACTCGATAGTTCAGTGTGCCATGCTTTACGGCTTAGAATCGGGACTTCAACGACGTTTTGAACGTCATGGAGCATATGAGATGTTCCAGGAGTTGAAGTTAATATTTCAAGCAAATGCCCGGATTGAGAGATATGAAGTCTCCAATAAGTTCTATAGCTGCAAGATGGAGGAGAACAGTTCTGTCAGTGAGCATATACTCAAAATGTCTGGGTATAATAATCACTTGATTCAATTGGGAGTTAATCTTCCGGATGATTGTGTCATTGACAGAATTCTCCAATCACTGCCACCAAGCTACAAGAGCTTCGTGATGAACTATAATATGCAAGGGATGAACAAGACTATTCCCGAGCTCTTCGCAATGCTGAAAGCTGCGGAGGTAGAAATCAAGAAAGAGCATCAAGTGTTGATGGTCAACAAGACCACTAGTTTCAAGAAAAAGGGCAAAGGAAAGAAGAAGGGGAACTTCAAGAAGAACGGCAAGTCAGTTGTTGCTCAAGAGAAGAAACCCAAGTCTGGACCTAAGCCTGAAACTGAGTGCTTTTACTGCAAGCAGACTGGTCACTGGAAGTGGAACTGCCCCAAGTATTTGGCGGATAAGAAGGATGGCAAGGTGAACAAAGGTATATGTGATATACATGTTATTAATGTGTACCTTACTAATACTCGCAGTAGCACCTGGGTATTTGATACTGGTTCTGTTGCTAATATTTGCAACTCGAAATAGGGGCTACGGATTAAGCGAAGATTGGTTAAGGGCGAGGTGACGATACGCGTGGGAAACGGTTCCAAAGTCGATGTGATCGCGGTCGGCACGCTACCTCTACATCTACCTTCGGGATTAATATTAGACCTAAATAATTGTTATTTGGTGCCAGCGTTGAGCATGAACATTATATCTGGATCTTGTTTAATGCGAGACGGTTATTCATTTAAATCAGAGAATAATGGTTGTTCTATTTATATGAGTAATATCTTTTATGGTCATGCACCCTTGAAGAATGGTCTATTTTTATTGAATCTCGATAGTAGTAATACACATATTCATAATGTTGAAGCCAAAAGATGCAGAGTTGATAATGAAAGTGCAACTTATTTGTGGCACTGTCGTTTAGGTCATATCGGTGTAAAGCGCATGAAGAAACTCCATACTGATGGACTTTTGGAACCACTTGATTATGAATCACTTGGTACTTGCGAACCGTGCCTCATGGGCAAGATGACTAAAACACCGTTCTCCAGTACTATGGAGAGAGCAACAGATTTGTTGGAAATCATACATACCGATGTATGTGGTCCGATGAATATTGAGGCTCGTGGCGGATATCGTTATTTTCTCACCTTCACATATGATTTAAGCAGATATGGATATATCTACTTAATGAAACATAAGTCTGAAACATTTGAAAAGTTCAAAGAATTTCAGAGTGAAGTTGAAAATCATCGTAACAAGAAAATAAAGTTTCTACGATCTGATCGTGGAGGAGAATATTTGAGTTACGAGTTTGGTGTACATTTGAAAAACTGTGGAATAGTTTCGCAACTCACGCCACCCGGAACACCACAACGTAATGGTGTGTCCGAACGTCGTAATTGTACTTTACTAGATATGGTGCGATCTATGATGTCTCTTACTGATTTACCGCTATCATTTTGGGGTTATGCTCTAGAGACGGCCACATTCACGTTAAATAGGACACCATCAAAATCCGTTGAGACGACGCCTTATGAACTGTGGTTTGGCAAGAAACCAAAGTTGTCGTTTCTTAAAGTTTGGGGCTGCGATGCTTATGTGAAAAAGCTTCAACCTGATAAGCTCGAACCCAAATCGGAGAAATGTGTCTTCATAGGATATCCAAAGGAAACTATTGGATACACCTTCTATCACAGATCCAAAGGCAAGACTTTCGTTGCTAAATTCGGAAACTTTCTAGAGAAGGAGTTTCTCTCGAAAGAAGTGAGTGGGAGGAAAGTAGAACTTGACGAGGTAACTATACCTACTCCCTTGTTGGAAAGTAGTACATCACAGAAAATTGTTTCTGCGACACCTACACCAATAAGTGAGGAAGTTAATGATAATGATCATGAAACTTCAGAACAAGATACTACTGAACCTCGTAGATCAACCAGAGTAAGATCCGCACTAGAGTGGTACGGTAATCCAGTTCTGGAAGTCATGCTACTAGATCATGATGAACCTACGAACTATGAAGAAGCGATGGTGAGCCCAGATTCCGCAAAGTGGCTTGAAGCCATGAAATCTGAGATGGGATCCATGTATGAGAACAAAGTATGGACTTTGGTTGACTTGCCCGATGATCGGCAAGCAATTGAGAATAAATGGATCTTCAAGAAGAAGACTGACGCTGATGGTAATGTTACTGTCTACAAAGCTCGACTTGTCGCGAAAGGTTTTCGACAAGTTCAAGGGATTGACTACGATGAGACCTTCTCACCCGTAGCGATGCTGAAGTCCGTCCGAATCATGTTAGCGATTGCCGCATTTTATGATTATGAAATTTGGCAGATGGATGTCAAAACTGCATTCCTGAATGGATTTCTGGAAGAAGAGTTGTATATGATGCAACCGGAAGGTTTTGTCGATCCAAAGGGAGCTAACAAAGTGTGCAAGCTCCAGCGATCCATTTATGGACTGGTGCAAGCCTCTCGGAGTTGGAATAAACGTTTTGATAGTGTGATCAAAGCATTTGGTTTTATACAGACTTTCGGAGAAGCCTGTATTTACAAGAAAGTGAGTGGGAGCTCTGTAGCATTTCTGATATTATATGTGGATGACATATTGCTAATTGGAAATGATATAGAATTTCTGGATAGCATAAAGGGATACTTGAATAAAAGTTTTTCAATGAAAGACCTCGGTGAAGCTGCTTACATATTAGGCATTAAGATCTATAGAGATAGATCAAGACGCTTAATTGGACTTTCACAAAGCACATACCTTGACAAAATTTTGAAGAAGTTCAAAATGGATCAAGCAAAGAAAGGGTTCTTGCCTGTGTTACAAGGTGTGAAATTGAGTAAGACTCAATGCCCGACCACTGCAGAAGGTAGAGAGAATATGAAAGATGTTCCCTATGCATCAGCCATAGGATCTATTATGTATGCAATGCTGTGTACCAGACCTGATGTGTGCCTTGCTATAAGTTTAGCAGGGAGGTACCAAAGTAATCCAGGAATGGATCACTGGACAGCGGTCAAGAACATCCTGAAATACCTGAAAAGGACTAAGGATATGTTTCTCGTATATGGAGGTGACAAAGAGCTCACCGTAAAAGGTTACGTTGATGCAAGCTTTGACACTGATCCGGACGATTCCAAATCGCAAACCGGATACGTGTTTACATTAAACGGTGGAGCTGTCAGTTGGTGCAGTTCTAAACAAAGCGTCGTAGCGGGATCTACATGTGAAGCGGAGTACATAGCTGCTTCGGAAGCAGCAAACGAAGGAGTCTGGATGAAGGAGTTCATATCCGATCTAGGTGTCATACCTAATGCATCGGGTCCAATGAAAATCTTTTGTGACAATACTGGTGCAATTGCCCTGGCAAAGGAATCCAGATTTCACAAAAGGACCAAACACATCAAGAGACGCTTCAACTCCATCCGGGATCTAGTCCAGGTGGGAGACATAGAGATTTGCAAGATACATACGGATCTGAATGTTGCAGACCCGTTGACTAAGCCTCTTCCACGAGCAAAACATGATCAGCACCAAAGCTCCATGGGTGTTAGAATCATTACAGTATAATCTAGATTATTGACTCTAGTGCAAGTGGGAGACTGAAGGAAATATGCCCTAGAGGCAATAATAAAGTTATTATTTATTTCCTTATAATCATGATAAATGTTTATTATTCATGCTAGAATTGTATTAACTGGAAACATAATACATGTGTGAATACATAGACAAACAAAGTGTCACTAGTATGCCTCTACTTGACTAGCTCGTTAATCAAAGATGGTTATGTTTCCTAACCATGAACAATGAGTTGTTATTTGATTAACGAGGTCGCATCATTAGTTGAATGATCTGATTGACATGACCCATTCCATTAGCTTAGCACACGATTGTTTAGTATGTTGCTATTGCTTTCTTCATGACTTATACATGTTCCTATGACTATGAGATTATGCAACTCCCGTTTACCGGAGGAACACTTTGGGTGCTACCAAACGTCACAACGTAATTGGGTGATTATAAAGGAGCATTACAGGTGTCTCCAAAGGTAGATGTTGGGTTGGCGTATTTCGAGATTAGGATTTGTCACTCCGATTGTCGGAGAGGTATCTCTGGGCCCTCTCGGTAATACACATCACATAAGCCTTGCAAGCATTACAACTAATATGTTAGTTGTGAGATGATGTATTATGGAACGAGTAAAGAGACTTGCCAATAACGAGATTGAACTAGGTATTGGATACCGATGATCGAATCTCGGGCAAGTAACATACCGATGACAAAGGGAACAACGTATGTTGTTATGCGGTCTGACCGATAAAGATCTTCGTAGAATATGTAGGAGCCAATATGGGCATCCAGGTCCCGCTATTGGTTATTGACCGGAGACATGTCTCGGTCATGTCTACATTGTTCTCGAACCCGTAGGGTCCGCACGCTTAAGGTTACGATGACAGTTATATTATGAGTTTATGCATTTTGATGTACCAAAGGTTGTTCGGAGTCTCGGATGTGATCACGGACATGACGAGGAGTCTCGAAATGGTCGAGACATAAAGATTGATATATTGGAAGCCTATATTTGGATATCGGAAGTGTTTCGGGTGAAATCGGGATTTTACCGGGTTACCGGGAGGTTACCGGAACCCCCCGGAAGCCATATGGGCCTTCATGGGCCTTAGTGGAAAAGGTGAAAGGGCTGCCCACAAGGGCTGCGCGCCTCCCCCCTTCCCCTAGTCCTATTAGGACTAGGAGAGGTGGCCGGCCACCCTTCCCCCTCTTTCCCACTTGGGGAATCCTAGTTGGAATAGGATTGGAGGGGAGTCCTACTCCCGGAAGGAGTAGGACTCCTCCTGCGCCTCTCTCTCTTGGCCGGCGCCCCCTCCCCCTTGGCTCCTTTATATACTGAGGTAGAGACACCCCAAAGACACACAAGTTGATCCACGTGATCTATTCCTTAGCCGTGTGCGGTGCCCCCTGCCACCATATACCTCGATAATACTGTAGCGGAGTTTAGGCGAAGCCCTGCTGCTGTAGTTCATCAAGATCGTCACCACGCCGTCGTGCTGACGGAACTCTTCCCCGACACTTTGCTGGATCGGAGTCCGGGGATCGTCATCGAGCTGAACGTGTGCTCGAACTCGGAGGTGTCGTAGTTTCGGTGCTTGATCGGTTGGATCGTGAAGACGTACGACTACTTCCTCTACGTCGTGTCAGCGCTTCCGCAGTCGGTCTGCGTTGGGTACGTAGACTACACTCTCCCCCTCGTTGCTATGCATCACATGATCTTGCGTGTGCGTAGGAAATTTTTTGAAATTACTACGAAACCCAACACGGTCCACCCGCGCTACTGCTACACAAGTGTTGCAGCAGCGCGCTTAAAGGAACCTCGCTGCTGCTAATAGCTATAGCGCGCTTCCCCTGTGAGCGCTACTGCTACAACCGCGCTGCTGCTAACTTTTCTCCACTCGCTACTGCTAATTTTAGTAGTTTTTTGTTTTTTTTCGGCATATTTGTTTTGTATTTGAATAGGCTTTATAGAAGAATCTTTAGCACATACAAATGTCATCATGATACACATACAAATGCCTGCGAGACCACAAATGTAATCATAGCATATACATACAAATAGTCTCGTCATAATCATCATCCAACACAAAGTGGTATCTTGTCATCATCTCGAAAATAGCGATACATGCAAGTCTCGAATACTTGCAACTACAACGTCATCCATCTAAACAAAGGTATACGCGAGAAGAGCTATCACTATGAGTGAGAGCGGAACTATGCAGTACATGAGATGGCGGTTATGAGTCCTCTCTCGCGCTAGCGTGAACCTCAAGTAACTAGCTTCTCCTTCTTGTCTGCTTTTGAAGCCTTTATGGCTGGCGTTCGAGAACCCATTCACTTGCGCCTGACACTCATGCCACTCGTTGTACACCCTCGGAACCTTCCCTTTGTACACGACATAGCAGTTCCATCTCGCCATCAAGAAACTAGGTACCTGTTAGAGATGCATGTTCATGAAGAGGATGTACAATCATATATATGCAACAAAATATACTAGAGAACACCGAAAAAGAAAGGGTTAGCAACTAGATGCAACATACAGTATGCAAATTAATTAACTAGAGGTACGCAGGTCATCGTACGCAAACTAACAAAGTAGCGTTACGCAAGTTCGACAGGGATCGTGGACATCACAAAGTTGCATCGCTACAAATAGTATACAAGTTCAACCGACACATATCATCATCATCATCATCGGCATCATAAATCACTAGAACTTCCATCCTTCCATATCATCAAGGATGGACCCTAGCTTCTTGAACGGCGTGAGGTCTAGACGTTGCATGCCTACGCGAGTTCGGACGTCAGCTCGTGATATAGGGCCGTGGTGGAACATCCCCTTCTCATCGATGACTTCTTTCATGATGATCGTCGCAATGTCGCTTTGGATGCGAAAGAAGTCATCTCTAAGTTTATAATCCGCTTCTCCATGAGATTCTAGCCACTTGTGGATATGATCATCATTTCTGCTTCTCATGCGAAGCTTTTGGTGATCCGTGTTGAACTGAATCATGAGATGGAGGATGTACAATCCATCCTTCTTGCTTGGTTTTGGGACTTGGATGTAGGAGAAGTTAGTTTTATGCGCGAAACCCATCTTCTTGTTCCTTTGTTTCCTGATCTGCATGTGGCCACCTCTAAAGCTGAAGCCTTGGAGAGCATCATCTAGAATATTCATTATGTGGGTGTAGTCTTTTTTCTCGTAGTCTCTGGAAGGGTCAAAATACACGACGTGGGAGACTTGCGGATAAAGAACGATAAGGACGGCGCGCTCATTGCTGCGGGGAAAAGACACCTCAAATTATTCCCCATAGAGAGAGAAGGAATGATTGAAATGTATGAAAGGGTTGTTCGAAACTGACTTACTTTGGATGATAAGGCACGAGGACAATTTCCCGGTCCTTATTCTGTACCATGAAGTTTTGGAGGTAGTCCCTAGCAGTTTCACGCTCAAAGTCGCCGAGACTCAAGAAAGACTCGTGCATGTAGTACGGATCCGCCACACAGATTTGCGAGACTTCTTCACTGTTCATGACAGAGCTCATATGTAGCGCAAAAAGGCGAACGATTGTAAAATCGAGCCGCCTTGTCAGAAACATCTCAAAGATATGGTCAAACCGCAGGAAGAACACCTCCGCGGGCCGTGTCTCGACGTAGCACTTCCCCTCAGGCACACGAGCCACGTATGTCGGATATCCTGGATCCTTTGAGGCTAGTAGGCTTTTCTCAGTCGACAGCACATGGTCGTGCAGTCTCCTGAGATCCCCTGATAGTGCCTCCAGCGGTTTTGGCGGTAGCATCGGCTCGCCCGTGAGATGGAACATGGCCGCACCTTTCACGGGTACACGCTCTTCAAAATGCATCGTTTGGTTGCTATGTGCTCTGGCTTGTTTGGAGGCAGCTATCTTCCCCGATCTCTTTCTCTCCTTTTTCTTGGGCACACCTTCTAGACCCTTCCTTAACCCCTGCCCCAGTGTTCCCGGGCTAAGTACTGTATAACCCTCGCGCTGGGATAGTTGAGCCTGTGTTGAGGCGGCATCTTCAGGCGTGTCCTGTGAGGATTTCATGAAGAGAGACTTTTGCAATCCCTGCTACGACCTTCCTGCCCGGGCATATCATCCATATCCTCATTAGCAAGCTGATAGCCCGATTCGTCATATGGTTGACTCATCAATTCTATGTCACAGTCATATGCGTTTGTATTGAGGAAATCCATAGGGTCGAACTCCGTCTCATCATCCATTCTCTGTTCTACATGACAAATTATATCAGCCAGCACTATTGCACCCCCTTCATCATGTCATCCGCCGCTCTCACCCGGCACTACAGGAGCTGGTAATTGCGTAGGCGGGGTGGTGGTCTCCGCACATGCTGGTTGATGTGTGGTTATTGGTGTGCTCTCGGCCGGCTCCAGACGAATAAGATTCTTCGGCCATAGCAGCACCCAGCCCTTGCAGTTTCCAATCCGCGGCGGGGTCTCGTCGTCCGCTCCCACATGCTGTACTGGAGGAGGCAAATCCTCGTGCCCCGATTTCACACTGGACAAGCTAACCCTGAAGTGCCCAGCAGGGATCGGCTGGTTGTGGAACGTGGGTTGCAAGGGGTCCATTATCATCCCCTTTCCCACGTCCACCTTCTGGCCTTTGATCAAGTAGAGTATGGTGCACGGGGTTTCTTTCGCCTGCAAACACATATGTCTGTGGCGTAAAACATCCGAAAGGCAACAAAAATGGAATATTATGTATATATATGTTGGTGCGACATGTAATTACCGTGACGGCGTCGAGCTCAACCAAAGACGAAGGCCCACCAAGCGCGCCAGAGACTGAGGACGGGCTGCTATGAGCGGGAGCGGCCGTGAGAGGAGGCCCAGTTGCGTGAGCAAGTGATGGTGCGATGGTGTTGTTGTTCATGGAGTTGCTCCCGACGAAACTGGGCAACGGGAAATCATGTACCGTCTTGTCTGGATTTTCCTTCGTCCAGTTGATGATAACTGGAACCAAGTTAGTAGCAAAATCATTTCTGCAGGCAGTTACAGCTGCATTGACTGCCTGTTGTAGCAACTCATATTTGTCCTCGGCTACTTTTTTTCCGTCCTCAGCTGCTTTTTTTTCGACCGCAAGCTTCACCTTCGCGTCGATGTCCGCCTGACTAAACTTCTTTTTCTGCTTCTTGGCCTCCGGGCCCTCGTTGTAAAACACCTTCCACGTGGCGCCATCTCCAGCGCCGTGCACACGACCATATTGCGGCCGCTGGCCCAAAGGGAGTCCCTTAAGTTCGTTCAAGGCCCGGTTGAGAGGGGTGTCCCACTTGGGCCTCATCGGAGAAGTAGGGTTTTCGGCTGCAAGCTGGTGTTGCTTCTCCAATAGTCTAATCAATTTCCTCGTGATCTTGTTCGTGTAAAACACCTTTTTCTCCTTGTCCCACTTGTAGCGGGCCCTGATGAAGTCATGCTCCAAGGGGTTGGTGAACTTCACGAAGGGGTCTGGGAGACCCGCGGCTTCATGTTCCGCGTCCTCCTTATCCCATATGGGCCTTTTACCGAGGTAGCCACAGCTTTCGAGGCGATGCTTCCCCGTGTTCCTTTGCTGAAGGCTCTTGAATTTCGCAGCCTTAGCCTTGGCGTCCTCGGTAGCGCAAGTGTCCTTAAACTTTTCGAACTCCTCTTCCGTAAGTGTTGGATTTTCCTCCAGAATCTTGGACAGGGGTTCCTCAGCCTCAATAGCTCGTTTCACCCTCGATTTCCAGGAGGCCAAATCATCGCTGAACATGCCCATGGCGTGATTGTTAATATTTTTCATCTTCAGATCATCCCACGGTTGTTCTATGTTATCATCCCGATCAGGGAACTTGAATCTCTTGTGCAACTTCGTTAGGAGCAACTGCGTCAAATGTTCTTTACTCCTTAAGTCATCGTCATTGATGCTCGCGCATTCCCATAGGATACATCCTACTTGGTTCCCATAGCACTTGCGAGGTTCTTCCGGCTCTAACGGCTCAAACTTGCCAGGTGCCATCTTTGTGATCACAAGTCGTCCAATCCCTAGTTTGTTAGGTTTTCGTATCCTCTACTTCTTATGCCTCTTTTCGGTACCGACATCGGCGCCGGTATCTTCCCCGGCGGTACCTTCCCCACCGGTCTCGGCGCCGCCATCGGTGCCGGCACCGTCGGTGTCGGTGTTGGCGTCAGTACTATCATCGAGGCGGACCTGCAAACCTTGTTTAGCAGTCAAAAAGTCGAGGTAGTCTTGTTCACCCTCATAATCCATCTCGTCTGCATCTTGGTCAGAAGGCCCAGTTTCTTCGTTGTTCGACATGTTTCCTATGATTAAGTGTCCTCATTTATTTCTAAAAGTATGAATAAATGAAAATGAGATAAAAAAGAAATCTATGTGCCAGCACTCGATATGCCAACTATGTAGCACAAATCATGCCTTTATTCACGGGAAATTTCGGCATGATCTTTGCTAAAAAATGGACATATCGAGCGCCTGAAATTCACCGGAACGGAAATGAATCAACATTCCAGCGTAACATAGGCAACTCGGATCATTTACCAAAACATGACATGTCCAAAACATGACATATCCACATATCACATGTCCAGTTCAAATTTGCATATAAATTCGGAAAATTTTGAAACCTATCTAAATTCATAACTAAATAGATAACCTAATTAACATAACTAAAACCTAAGTAAATTAACCCTAGCTAGCAGAGAGAGAGAGAGGGGGGGTGGTTTACAGAGGGTGCAGGGCGAGGAGGCAGGCCCGACGACGGCCGAGGTTGGGAGGGGAGGAAGTAGAGGAGGGAGGCGAGGGCCGACGGGTCGGGGGCGAGCGTGCCTGGGTCGGGGGCGAGCGCGCCGGGGTCGGGGGCGAGCGTGCCGGGGTCGGGGGCGAGCGCGCCGAGGTCGGGGGCAGGCGCGGCGGTGCGACGGGGCCGGGGAAGAGAGAGTGGGGATTTGGGGGAAAAGAGGCGGGATGAAGCAGGGAGAGGGAGAATTTTGGGTTAAGTGGACGTAGCAGTAGCGCGTTTACACGAAACGCGCTACTACTATTACTAGCAGCTATAGCGATTTTCTGCAAAAACCGCTACTGCTACCTTGACTAGGTGTAGCTCTTTTTCACTAAAGCGCTACTGCTATAACCAGTTTCCCTTTTTTCTTTTCCTCAGCATAATAGGAACATATATATTACATCATTGGACCCTTGCATAATAATGGATAAGTGTGTATACAAAATAGGAACATATATATATTACATCATTGGACCCATGCATAATAATGGCTAATTAAGTGTGTATACAAAATAGGAACATATATTTCCATTTTGCAAAAGCATGAAATATTAATCACACCTCTATCTCGAGATCAAGCACACGGTGGAGATGATGATGTAGGGAGGTCAAAAGTGCACAAAGCTCTTCTTGACAAAGAAAGATCTAGTTAGGGGGCAAATAGGTCACTTAACTAAATGCTACATCTACCTAGCTAGCTAATTTGGGAGGAGACAACTTCAACTAGTGGAGGGGGGAGGAAAAAGAGAAAGGAGATGAATTAATGGAGGTGGTGTAGTTATAGCTAGGAGTAATGAAGAGAGAGAAAGGTAGGTAGAAGAGGGAGAGTAATGGGGGGAGAAGTATTGAGGAAGAAGAAGAGTGAGAGAGGGAGGATGTGGGAGGTAGGGGAAAGGGAGGAGAGGAGATGGGGAGGGGAGGTGGAAAAGGTGGTGGGTGCTGCGTCTTAGCAGTAGCGCGGGAGAGAAAGCGCGCTGCTGCTAAGAGCGTAGCAACAGCGCGCTTTCCTATCACGCGCTACTGCTAAACGGGCCAACCCTGTGCACAATTTCAAAATTAGCAGTAGCGAGGTGACAAAAAAGCGCGCTGCTACTATGGCATTAGCAGCAGCGCGCTCCATGGCGCCGTGCTACTGGTAAACTTATGTCGTTGTGTACTGTCGGTGGATTTTTGTAGCAGCGCGGTTTAAGCGTCACGCGCTACTGCTAAGTTTGCACCAGTAGCGAGCTTTCCGTAGCCACGCTGCTACTACTTAGCAGTAGCGCCTGTTTTTATGCCGCGCTGCTGCTAAGATTCTGTGTATAAGGTTTTCCCTAATAGTGAATATAAGTGATATGATATGGCCATCATCATCTTGTACTTATGATCTCCATCTCCGAAGTACCGTCATGATCACCATCGTCACCGGTGCGACACCTTGATCTCCATCGTAGCATCGTTGTCGTCTCGCCAATCTTATGCTTCCACGACTATCCCTACCGCTTAGTGATAAAGTAAAGCATTATAGCGTGATTGTATTGCATACAATAAAGCGACAACCATATGGCTCCTGCCAGTTGCCGATAACTCGGTTACAAAACATGATCATCTCATACAATAAAATTTAGCATCATGTCTTGACCATATCACATCACAACATGCCCAGCAAAAACAACTTAGACGTCCTCTACTTTGTTGTTGCAAGTTTTACGTGGCTGCTACGGGCTTAGCAAGAACTGTTCTTACCTACACATCAAAACCACAACGATAGTTTGTCAAGTTGGTGTTGTTTTAACCTTCGCAAGGACCGGGCGTAGCCACACTTGGTTCAACTAAAGTTGGAGAAACTGACACCCGCCAACCACCTATGTGCAAAGCACGTCGGGAGAACCAGTCTTGCGTAAGCGTACGCGTAATGTCGGTCCGAGCCGCTTCATCTAACAATACCGCCGAACCAAAGTATGACATGCTGGTAAGCAGTATGACTTATATCGCCCACAACTCACTTGTGTTCTACTCGTGCATAACATCAACGCATAAAACCTAGGCTCGGATGCCACTGTTGGGGAACGTAGTAATTTCAAAAAATTTCCTACGCACACGCA
The DNA here is from genome assembly GCF_056163025.1 of Triticum urartu. Lineage (NCBI taxonomy): Eukaryota > Viridiplantae > Streptophyta > Magnoliopsida > Poales > Poaceae > Triticum > Triticum urartu. The sequence continues at coordinate 639,628,106 of NC_141875.1, forward strand.
AGATCATGGTGATGCATAGCAACGAGAGGGGAGAGTGTTGTCTACGTACCCTCGTAGACCGGCAATGGAAGCGTTGACACAACGTAGAGGAAGTAGTCATACGTCTTCCCGATCCGACCGATCCAAGTACCGAACGTACGACACCTCCGAGTTCTGCACACGTTCAACTCGGTGACGTCCCTCGAGCTCCGATCCAGCAAAGTGTTGAGGGAGAGTTTCGTCAGCACGACAGCGTGATGACGGTGATGATGTTCTACCGACGCAGGGCTTCGCCTAAGCACCGCTACGATATGACCGAGGTGGAATATGGTGGAAGGGGGCACCGCACACGGCTAAGGAACGATCACGAAGATCAATTTGTGTGTCATGGGGTGTCCCCTTGCCCCCGTATATATAGGAGGGAGAGGGGGAGGTGCGGCCGGCCCAAGGGGTGCGCCTGGAGGAGTCCTACTCCCACCGGGAGTAGGAGTCCCCCCTCTTGCCTTGTTGGAAAAAGGAAGGGAGAAGGGAGAAAGAGGAAAGGGGGGCGCCCCCCCTCCTTGTCCTATTCGGACTAGGGGGAGGGGGCACGCGGCCTGCCCTGGCCGGCCCTCCTCTTCTCCCTCAGGGCCCATGTAGGCCCAATAACCCCCGGGGGGGTTCCGGTAACCCCCCGGTACTCCAGTAAAATCCCGATTTCACCCGAAACATTTCCGATATCCAAATATAGGCTTCCAATATATCAATCTTTATGTCTTGACCATTTCGAGACTCCTCGTCATGTCCGTGATCACATCCGGGACACCGAACAACCTTCGATACATCAAAACACAAAAACCCTAATTACGATCGTCACCGAACTTTAAGCGTGCGAACCCTACGGGTTCGAGAACTATGTAGACATGACCGAGACACGTCTCCGGTCAATAACCAATAGCGGAACCTGGATGCTCATATTGGCTCCTACATATTCTACGAAGATCTTTATCGGTCAGACCGCATAACAATATACGTTGTTCCCTTTGTCATCGGTATGTTACTTGCCCGAGATTCGATCGTCGGTATCTCAATACCTAGTTCAATCTCGTTACCGACAAGTCTCTTTACTCGTTCCGTAATACATCATCCCGCAACTAACTTATTAGTTGTGATGCTTGCAAGGCTTGAGTGATGTGCATTACCGAGTGGGCCCATAGATACCTCTTCGACAATCGGAGTGACAAATCCTAATCTCGAAATACGCCAACCCAGCAAATACCTTCGGAGACACCTGTAGAGCACCTTTATAATCACCCAGTTACGTTGTGACGTTTGGTAGCACACAAAGTGTTCCTCCGGTAAACGGGAGTTGCATAATCTCATAGTCATAGGAACATATATAAGTTATGAAGAAAGCAATAGCAACAAACTAAACGATCAAGTGCTAAGCTAATGGAATGTGTCAAGTCAATCACATCATTATCCTAATGATGTGATCCCGTTAACCAAATAACAACTCATGTCTATGGTTAGGAAACATAACCATCTTTGATCAACGAGCTAGTCAAGTAGAGGCATATTAGTGACACTCTGTTTGTCTATGTATTCACACATGTATTATGTTTCCGGTTAATACAATTCTAGCATGAATAATAAACATTTATCATGATACAAGGAAATAAATAATAACTTTATTATTGCCTCTAGGGCATATTTCCTTCACGCTGGTCCTAGGGGCATTAGCACGACGACTTCCACAGTCTACTACAACAAGGTTTGTCTGGCTCTAGAGAAGGAGGGGCGATGACGGCGGCGTGCCTTCGGCTTGCTCCAGTGCTTGTAGTCGTCGCTAGGTGGTCCACGAATCTGGGTGTGATTTTTATTACCTCTGGTGTTCTTTTGTACTACCATGATTGGAGACAAATAAATTTGAAGTTTCTCACGCAAAAGAAAAACATGAAGAAATTCTCATAAAAAAATAAAAACCCAAACAGGTAGCAAAGGGAAAAAAAGGAGCGAGGGACACACCCAAGGCACTGGCACGCCACGGTCTCCTCCCCGCACGAGCACATCCAGCGCCACGACCGCCGTCGCCCCTACGGGCTACGGCCCTACCGCCCTCGTCGTTCCTGGTGGCCGTCCGGTCCGGTTTGGATTCGGCAGCGACTTGATCTCAGCGTTTTCGGGAAGGTTCCGCGTAGCGGAAAATAAAATCCTCACCGCTCGCCGTTCTCGCCTCGCCCACCCCGCACTCCTAAGCCCTAGGCCGCCGCCGCCGCCGCCGCCGCCGCCGCCTATCGTGCCGACGGGCCACCCTCCACCTTCCTCTACGTCTCTCCCTAGGTCGCCGCCCTATTCTCTCCCCGGACGCAGCCCGATAAAATCTCTGCTCGACCCTAGGCGGCGGCCAGCGAGGCGACGGCGCCGCCCCTCCTTCCACGCGACTCTGCGCCCTCGCCAGCCTCGGTCCTAGTTAGAAACCAGGATACAACCGACGTGGGCGTATCCAACTCGACGTGCTTCCGTGCTCATTGGCGGCGAAACCCCGGAGGGGGGGGGGGGGGGGGGGGAGCAAATCGCCGGCGGCGATGGCGGCGGCTGGGGAGGAGGCGGAGTGCTCCGCCGCCGCCGAAGAGCGGCCGCGCGAGCCCTTCGCCCGCGGCGGCCCGGTGTTCATCCCCTACATGGTGGGCCCTGTCTGCACCGTCCCCGAGTTCATCTCCTCCACGCTCCGCGAGGTTCAGGTGCCAGCCCCCCCTCTCCCCAAACCCTAGCTCTTCGATTCGCCCTAGAGTTTTGGTCTAATGGCATCTCGTTTCCGTTTTATGTCCAGTCCCTGCGTGACGAATTGGGCGACCCCGGGGACGAGTTCGATGACGAGCTATGGTAATCCCCAGATTTCATCATTCTGTGTCGGACACAAATCCTCCGCAGTCTGCTTAGTGTGTACTTCCATATTAATGATTTGACATTGCAATCTGTACTTTGTGTGTGTGTGTGTGTGTTTTGCAGCGTTGATGACCTGAGGGTGCTCTCTGAGGAGGAGCTTGTGGAGCGCGCTCTCCGGGAGGCTATGGAGGTGACCTCTCTACTGCTAATCCACTTGCTCTATTCCCTTTGGTGTCATTGGTATCTTGGTGATGCGAGTTTTTTACCCATGCATTTGTAGGAGGGCTGGGACTGTGGCGCTCCAGCACAATCAGCAGATCAGAGTTCTGGCGCTCCATCACAGCCATTGGATCAAAGGTTAGATGGGGGGTAAGCAGTCTGCTTTGGTTGATGCTTGGTTGCTGTATTTTTTGGTGTGGTTGATTTCTTATCTTGTATGATGGCTTAGGCAAGTTGGATTAAATTCAACATGAGCAGAGGATGCTTGGAAAATGTTGGCATGGTGGTTACTAGTTAGCTTCCATGCCAATCAAAAAAATTAGCAAGGTAGGCTTTCCCAAGGTGTCTGCTGTAGTATGTTTTACATGTCATGACATGCAAGTCAGAACTCGTAGCAAGAGCACCTGAGAATTAGTGTTGTAGTGACACTTTTGTGAACTTATGCTACCCCTAGCTGCATTTTTGACATTTGATAATTCGCTTTGTTTTGCCTTATATGGCTGATATGATCTGATGTGTTCTTTTGGTCTAGCACATGCAGAATGTCAGCGAGTTCCACCCCTGGAAATGAGACTGTCACCTCAAGCGCATCAGCTGAAACACAAAGTTCAGTATCAGCTCCCGGTGATATGGCAATTGGACTGCATGAACCACAAGGCAGCAATGGGAAAACAAGAGGTGGAAAGAGGAAAACCAGAGAGAGGAATGGAAACAATGGTGCCCTCACCTCAGATTCAACAGCTGAAAGAGAGACATCTGGATCACCTGTTGAGTTGGCGATTGTACCACATGAATCAGAAGGGAGCAAGGGGAAACCCAGAGGCAGAAAGGGTAAAAATGTAACCTCTTCAACTCCATCAATTGAAAGTGAAACACCTGTATTGCCTAGTGAGGATATGTCAGTTGTTCCTCATGATCCAGAAGGTACAGATGGTCAAACAGAACGTAAAAAGTGTAAAAAGAGAGGCAGGCATTTTGATCGGGAAGTTCGAGCGCATATTTTACAGGTATGACACCATTTGTTTCCTACGTGCTTTGTTAAATGCATTTTTTTTATAAATCTGTCTTGTGTAGTCAGTGTAGTTGCTTTATGCCTTTGTTGCATCATTTCAGTTGGAGCATGTCCTCCTAGATTACTTTAGGTTTCTGGCTAAGAACCAATGATATACAGGGTTTGGCCATTTTGACAATATGATCAGCTGGTTAATAGAGACTTCTGCTGGCGCTGCCAGTTGGTAAGTTTGAAGAATATAAAGCAAGTCTGCGATAGTTGAAAAAGAAACTAGTTCAATTATCCAAACATTTCATATTTACCTATTCTACTAGAATAGATTGAATTCTGCAAAATATATTATAGAACCAGGCTTTAATGAGGATTGCCCAGGTTTCAGTGATATACATGTACATTGTAAAACATTTCCTGAATATTAGTTAGTGGTAGCCTGTGTATTCTCTCGTCATTTAAGTGCATTTATAAATGCATCCGTTTTAGCACCTACAAATATTGATCGTTGTTTTGCATCATATTTTTTCATGGTATTATCATAATCAGGGGAGTTATCTTAGTAAAGCAGAGAAGATGTCAGAGATCATGGTAAAGCAAGAAGATGACAAACGTGCAGCAAGGCTGCACTCATTCAGGTAACGTGGTTAAACTTTGTTTGCCTATATTTAGGCACCATGGATTTTCTTTGTGGCTTTTATTGAATCTTGGTGGGGTGGTATTATTCAAGCCATCACATAGAGATTCTGCCTGCACAATGGTAGATGTAATAACAGTTTGATACTAACTTAACTTTCTGGCATCCTCAATCTCTTACTTATAGAAAGACTTTAGTTTCTAAGATATGTTTTTGTTCAAACATAGCTGCAGAATTTTACGAAGTAGTATTCAGAACCAGATGTACTCAGTTCATTTTTGTTCTGACTCAGATTGAACTCAGAATTCTCGAAGCCTTGGAAACTGCTAAAGAACCTCAATTAAACATAATTAACGGTCTATTATACTCCATATGATTCACATATTTCCTCACCGTGATGTGCGCGCAGACAAAAAACCATTTAATTGAGTTGAAAATAGACTATGCCAATCCTAATCAAAGCACTGAAAGAAACTAATCGCTCCACATCACGCTACCATGCTGCCCACACTTCCTCCACCAACATCAATCCAGGCATGCGTGCTTGGCGTTTACCAGTTCCCCAACCAGCTTGCTCCCTGAGAAAGCCTTCCTGAGATTAAAAGGAAAAGGTTTGAAGGTTGATCTCTGGGAGACAGCTTTGATAGCAAGCTTTCGGATCGAACCGATATGCTACTGGTTCCTGTTCCAGTTTCAAATAAGATGGTTTCTCCTCAGAAAACTTTTGACATTAGTTAAGAGTAGTGTCCCCTCACCGAGTGCTTCTTGAGCATTTTGGTTGCACTTCCGCTGGTTTATTTGTAGGTAAATTGTGGTGCTGTGTTCAGGCAAATTTGGAGGCAATATTTTTGTATAATACACCAAATAGATTTTTATAACCTCTAAACAAACATAAAAGCAGCATTGTCAGCTGCAGTTGCGTAAGGTTGGTTTCACTTCAGCCATTTTAGAATGCATAGATTCAACCGTTCGTATGCAAGTGTGCGGGAGTCGTACTAATAATAGAGCATATAGATGGAGTAGATGAAATGTGACTTCGTAACAGGAACTAGCATAGAGCCTCGTATGTGGAGACGTGGAATGCTAGGAGTGCATCAAATGTGAGTTTTGCCTGGAACAAGGTTTCTTTCAGTACCGTGAAGCTTGGGAAAACAGAAATCAGCATATATTATTTGGGTCACCAGGGAGAAAACGTCGCTAATGCATCATATATTGAAACAGGTGTCCTGAGGCTGGGGACATTGAAGCTTGCCCTTAGCCCCTTAGTCTTTGTGTCAAGTTGGACCTAGCTCCTTTGGATTTAGATCCTGATGGCCATGTCATCATTTACTATTACTCCCCCCGTTCCAGAATATAAGGTGTATTGGTTTCCATGCAAGTCAACCATTTAAAAGTTTGACCAAGATTATAGAACAAAATAGGAACATCTGCAATACCTTATAGATAAAATATGAAACTATCTTTCATGATCGATCAAATGATATAAATTTGATATTGATATATTTTTCTAAAAACTTGGTTAAACATGCACTCGTTTGACATTTAAAAAAACAAATACACCTTATATAAAGGAACAGAGGGAGTATTAATTAATTACTGAATAACTGCTCAAGAGAAACTAAATAATTTTGTCCTTAATTATCTTATGTTATCCAATTAAGACCATAATATAGATGCTTTTGTTTGATCTGCTCTGTTCTTTACAATATTATTATTTGAGTGCAGTGGTGATTCTGTGATGTCCAAAGGCTCTAAGGCATCGGCGGAGAAAATTGACTTGGCAAAATCTCTTAAATACAACAGTGCCCACAGTGCCCCCTGGAAGGTATGGTTTTATCACTTGCAACATGCAAACATTTCTTTATGGAAGTTCTTTTTGTTTTCAGAAATTTTCTCTTCTCACCGTTTTTTTTTGTGTTCCAGAACAAAGCTTCGAAATCTGACGAACACATGCCTATAGTTTATCCAGAAGCAATTCTTTGTGTCGAAATTTATGAGTGCAGGCATGGCTCTGTGAAAGTAATTTCTTGGAACTTTCGTTACATGCTCTTATCTTTATGTTGAAATATGCGTAGATTAAGTTTTGTTCTGATCTCTTTGCCTCGTGCAGAATCAGGAATTTCTTGTGTTGGGGAGCCAGCTCCTCACAGATCTGAAGGACAATATTTACTGTTCGACTAATAAGTTGATGGAGTTGAACAAGCTACACAATCATTCTGGCTATTTTCTTATTGAGGTTTTGCTTTCTTTTAATTCTTTTGCAAATCTATGATGACACACTATTGCAGAAGTGCCACGGGTTCGCTAATCTCCACTCTTTTATCAGGACACGTTCTACAATGACACTAGACATTATTCTGCCGTTGATTACAGTAAGCCTATACTTGACTGGCTTGACAATTCCAGTGATGAGGTGGCGGAGAAGTGGGACGCCATTAGTTCTGGCGTGTTGAAGAAACGACAAAAGGACTTATTGAAGGGCTTGCATATTTCAAATGTGCCCGAGTTTAAATCTGCAAACATGCAAAGTACCTACTTTTCAGACCTGCACTTCCGGCTTGGTGCTGGGTACCTCTACTGCCACCAGGTTCCACTCTTATTCTCTTCATCGTATCTAACCAGTCCCTTAGTTGTTGAGAAAAAGATTTGGTGTCTAGAATCTAAGAACAGATAACTTAGAACTGCCATACTGTGTGACGCTTAATATTCAATTTGCGTGCGCAGAAAAAATTGTATATCATCTTGTTTTATATTAAAGAAAGAACCGATATCATTTCCCTCATGTCTCTGGCCTGCACATTTTCAGGGGAACTGCAAGCACACGTTTGTGATTAGAGACATGAGGCTGATCCACCCGGAGGACACGCAGAACCAAGCGGAGTACCCTCTCATGACGTTCCAAATGCAGAGGCGTTTCCAGAAGTGTTCAGTGTGCCAGATCTACCTCGCCACGAAGATGACGGTGGACGATAAATGGGCTCCCAATAATCCCTGCTATTTCTGCAAGCAGTGCTACTACCTCCTCCACTACAAGGAGGACGACTCGCTGTTATACCATCATACCGTGTATGATTACTTCCAAGACTAGAAGGTTTCTTTTCTTCTCCATACCAAAAGCCATGAAGGCCTGGCTTTTACCGCTGGTTCTCTCTTTGTGTACAGTATATTCAATTTTGAAGGTTTTATAGGGAATTTATTTTTGAAAGGTTTGATGTGTATTCTTTGGCTGCATACGTTTTTGAATTTTGAAAGTCACCGGGTGTGTAAATATATGAACCGCCTTTTCCAAATTATACTCTATATTGCTCATTGATTGCTAAGGCTGCGGGAGCTTGTGGCACTAGTGTCGATTCGACTAGGAAGAAACTATCTCATGCCAATTAGATATGTGTTTCTTGCTTATCATGGCTTCAAAATAACTAAAGACTAATCCACAAAAAACAACAACTTCAGGCTTACCAGGAAAAAATATAACTTCAATCTTGGGTAGAACTTAGAGCATAATTGGTTTGATGCCAAAAGTTGGCATGCCAAATTTTGGCAAGTGCCAAATATAGGCTAGAGATTGGTTGCTTGCCAATTTTCATTGCCAATCTCATAAAAAGTTATCAAATGTTGGCAACTTCTGATTTTGCCAAATGTTGGCTCCAAATATTGGCAATGCCAAATGTTGGTAGCAAACTAATCATGCTTTTAGAAAGCAAAGACTGGAGCAACAATAAATGGAAGTAGTTTGCAAAAAAAAAATGGTAATAGAGTAGTTTGTTTTCATCCTAGCAGGCAAGCCACCTTTTCTTTTTAAACGTGTGGGCGTTTGCATCTCGCTCACACACATGGATCAACGTCTGTATGTGTTTGCACGAATCTTGGCATGTTTTGCCAGATTTTTTATGCCAGGTAGGACTGGGCTGGTGTGTGGGCATCCATCCGGTCGCCTACACGTCTGTTTCATCACGGGGTGGGTGGGTGAGGAGGAGGGAGGCTAAAAACATGTAAAAGAATTACTACTATTGTTGCAAGATACTGGTGGGGAGGAGATGAAAATAAAAGGAGGATGTATTGAAAAAATGGCAAGATATAGCTATTCCAAAATGTGAAGGGGGAATGGGTTTTAGAGATTTTGGTCTCTTTAATCAAGCTATGCTGGCTAAGCAAGGATGGAGACTAGTGACTAATCCTGACTCGCTTTGTGCTAAGGTTCTCAAGGGACGATACTTTCACGACTGATTTTATGTCTGCAGCAAATAAGAGGAACTCCTCACATACATGGAAAGCCATATTACATGGCAGAGAGGTGTTGAAACTGGGCTAGTTAAACGCATCGGAGACGGAGCAAGTATAAAAATTTGAGAGGATCCATGGATTGTTTCTAATCATGGCTACCGGTCTATCCTTCGGCTATCAGGCTCTACTGCTACTAAGGTGGAAGAGCTCATCGATCAGGAGAATGGCACCTGGAATATGGAAGTATTGGAGTCAAACTTCGTGACGCCGGATATTCAGGCAATATGTGCAATGCCGATCGGCAACTTGGGAAATGATGTATGGGCTTGGGAGAAGGAGAAACATGGCAGTTTCATTGTTCGTTCGGCCTATAAAACGCTAAGCAATTGGGTACGACAGTCAGACGCTCCATCTACGTCAGTAGCTGCCGGAAGTTCTTTCTGGAAAAAAGTTGTGGAAAATAGCTGTACCGCCTAAAGTAAAGAATCTCTGGTGGCGAGTCAGAAAGGAATTTGTTCCCTGTAGGTTTGTTCTGTTGAGAAGGCACATAGAGAAATTGCCTTTTTGTGAATTGTGTGGGGACGAGGAGACTATCATCCATGCTCTATTTTCAGTGTACCTGGGCAAGGCTCTTTGGAAAGAAATGAAAGAGTTCGCGCACATTAAAATTCTAGAGCTACACCCGCAAAGATATTGAAGGTATTGCTAGGCTCTGATCAATTCACATGTAATGTCCTTTGTGGTTGCTGGGCGGTTTGGTCGGAGAGAAATGATAGGACCCATGGGAAGAAGGAAAGATCAGTGCAAGCTTCTGTTTGTTGGGCACTGGATAATGTTGTTGATCTAACAACCATAGGCAAAGAAGTTAAACCTTCGGAAAAGTTGAAGACATTTCAATGGGTACCTCCAGATAGGGGAATCCTTAAGATCAATGTTGATGCCGTGTTCTTTGACTATACTGGTGGCGGTAGCACAGGTCTGGTGATCAGAGATGCGAATGGCATGCTTATAAGAGCTCAGGCTCAATGGTATCGTGTTGCATCCGGTGCTCAAATGATGGAATTGTTGGCTATCCGGGATGGAATCCAAATATCAAAAGATCTAGGTCACACCAGGATCTGTATAGAGAGTGATGCTAAGGAGATGGTGAAAATGTGCAATTCTGATTTCTCATAGAGATCGGCCTTTACTGCCGTTTGCCATGAGATCAAAGAGCTAATTGGAGGTTTTATTAGATGTGAGCTTACTTTTGTACATAGGGAAGCCAATGAAGCGGCTCACCGATGCGCAAATCAGGCCACAGAGGAGAGAAGGAGATGTCTATGGATTAATTATATGCCAACTTTCCTAGCTGATTGTATCCGGTTTGATGTAGTTCCCTTTTTTGAGTAATATAAGCTCTTGATTGGAAAAAAAACTCTCTCTTTACCCGAACATGTTATTTTGTCATGTCTTTTTGTAGTGCTACATGGCAACTGCCTAGTGTTAGTAGGTAGCAACTCCTAAAGTTTTCAAATCATGGCAACTTTAGTAGACCAGACCATACATGGCAACATCTGCAGTTGTCCAAAAATGGCATCTGGCACTTGACCTGAGATGACAACTTCAATTGAGCAACCATGGCAACTGTAGTTGTCAGACATGGCAACTGTAGTTCAACAACATGACAACTTCAGTTAAACGAACATGGAAGAGAGTCCAGACCATGGCAACTGCGAGGACGCATGGTGACTGTCACGCAGGGCGTACGGGACCGTGAGGTAGGAGGCCGGACGCACGGGCGTGTGGGCGTTATCTATTTTTCCCACACGTAGGCGTGTGGAAGGGACCGCGAGGCAAAAGACCGGACGTGTGGGCATTACTTATTTTACGCACATGTAGACATGTGGACTGGTTTGAAGGAAATATAACCTAGAGGCAATAATAAATTTGTTATTTATATTTTCTTATATCATGATAAATGTTTATTATTCATGCTAGAATTGTATTAACCGGGAACTTAGTACATGTGTGAATACATAGACAAACAGAGTGTCCCTAGTATGCCTCTACTTGACTAGCTCGTTAATCAAAGATGGTTAAGTTTCCTAGCCATGGACATGTGTTGTCATTTGATGAACGGGATCACATCATTAGAGAATGATGTGATGGACAAGACCCATCCGTTAGCTTAGCATAATGATCGTTCAGTTTTATTGCTACTGTTTTCTTCATGACTTATACATGTTCCTCGGACTATGCAATTATGCAACTCCCGAATACCGAAGAAACACTTTGTGTGCTATCAAACGTCACAAGGTAACTGGGTGATTATAAAGATGCTCTACAGGTGTCTCCGATGGTGTTTGTTGAGTCGACATAGATCGAGATTAGGATTTGTCACTCCGTCTATCGGAGAGGTATCTCTGGGCCCTCTCGGTAATGTACATCACTATGAGCCTTGCAAGAAATGTGACTAATGGGTTAGTTGTGGGATGATTCATTACGGAACGAGTAAAGAGACTTGCCGGTAACGAGATTGAACTAGGTATCATGATACCGACGATCGAATCTCGGGCAAGTAACATACCGATGACAAAGGGAACAACGTATGTTGTTATGCGGTTTGACCGATAAAGATCATCGTAGAATATGTAGGAACCAATATGAGCATCCAGGTTTCGCTATTGGTTATTCACCGGAGACGAGTCTCGGTCATGTCTACATAGTTCTCGAACGCGTAGGGTACGCACGCTTAACATTTTGTGACGATTTGTATTATGAGCTATGTGATTTGATGACCGAAGTTTGTTCGGAGTCCCGGATGAGATTGGGTACATGACGAGGAGTCTCGAAATGGTCGAGATGTAAAGATTGATATATTGAAAGGATATATTCGGACATCGGAAAGGTTCCGAGTGATTCGGGTATTTTTTGGAGTACCGGAGAGTTACGAGAATTCGTATTGGGCCTTAATGGGCCATACGGGAAAGGAGAGAAAGGCCTCAAGGGTGGCCGCGCCCCTTCCCCATGGACTCGTCCGAATTGGACTAGGGAAAGGGGGCGTCCCCTTCATTCCTTCTCCTTCTCCCTTCCCTTTTTCCTATTCCATGTGGGAGGTGGAATCCTACTAGGACTAGGGAGTCCTAGTAGGACTCCGCACTTTGGGCGCGCCCTATGAGGGCCGGCCTCCTCCTCCCTCCGTCCTTTATATACGTGGCCAGGGGGCACCCCATAGACACACAAGTTGATCATTGATCTCTTAGCCGTGTGCGGTGCCCCCCTCCACCATAATCCACCTCGGTCATATCGTAGCGGTGCTTAGGCGAAGCCCTGTTCCGGTAGCATCATCATCACCGTCATCACACCGTCGTGCTGACGAAGCTCTCCCTCGACACTCTGCTGGATCGTGAGTTCATGGGACGTCACCGAGCCGAATGTGTGCAGATCGCGGAGGTGCCGTACTTTCGGTACTAGGATCGGTATCGTGAAGACGTACGACTACATCAACCGCATTGTCATAACGCTTCTGCTTATGGTCTACGAGGGTACGTGGACAACACTCTCCCCTCTCGTTGCTATGCATCACCATGATCTTGTGTGTGCGTAGGATTTTTTTGAAATTACTGCGTTCCCCAATAGTGGCATCCGAGCCAGGTCTATGCATAGATGTTATATGCACGAGTAGAACACAAAGGAGTTGTGGGCGTGGGTATATACATATTGCTTGCCATCACTAGTTGATTCTTGATTCGGCGGTATTGTTGGATGAAGTGGCCCAGACCGACATTACGCGTACGCTTACGCGAGACTGGTTCTACCGACGTGCTTCGCACGCAGGTGGCTGGTGGGTGTCAGTTTCTCCAACTTTAGTTGAATCGGATTCAATGAACAAGGTTCTTTCTGAAGATCAAAAAGCAATCACTATACCGCGTTGTGGTTTTTGATGCGTAGGTAAGAACAGTCCATGCTCAGCCCGTAGCAGCCACGTAAAACTTGCAACAACAAAGTAGAGGACGTCTAACTTGTTTTTGCAGGGCATGTCATGATGTGATATGGCCAAGACGTGATGAGATATAAATTGTTTTATGAGATGATCATGTTTTGTTAAAGTTATCGGCAACTGGCATGAGCCTCATGGCTGTCTCTTTGTTGCATAAGATGCAAGCGCCATATAATTGCTTTACTTTATCACTATGCGATAGCAATAGTTGCAAAATCAATAGTTGGTGAGACAACCATGTGATGACACGTTAATAAAGATCAAGATGATGGAGATCATGGTGTCATGCCGGTAACGATGGTGATCATGACGGTGCTTTGGAGATGGAGATCAAAGGCACAAGATGATGATGGCCATATCATATCACTTATATTGATTGCATGTGATGCTTATCCTTTATGCATCTTATTTTTCTTAGTTCGGCGGTAGCATTATAAGATGATCTCTCACTAAATTTCAAGGTATAAGTGTTTTCCCTGAGTATGCACCGTTGCTACAGTTCGTCGTGCCGAGACAACACGTGATGATCGGGTGTGATAAGCTCTACGTTCACATACAACGGGTGCAAGCCAGTTTTGCACACACAAAATACTTGGGTTAAACTTGACGAGCCTAGTATATGCAGATATGGCCTCGGAACACTGAGACCGAAAGGTCGAGAGTGAATCATATAGTAGATATGATCAACATAGTGATGTTCACCATTGAAACCTACTCCATCTCACGTGATGATCGGACATGGTTTAGTTGATATGGATCATGTGATCACTTAGATGATTAGAGGGATGTCTATCTAAGTGGGAGTTCTTAAGTAATATGATTAATTGAACTTTAATTTATCGTGAACTTAGTCCTGATAGTATTTGCATATCTATGTTGTAGATCAATTGCTCACATATAGCTTCCCTGTTTTATTTATGATATGTTTCTAGAGAAAACTATGTTGAAAGATGTCAGTAGCAATGATGCGGACTAGCTCCGTGATCTGAGGATTATCCTCATTGCTGCACAGAAGAATTATGTCGTTGATGCACCTCTAGGTGACGGACCTATTGCAGGAGCAGATGCAGACGTTATGAACGTTTGGCAAAGCTCGGTATGATGACTACTTGCTAGTTTAGTGCACCATGCTTTATGGCTTAGAACCGGGACTTCAAAAATGTTTTGAACGTCATGGAGCATATAAGATGTTCCAAGAGTTGAAATTGGTATTTCATACTCATGCCCATGTCAAGAGGTATAAGACCTCTGACAGTACTTTGCCTTGCAAGATGGAGGAGAATAGCTCAACCAGTGAGAATGTGCTCAGATTGTCTGGGTACTACAATTGCTTGAATCATGTGGGAGTTAATCTTCCAGATAAGATAGTAATTGACAAAATTTCTCTAGTCACTATCACCAAGTTACTAGAACTTCGTGATGAACTATAATATGCAAGGGATGACGAAAAATAGTTCCCGAGCTCTTCGCGATGCTAAAATCGGCGAAGGTAGAAATTAAGAAAAGCATCAAGTGTTGATGGTTGACAAGACCACTAGTTTCAAGTAAAAGGGCAAGGGAAAGAAAGCAAACCTCAAGAAGAATGGCAAGCAAAAGTTGCCACTCCCATGAAGAAGCCCAAAACTAGACCCAAGCCTGAAACTAAGTGCTTCTACTGCAAAGGAAATGGTCACTGAAAGCAGAACTGCCCTAAATACTTGGCGGATAAGAAGGATGACAAAGTGAACAAAAGTATATATGATATACATGTTATTGATGTGTACTTTACTAGTGTTCATAGTAACCCCTAGGTATTTGATACCGATTCAGTTGCTATGATTAGTAACTCGAAACAGGAGTTACAAAATGAACAGAGACTAGTTGAGGGAAAAGTGACGATGTGTGTTGGAAGAGATTCTAAGGTTGATAAGATCACCATCGCACACTCCCTTTACCTTCGGGATTAGTGTTGAACCAAAAATAAATGTTAGTTGATGTTTGCGTTGAGCATAAATATGATTGGATCATGTTTATTGCAATACAATTATTCATTTAAGTCAAAGAATAATTGTTGTTCTATTTACATGAATAAAACCTTCTATGGTCATACACTCAATATAAATGGTTTATTGAATCTCGATCGTAGTGATACACATATTCATAATATTGAATCCAAAAGATGCAAAGTTAATAATGATAGTGCAACTTAAATGTGGCACTGCCGTTTAGGTCTTATTGGTGTAAAGCGCATGAAGAAACTCCATGCTGATGGACTTTTGGAATCACTTGATTATGAATCACTTGATGCTTGCGAACCATTCCTCATGGGCAAGATGACTAAGACTCAGTTCTTCGGAACAATGGAGTGAGCAAACAAACTTGTTGGAAATAATACATACTGATGTGTGCGGTCTAATGAGTGTTGAGCCTCGCGGCGGGTATCGTTATTTTCCGACCTTCACATATGATTTGAGCAGATATGTGTATATCTACTTGATGAAACATAAGTCTGAAACATTTGAAAAGTTCAAAGAATTTCAGAGTGAAGTGGAAAATCATCGTAACAAGAAAATAAAGTTTCTATGATCTGATCGCGGAAAAAAATATTTGAGTTACGAGTTTGGTCTTCATTTGAAACAATCTGGAATAGTTTCGCAACTCACGCCACCTGGAACACCACAATGTAATGGTGTGTCCGAACGTCATAACCGTACTTTATTAGATATGGTGCAATCTATGATGTCTCTTACCGAATTACCACTATCGTTTTGGGGTTATGCATTAGAGACAGCTGCATTCACGTTAAATAGGGCACTATCTAAAAATCCGTTGAGACGACACCGTATGAACTGTGGTTTAGCAAGAAACCTAAGTTGTCATTTTTTAAAGTTTGGGTTGCGATGCTTACGTGCAAAAGTTTCAAACCGATATGCTCGAACCCAAATCGGAGTAGTGCGTCTTCATAGGATACCCCAAAGAAACTATTGGGTACACCTTCTATCACAGATCCGAAGGCAAGATATTTTGTTGCTAAGAATGGATCCTTTCTAGAGAAGGAGTTTCTCTCGAAGGAAGTGAGTGGGAGGAAAGTAGAACTTGATGAGGTAATTGTACCTTCTCCCTTATTGGAAAGTAGTTCATCACTGAAATCAGTTCCAGTGATTCCTACACCAGTAAGTGAGGAAGCTAATGATGATGATCATGAAACTTCTGATCAAGTTACTACCGAACCTCGTAGGTCAACTAGAGTAAGATCCGCACCTGAGTGGTACGGTAATCCTGTTTTGGAAGTCATGTTACTTGACCATGACGAACCTACGAACTATGAGGAAGCGATGATGAGCCCAGATTCCGCAAAATGGCTTGAGGCCATGAAATCTGAGATGGGATCCATGTATGAAAACAAAGTGTGGACTTTGGTTGACTTGCCCGATGATTGGCAAGCCATAGAGAATAAAAGGATCTTCAAGAAGAAGACTGACGCTAACGGTAATATTACTGTCTACAAAGCTCGAATTGCCGCAAAACGTTTTCGACAAGATCAAGGTGTTGACTACGATGAGATTTTCTCACTCGTATCGATGCTTAAAAGTCTATCCGAATCATGTTAGCAGTTGCCGCATTTTATGAAATCTGGCAAATGGATGTCAAAACTACATTCCTTAATGGATTTCTTAAAGAAGAGTTGTATATGATGCAACCAGAAGGTTTTGTCGATCCTAAAGGTGCTACCAAAGTGAGCAAGCTCCATCGATCTATCTATGGACTGGTGCAAGCATCTCGGAGTTGGAATATATGCTTTGATAAAGTGATCAAAGCATATGGTTTTATACAGACTTGCGGTGAAGCCTGTATTTACAAGAAAGTGAGTGGGAGCACTACATCATTTCTGATAAGTATATGTGAATGACATATTGTTGATCGGAAATAATGTATAATTTTTTGGAAGGCATAAAGGAGTGTTTGAAAGGAGTTTTTCAAAGAAATACCTCGGTGAAGCTACTCACATATTGAGCATCAAGATCTATAGAGATAGATCAAGACGCTTGATATATTTTCAATGAGTACATGCCTTGACAAGATTTTGAAGTAGTTTAAAATGGAACAGTCAAAGAAGGAGTTCTTGCATGTGTTGCAAGGTGTGACGTTGAGTAAAGACTCAAAACCCGACCACAGCCGAAAATAGAAAGAGAATGAAAAGTCATTCCCTATGCCTCAGTCATAGGTTCTATAAAGTATGCTATGCTGTGTACCAGACCTATTGTGTACCTCACCATAAGTTTGGCAAGAGGGTACAATAGTGATCCAGGAGTGGATCACTGGTCAGCGGTCAAAAATATCCTTAGTGGAATAAGGAAATGTTTCTCAGTTATGGAGGTGACAAAGAGTTCATCATAAAGAGTTACGTCGATGCAAGCATTGACACCGATCTGGATGACTCTAAGTCTCGATCTAGATACATATTGAAAGTGGGAGCAATTAGTTAGAGTACCTCCCTGCAAAGCATTGTAGACATAGAAAATTTGCAAAATACATACAGCTCTGAATGTGGCAGACCCGTTGACTAAATTTCTCTCACAAGCAAAACATGATCACTCTTTGGGTGTTAATCACATAGTGATGTGAACTAGATTATTGACTCTAGTAAACCCCTTGGGTGTTAGTCACATGGAGATGTGAACTAATCACATAAAGATGTGAACTATTGGTGTTAAATCACATGACAATGTGAACTAGATTATTGACTCTAGTGCAAGTGGGAGACTAAAGGAAATATTCCCTAGAGGCAATAATAAAGTTGTTATTTATATTTCCTTATATCATGATAAATGTTTATTATTCATGCTAGAATTGTATTAACCGGAAACTTAGTACATGTGTGAATACATAGACAAACAGAGTGTCCCTAGTATGCCTCTACTTGACTAGCTCATTAATCAAAGATGGTTAAGTTTCCTAGCCATGGACATGTGTTGTCATTTGATGAACGGGATCACATCATTAGAGAATGATGTGATGGACAAGACCCATCCGTTAGCTTAGCATAATGATCGTTCAGTTTTATTGCTACTGCTTTCTTCATGACTTATACATGTTCCTCTGACTATGAGATTATGCAACTCCCGAATACCAGAGGAACACCTTGTGTGCTATCAAACGTCACAACGTAACTGGGTGATTATAAAGATGCTCTATAGGTGTCTCCGATGGTGTTTGTTGAGTTGGCATAGATCGAGATTAGGATTTGTCACTCCGTCTATCGGAGAGGTATCTCTAGGCCCTCTCGGTAATGTACATCACTATGAGCCTTGCAAGCAGTGTGACTAATGAGTTAGTTGCGGGATGATGCATTACGGAACGAGTAAAGAGACTTGCCGGTAACGAGATTGAACTAGGTATGATGATACCGATGATCGAATCTCGGGCAAGTAACGTACCGATGACAAAGGGAACAACGTATGTTGTTATGCGGTTTGACCGATAAAGATCTTCGTAGAATATGTCGGAACCAATATGAGCATCCAGGTTCCGCTATTGGTTATTGACCGTAGATGAGTCTCGGTCATGTCTACATAGTTCTCGAACCCGTAGGGTCCGCACGCTTAACGTTCTGTGACGATTTGTATTATGAGTTATGTGATTTGATGACCAAAGTTTGTTCGGAGTCCTGGATGAGATCGGGGACATGACGAGGAGTCTCGAAATGGTCGAGACGTAAAGATCGATTTATTGGAAGGCTATATTCGGACATCGGAAAGGTTCCGAGTGATTCGGGTAATTTTGGGAGTACCGGAGAGTTACGGGAATTCGTATTGGGCCTTAATGGGCCATACGGGAAAGGAGAGAAAGGCCTCAAGGGTGGCCGCGCCCCTTCCCCATGGACTCGTCCGAATTGGACTAGGGAAAGGGGGTGCCCCCTTCCTTCCTTCTCCTTCTCCCTTCCCTTTTTCCTATTCCATGTGGGAGGTGGAATCCTACTAGGACTAGGGAGTCCTAGTAGGACTCCACACTTTGGGCGCGCCCTATGAGGGCCGGCCTCCTCCTCCCTCCATCCTTTATATACGTGGCCAGGGGACACCCCATAGACACACAAGTTGATCATTGATGTCTTAGCCGTGTGCGGTGCCCCTCTCCACCATTATCCACCTCGGTAATATCATAGCGGTGCTTAGACGAAGCCTTGTTCTGGTAGCATCATCATCACCGTCATCACGCCGTCGTGCTGACGAAGCTATCCCTCGACACTCTGCTGGATCGTGAGTTCGTGGGACGTCACCAAGCCGAACGTGTGTAACTCGCGGAGATGCCGTACTTTCGGTACTAGGATCGGTCGATCGTGAAGATGTACGACTACATCAACCGCGTTGTCATAACGCTTCCGCTTACGGTCTACGAGGGTACATGGACAACACTCTCCCCTCTCATTTCTATGCATCACCATGATCTTGCGTGTGCGTAGGAATTTTTTTGAAATTACTGCGTTCCCCAACATGGTTCTCTTAAATACCACACGAAACGTGTGGCCAGACCCCTTAACGCCCACATGTGGGCGTTATCGGGACCCTTTCTTTTTTGAGGGGCAGATCTTTTTTTAGAATCACATCGTGCTTTATTGCATAAGATGAGATCAACGTTTACAGAAATACATAAATGTTCCAGAGGGGAATCTAACTTTTTTTAGGGGGCTGATCTACGCCGGCGCGCCGGGCCAATGATTTAGCCGGCCGCGCTCAAGCCATCAGATCTAATTACGTTGGACCGTCAGATCTAGGTAAAAACGGTTCGTCCCAGCCCCCTTCTTCCTCTCGCAGCACCCTTGTCTTCCTCCCCCGCATCTCGCGCATGCACCCTCCTGCATCTCGCGCAGCTCGGCGGGGCGGGGGCCGCACTCTCCTCCTACCCGCCTCCCTCCAGGTCGCAGCACCGCTCCTCCCCTCCGCTCCTTGCTAGTTCTTGTCGTCGGGATTCGCGGGAACCCCACACTAGCATCTTGTTTTCGTGCTCGCTGTTCGCGCTTGAAAATGGATGTAGCAAAAACTTTGCCGGTAGTAGAAAAATCCAACTATGGTTGCAGCAAAATCATCATCGCCGCCGTCGCGAGGTCATAGCTCTGACTTGATGGAGGTAGGAAAAAACTTCGCCGGTAGTACCAAAAAAACAACTACGGTTACAGCAAAACTTGTCATCGCTGGTGCCCCATGACCATCCTCTGTTTGTATAAAAAATGAAGCCGGTTGTAGCAAACAACGGAGCCGGTTGCAGCTTTCGGCGTCGTCCATGGCTTCACGAAACCCTATTTCCACCGCCACAACCTTGTGTACCCATGAGATCCCATCTTGTGGCCTTTTCCGGTGCTCCGCTGGAGGAGGAATCGATCACGGAGGGCTTCTACATCAACACCATAGCCTCTCTGATGATGTGTGAGTAGTTTACCACAGACCTTCGGGTCCATATTTATTAGCTAGATGGCTTCTTCTCTCTCTTTGGATCTCAATACAAAGTTCTCCTCGATCTTCTTGGAGATCTATTCGATGTAATTCTTTTTGCGGTGTGTTTGTCGAGATCCGATGAATTGTGGGTTTATGATCAAGATTATCTATGAACAATATTTGATTCTTCTTTGAATTCTTTTATGCATGATTTAATATCTTTGTAAGTCTCTTCGAATTATCAGTTTGGTTTGGTCTACTAGATTGATCTTTCTTGCAATGGGAGAAGTGCTTAGCTTTGGGTTCAATCTTGCGGTGTCCTTTCCCAGTGACAGCAGGGGCAGCAAGGCACGTATTGTATTGTTGCCATCGAGGATAAAAAGATGGGGTTTATATCATATTGCTTGAGTTTATCCCTCTACATCATGTCATCTTGCCTAATGCGTTACTCTGTTCTTATGAACTTAATACTCTAGATGCATGCTGGATAGCGGTCGATGTGTGGAGTAATAATAGTAGATGCATAATCGTTTCGGTCTACTTGTCGCAGACGTGATTCCTATATACACGATCATGCCTAGATATTCTCATAACTATGCGCTTTTCTATCAATTGCTCGACAGTAATTTGTTTACCCACCGTAGAATTTGTTATCTTGAGAGAAACCACTAGTGAAACCTATGCCCCCCGGGTCTATCTTCTATCATATTATTTTCATATCAACTTGCTATTTCTATCGTTGTTTATTTTGCAATCTTTATTTTCCAATTTATACCATAAAATACCAAAAAAATTTATCTTATTATCTCTATCAGATCTCACTTTCGTAAGTGACCGTGAAGGGATTGACAACCCCTTTATCGCGTTGGTTGCGAGGTTCTTGTTTGTTTATGCAGGTACTAGGCGACTTGCGTGTTATCTCCTACTGGATTGATACCTTGGTTCTCAAAAACTGAGGGAAATACTTACGCTGCTTTGCTGCATCACCCTTTCCTCTTAAAAAAAAACCAACGCATGGTCAAGAGGTAGCACCAATCCAGCCGCTTTCAGCAAAAAAAACTAAGCAGAGTAGCGTGCTCCCTGAAAAGGAGATGGAGGTGTGGAGGAGGAACATGGAGAGGGAAGGGGGAGGCTTGCCGCGGTGGATCTCATCGGGGGCACGCGCATGGCGAAGGGTGTCGCGGGCGCGGCCGAAGACATGTGTGCTGGTGCGGGCGGGGGCTGGCGCCTGTGATGCGGGTGCCTCGACGTCCTCGTTGCGGGGAAGAAGAAGATGGGGAAAATAACGATGGAAGCAGTGCTCTCGTCGCCTTGTTTTTTTTCTAAGAGGTGCTCCCATCGCGAGTCGCACGATCAATACCGATCGCAGGGCCCGCGCGCGTCCGGCGGAACGTTTCCGCCGGCGCGCCGTCTGGAAACGTTTTCCCTTTTTTTAGGGAAGGAGCGGAATCTAACTAAACTTTTTTTTTGAGGATGGGAATCTAACCAAACATATGTTTTTCTTTTGAGGCAAACCAAACATACGTTAGTCTATGTATAAGGCATAGAAGCCCATGGTTCAGCCCACCATGACGTGCCTATCGAAGATCCAACTGAAGCGGGCCGGCCTGAGCTCGCTACGGGCCGCCCTCTGGTGTGCCAGCTCCTCCATCCTCCGGATCTTGGGCGGCAGCCCGCACACGTATTCCTGCGCGCGGCGGCCTTCTCCAGAGAGTCCGGCGAGCTCTGCCACCCGCCACCTGCGCACGAAGTGCTCCACCAGATCGCCGTAGTCCCTCGCCGTGTACACGCCGGCATTCTGCGCCACGGCGGAGAACCGCTCGAACAGGTTGTTCTCGCCACTGGCGGCGTCGTGGCCGTCGGACATGAGCAGCCCCGGCATGGTGACCTTGCCGCGCATGACGTGCGCCAGCGCGCGCACCATGCCGTCGGGGTCCACCTCGAAGAGCTTGGCGCAGACCCTGGTGTAGCCCGCCTCGTGCCTCTTCTCGTCGGCGGCAATCACGCCGCAGATCTTGGCGAGCGCCTGGTCGCCGTGCTGCCCGGCGAGCCTCGCCGTGTGCACGTGGGAGACGAAGGTCGCGCGCTCCTGGAACGCGCCGTAGATCACGCTGTGGTACGGGCTCTTGGGCACCAGCATCTCCTTCATAGCAAAACAACATATATGATGTTTTAATTAACCAGTGCACAAGTTTGTAGTGCACTGAGTACGTACGGTGCAACTGTGTTTATGTGCGTACGTACCATGCCGTTGCGGAGGAGGTGGTGGACGGTGGTCTCGACCTGGCGCATGTCGACGCGGCCGGAGAGGTAGAGTTAGCGGTTGAGGTCGCCGTGGTGGTTCTCCTCGGCCGTCCAGCCGCGGATCCACTGCGCCCAGGGGAGGCTGCTGGCGCCGGTGTCGTCCGCGATGCCCTCCGTGCGGTTCCCCATGCTCTGGTACGACGGCAGCGCCTCCTCCGTCACCATGTTGCCCACCAGGCAGACCAGGACCTCGTCGGGCACGCCGGCGGCTCCCGCGCGCAGCGTGGCAACGCCGTCCATGAAGGCGGACAGAGCCTCCTCCTCCGACGCGCCGGGTGTCGCGGCGGAGAACGGTAGGAAGTCGTGCGGCTGCCACGAGGACTCCACCGGGTTGAGCAGCGGGAGCATGTTCGCCGCCACCCAGCCGTTCAGCGACCGCACGATCTCCATGTCGATGCTTCTCGGCGGAGCCTCCACCGCCGCGGCCCATCTCGTCGCCAAACTGGCCGCAGCAAAGCTAATTAGTTAGCGGAGCTGCATGCATATAGCTCGGAAGTTGCACACTTGCATTGCGTATACCTGCTGCACCTAGGATTTGCAGGACAGAGGATCCATCCGAGGCGCGTGGCTCTCCCCGAGCCCGCGTCGCTCTTGTTGGAGAAGAAGCAGAGGTTGGCCGACGTGCCCACTGCTAGCCCCAGCTTCGCCATCGATCACCAAACACTCGTGTTGTTGCTGAATGTAGGAATGAATCTCAGCTTGCACACACGGTGCACATCTATATAGGCGAGTCGGAAGGATAGAATGCACCGGCAAAACTACGATGGGAACCAACCAGGAAGGGGAGGGGAGCCATATGGAACAGCCAACGGAATGAATGCGCCGCAGAGCGACGACATTAATGGCGCACATGCACGTTTGACAGAGTGACAGTACGTACTGGAGTAGATTCGGTGCAAGTGTTGATCCCGGAGAAACGTTTCCAACGGACCCCTGCCATGTCTGTGAGTCCATGCTCACGTTTAAGTCTTGATTGACATGCAAAAGAAATGAACAGCCACACTCTGAGAGCATTAAACGTTTCCAACCCACCCCTGCCATGTCTGCGAGTCCATGCTCACGTTTAGCTCCTTGACTGACATGCAAAAGAAAGGGATAGACTAGGGGTCGGTCGACCGAAAACTGATTTTGAGTCGGGCCATTCGGTTTCAGCCATCGGATGCAGAACCAACGGTCAGATGGCTTTCTTCAACCTCCATTCTCCCCTTCTTCCCTAGAACACCACCAGTGGCAGGCCTAGAATCTCAGCACTGGGGGTGCCACAATTCAAGTTTTTCTAAAATTTACACTACATATAGTATAATTTGGTCTAAACATCCTTGTAACCTCTACAAACAGTCTTAAAATAACATTAGTCTTACATAGATAAAATTATTTTGCAGATTGGTACAGGGTGCCATGACACCCGTGGCACGCCCCTAGATCCGCCACTGAACATCACACGTACCATCAGTTGAACCGCCAGTCCCTGTCACCCGTTCCCGACGATGTTCCCACGTGAGCCTTGCCACCCCCCCTCTCCTCATCGCCACACATCGCCGTGCTGGCACCAGCCCCATGCAATCCCTTTAAACTGGCGAAGCACCGGATTTTTTAGGCGAGCCCTGCACTCCCCACCCTGAACCGTCAAGCTTCATACTCGCCTCCACAGGCAGCCACCCGCTCCCGCTTATTCTGGCCGAGGCCTTGCCGTCGTCTTGAGCCTTGCTTCACTTACCCCGCCGCCACCGTCGGCGGCCTCAGTAATCCGCGCGACTGTTGCTTCCCTCCTGAAAGAATCGACTAACCTAAATTTCCAATTTAGGTGACTGAAGTTCCGCTAAACTGCAAAAGAGATGAACAACCACACTCTACCAGCAATTAATGTTTTTTTGCGGAACTCAAACTTGAATTACTCAATAATAGTGTTCGTACACTCGCTGGTTGCAATCTCCAGCAATTCCGGAGGCCCTGACCGTAGCCATGTCATGGTCCTATTTTATAGTCTTGCAAAACTCGCTAAACAATCACTAGCTCCATTCTAGGAACAAGGTACATGAGTAATACTACATAATCTAAGTCCTGAAGGTACTTTATTTCCTTAACGATGGAAGCATAAACTGATATGTCCTCCTCCTTGCTTTGTACCATTGAAATCGCAACTGAAGAACGTTGGGGAACGCAGTATTTAAAAAAAATTCCTACGATCACGCAAGATCTATCTAGGAGATGCATAGCAATGAGAGGGGTGAGTGTGTCTACATACCCTTGTAGATTGAAAGTGGAAGCGTTTAGTAACGCGGTTGATGTAGTCGAACGTCTTCGCGATCCAAGTACCAAACACACGGCACCTCCGCGATCAGCATACGTTCAGCTCGATGATGTCCCTTGAACTCTTGATCCAGTTGAGGCCGAGGGAGAGTTCCGTTAGCACGACAGTGTGATGACGGTGATGATGAAGTTACCGGCGCAGGGCTTCACCTAAGCACTACGACGATATGACCGAGGTGTATAACTGTGGAGGGGGGCACCGCACACGGCTAAGAGAAGACTTGGTGTGCCTTTGGGGTGCCCCCTCCCACGTATATAAGGGGGGAGGAGAGGTGGCCCGCCCTAGGGGGGACGCCATGGGGGGGAGTCCTACTTGGACTCCCGGTCCAAGTAGGATTCGCCCCCCCTTTCCTAGTCCAAGTAGGAGTAGAAGGGAAGGAGGAAGAGAAGAGAAGGAAGGAGGGAGGCGCCATCCCCTCTCCTTGTCCAATTCGGACTGGGCAAGGGGGGGGGGGTGGCGCCACCTCTGGCCGGCCCTCTCTCTTCTCCACTAAGGCCCATGGTGGCCCATTAACCTCCGGGGGGGGGGTCCGGTAACCCCCGGTACTCTGAAATTTATCTGAAACGACCCGAACCATTCCAGTGTCCGAATGTAGCCTTCCAATATATGAATCTTTATGTCTCGACCATTTCGAGACTCCTCGTCATGTCCGTGATCTCATCCGGGACTCCGAACAAACTTCGGTTCATCAAAACACGAAACTCATAATACAAATCGTCATCAAACGTTAAGCGTGCGGACCCTACGCGTTCGAGAACTATGTAGACATGACCGAGACATATCTCCGGTCAATAACCAATAGCGAAACCTGGATGCTCATATTGTCTCCTACATATTCTATGAAGATCTTTATCGGTCAAACCGCATAACAACATACGTTATTCCCTTTGTCATCGGTATGTTACTGGCCCGAGATTCGATCGTCGGTATCATCATACCTAGTTCAATATCATCACTGGCAAGTCTCTTTACTCGTTCTGTAATGCATCATACCGTGACTAACTCATTAGTCACATTGCTTGCAAGGCTCATAGTGATGTGCATTACCGAGAGGGCCCAGAGATACCTCTCCGATACACGGAGCGACAAATCCTAATCTCGATCTATGCCAACTCAACAAACACCATCAGAGACACCTGTAGAGCATCTTTATAATCACCCAGTTACGTTGTGACGTTTGATAGCACACAAGGTGTTCCTCCGGTATTCGGGAGTTGCATAATCTCATAGTCTGAGGAACATGTATAAGTCATGAAGAAAGCAATAGCAGAAAAACTAAACAATCATTATGCTAAGCTAACAGTTGGGTCTTGTCAATCGCATCATGCTCTAATGATGTGATCCCATTCATCAAATGACAACACATGTCTATGGCCAGGAAACTTAACCATCTTTGATTAACAAGCTAGTCAAGTAGAGGCATACTAGGGACACTCTGTTTGTCTGTGTATTCACACATGCACTAAGTTTCCGGTTAATACAATTCTAGAATGAATAATAAACATTTATCATGATATAAGGAAATATAAATAACAACTTTATTATTGCCTCTAGGGCATATTTCCTTCAGTCTCCCACTTGCACTAGAGTCAATAATCTAGATTACATAGTAATGATTCTAACACCCATGGAGTCTTGGTGCTGATTATGTTTTGCTCGTGAGAGAGGCTTAGTCAACGGGTCACAACATTTAGATCCGTATGTATCTTGCAAATCTCTATGTCTCCCTCCTTGACTTGATCGCGGATGGAATTGAAGCGTCTCTTGATGTGCTTGGTTCTCTTGTGAAATCTGGATTCTTTTGCCAAGGCAATTGCACCAGTATTGTCACAAAAGATTTTCATTGGACCCGATGCACTAGGTATTACACCTAGATTGGATATGAACTCCTTCATCCAGACTCCTTCATTTGCTGCTTCCGAAGCAGCTATGTACTCCGCTTCACACGTAGATCCCGCCACGATGTTTTGCTTGGAACTGCACCAACTGGCAGCTCCACCATTTAATATAAGTATGTGTCCGGTTTGCGACTTAGAGTCATCCGGATCAGTGTCAAAGCTTGCATCGACGTAACCGTTTACGATGAGCTCTTTATCACCTCCATGAATGAGAAACATATCCTTAGTCCTTTTCAGGTATTTCAGGATGTTTCTTGACCGATGTCCAGTGATCCACTCATGGATTACTTTGGTACCTCCCTGCTAAACTAATAGAAATGCACACATCAGGTCTTTTACACAACATTTCATACATGATAGAACCTATGGTTGAGGCATAGGGAATGACTTTCATTTTCACTCTATCTTCTGCAGTGGTCGGGCATTGAGTCTGACTCAACTTCACACCTTGTAACACAGGCAAGAACCCTTTCTTTGACTGATCCATTTTGAACTTCTTCAAAACTTTATCAAGGAATGTGCTTTGTGAAAGTCCAATTAAGCTACTTGATCTATCTCTATAGATCTTGATGCCCAATATATAAGCAGCTTCACCGAGGTCTTTCATTGAAAAATTCTTATTCAATTATCCTTTATGCCATTCAGAAATTCAGTATCATTTTGGATCAACAATATGTCATCCACATATAATATCAGAAATGCTACAGAGCTCCCACTCACTTTCTTGTAAATACATGCTTCTCCAAAAGTCTGTATAAAACCATATGCTTTGATCACACTATCAAAGCGTATATTCCAACTCTGAGAGGTTTGCACCAGTCCATAAATGGATCGCTGGAGCTTGCACACTTTGCTAGCACCTTTTGGATTGACAAAACCTTCTGGTTGCATCATATACAACTCTTCTTTAAGATATCCATTAAGGAATGCAGTTTTGACATCCATTTTCCAAATTTCATAACCATAAAAAGCGGCAATTGCTAACATGATTTGGACAGACCTAAGCATTGCTACGGGCGAGAAGGTCTCATCGTAGTCAACTCCTTGAACTTGTCGAAAACCTTTTGCAACAAGTCGAGCTTTGTAGACAGTAACATTACCATCATCATTAGTCTTCTTCTTGAAGATCCATTTATTCTCTATTGCTTGCCGATCAACGGGCAAGTCAACCAAAGTCCATACTTTGTTCTCATACATGGATCCCATCTCAGATTTCATGGCCTCAAGCCATTTTGCGGAATCTGGGCTCATCATCCCTTCCTCATAGTTCGTAGGTTCGTCATGGTCAAGTAACATGACCACCAGAACAGGATTACCGTACCACTCTGGTGCGGATCTTACTCTGGTTGACCTACTTATAACCCACAAGTATAGGGGATCGCAACAGTTTTCGAGGGTTGAATATTGAACCCAAATTTATTGATTCGACACAAGGGGAGCCGAAGAATATTCTCAAGTATTAGCAGTTGAGTTGTCAATTCAACCACACCTGGAAACTTAATATCTGCAGCAAAGTATTTAGTAGCAAAGTAATATGATAGTAGTGGTAACGGTGGCAAAAGGTAACGGTAGCAAAGGTAATATTTTTGGGTTTTATAGTGATGGTAACAGTAGCAGCGGGAAAGTAAATAAGCGAAGAACAATATATGGAAAGCTCGTAGGCATTGGATCGATGATGGAGAATTATGCCGGATGCGATCGATCACGTAACAGGCATAACCTAGGGTGACACAGAACTAGCTCCAGTTCATCAATGTAATGTAGGCATGTATTCCGAATATAGTCATACATGCTTATGGAAAGAACTTGCATGACATCTTTTGTCCTACCCTCCCGTAGCAGCAAGGTCCTAATGGAAACTAAGGGATATTAAGGCCTCGTTTTAATAGAGTACCGGACCAAAGCATTAACACATAGTGAATACATGAACTCCTCAAACTACGGTCATCACCGGGAGTGGTCCCGATTATTGTCACTTCGGGGTTGCCGGATCATAACACATAGTAGGTGACTATAGATTTGCAAGATAGGATCAAGAACTCACATATATTCATGAAATCATAATAGTTTCAGATCTTAAATCATGGCACTTGGGCCCTAGTGACAAGCATTAAGCATAGCAAAGTCATAGCAACATCAATCTCAGAACATAGTGGATACTAGGGATCAAACCCTAACAAAACTAACTCAATTACATGATAAATCTCATCCAACCCATCATCGTCCAGCAAGCCTACGATCGAATTACTCACACAGGCGGTGAGCATCATGAAATTGGCGATGGAGGAAGGTTGATGATGACGATGGCGACGGATTCCCCTCTCTGGAGCCCCGAACGGACTCCAGATCAGCCCTCCCGAGAGAGTTTAGGGCTTGGCGGCGGCTCCGTATCGTAAAACGTGATGAATCCTTCTCCCTGGTTTTTTCTCACCAAAAGTTTGAGGTCGATGGAGCGTCAGGGGGCCCACGACGCAGGGGGCGCGCCCAAGGGTAGGGCGCGCCCCCACCCTCGTGGACATGTGGAGGCCCCCAGACGTGGATTCTTCTTCCAGTATTTTGTATATATTCCAAAATAATTCTCCTTTGATTTTCAGGTCATTCCGAGAACTTTTATTTCTGCACAAAAATAACACCATGGCAATTCTGTTGAAAACAGCGTCAGCCGGGTTAGTTCCATTCAAATCATGCAAGTTAGAGTCCAAAACAAGGGCAAAAGTGTTTGGAAAAGTAGATACGACAGAGACGTATCTACTCCCCCAAGATTAAACCTTTGCTTGTCCTCAAGCAATTCAGTTGATAAACTAAAGTGATAAAGAAAAACTTTTACAAACTCTGTTTGCTCTTGTTGTTGTAAATATGTAAAGCCAGCATTCAAGTTTTCAGCAAAGGTTATGAACTAACCATATTCACAATAACATTTAGGTCTAATGTTTACTCATATCAATGACATAATCAACTAGCGAGAAATAATAATAAATCTCAGATGACAACACTTTCTCAAAATAATCATGATATGATATGACAAGAAGGTATCTCGCTAGCCCTTTCGGAGACCGCAAATCATAAATGCAGAGCACCTTTAAAGATCAAGGACTGACTAGACATTGTAATTCATGGTAAAAGAGATCCAGTCAAGTCATACTCAATGTAAACTAACAGTAATGAATGCAAATGACAGCGGTACTCTCCAACTGGTGCTTTTTAATAAGAGGATGATGACTCAACATAAAAGTAAATAGATAGGCCCTTCGCAGAGGGAAGCAGGGATTTGTAGAGGTGCCAGAGTTCGGTTTTGAAATAGATATGAATAATATTTTGAGCGGTATACTTTCATTGTCAACATAACAACCGAGAGATCTCGATATCTTCCATGCTAGACACATTATAGGCGGTTCCCAAACAGAATGGTAAAGTTTATACTCCCCCTCCACCAACAAGCATCAATCAATGGCTTGCTCGAAACAACGAGTGCCTCCAACTAACAAGAGTCCCGGGGGAGTTTTGTTTGTAGTTATTTTGATTTGATTTGCATAAAGCATGGGACTGGGCATCCCGATGACCAACCATGTTCTCGTGAGTGAGTGGAGTCCACTCCTCTTGAGAATAACCCGCCTAGCATGGAAGATACAGACAACCCTAGTTGATACATGAGCTATTCGAGTATACAAACAAGATGTTTATTTGAAGGTTTAGAGTTTGGCACATACAAATTTACTTGGAACGACAGGTAGATACCGTATATAGGTAGGTATGGTGGACTCATATGGAAAAACTTTGGGGTTTATGGAGTTGGATGCACAAGCAGAATTCCCGCTTAGTACAGGTGAAGGCTAGAAAAAGACTGGGGAGCGACCAGCTAGAGAGCAACAATAGTCATGAACATGCATTAAAATTAATCAACACCGAATGCAAGCATGAGTAGGATATAATGCACCATGAACATAAATATCGTAGAGGCTATGTTGATTTTGTTTCAACTACATGCGTGAACATGTGCCAAGTCAAGCCACTCGCATCGTTCAAAAGAAGATACCACCCTATCATACCACATCACAACCATTTTAATAGCATGCTGGCACGCAAGGTAAACCATTATAAGCTCCTAGCTAATTAAGCATGGCATAAGCAACTACAATATCTAATTGTCATTGCAAACATGTTTATTCATAATAGGCTGAATCAGGAACGATGAACTAATCATGTTTACAAAAACAAGAGAGGTCGAGTTCATACCAGCTTTTGTCATCTCAATAAGTTCATCATATATCGTCATTATTGCCTTTCACTTGCACGACCGAATAGTGTGGATAATAATAATAATAG
Source organism: Triticum urartu (assembly GCF_056163025.1). Lineage (NCBI taxonomy): Eukaryota > Viridiplantae > Streptophyta > Magnoliopsida > Poales > Poaceae > Triticum > Triticum urartu. Next base: position 639,659,263 of record NC_141875.1, read on the forward strand.
TGCACATGCATTGGACTAAGTTGGAATCAGCAAGCATTCAATTCAAGAGAGAAGACAAGGCAATATAGGGCTCTTTGTTAAATCAACAATAATGCATATAAGAGTCACTCAACATTTTCATTATGGTCTTCTCCTCTCGACCCCCAAAGAACAAGAAAAGAAATAAAACTATTTACACGAGAAAGCTCCCAGCAAGAAAAAGAAGAACGAGAAATCTTTTTGGGTTTTCTTTTTAATTACCACTACTACAGGCATGGAAAGTAAACTAGCTAAAAAGCTACAACTAATTTTTTTCTTAAGGTTTATGAAACACACAATAAGAAAGCATTAAAAAGGGAAAATAACCTAGCATGGATGATACAATGAAAAAGTATGAGCACCGACAACTAGCATGAGTGTGTGAACATAAATGTAATGTCGGTGAGAAATACGTACTCCCCCAATCTTAGGCTTTTGGCCTAAGTTGGTCTATGGCCACGGCTGGCCTGGCGGATATCCAAAGTAATAGTTGGTGTCGGTGTCAAAACCGTCGGATCTCGGGTAGGGGGTCCCGAACTGTGCGTCAAGGCCGGATGGTAACAGGAGACAAGGGACACGATGTTTTTTACCCAGGTTCGGGCCCTCTCGATGGAGGTAATACCCTACTCCTGCTTGATTAATATTGATGATATGGGTAGTACAAGAGTAGATCTACCACGAGATCAAGGAGGCTAAACCCTAGAAGCTAGCCTATGGTATGATTGTTGTATATATTGTATCTTGTCTATCGACTAGCCCGGCCTCGGTTTATATAATGCACCAGAGGCCTAGGATAACAAGAGTCCTAGCCGAATACGCCGGTGGGGTGGATTCCTTGTCTTGATCGCCAAGTCTTGTGGAATCTTCCTTGTATGCGGCAGCTGTCCGAACTGGCCCATGAGTATGCGGCCATGGGGGTCCTCGGCCCAATCTAATAGATCGGGAGACGACGTGGTGAGTACCCCCTAGTCCAGGACACCGTCAGTAGCCCCCTGAACCGGTCTTCAAGTTAGGGACGCTCCTCGATTCTTCCGAACTGTTCTTCATCTTCGGTTGCCGGTCTTGAAAACTGGTTCAACAAATCTTCTTTATCTTCGATCTTGAGGATCGCCGAAATGCATTCGACGAGTTTACCCGTCGGGTATCCGAGGAGCCCCTTTAAGTTTCCGGCCTTTATCAATGCCTTGTTTATTTTTATGCCACACCTCGGGTTTGAAGTTGTTCCCGGGAGGCAGGGTCCTCTTGCGTCTGAGCTCTAACGTCGGATTGTATTCGAGGTATCTTTTGCAGCCGAGCACCAATGCCGGACCGCTTCCCAGCTCTAACGCCGGAATGTATCCGAGCTCCAATGCCGGACTATGTATCCGAGCTCCAACGCCAGACCATGTATCCGAGCTCCAACGCCGGACTATATCCGAGGTGTCATATCACCTTGGCTCAAAAAAGTTTGAAGGAGTTTAGCCGAGATTAACGCCGGAAATGCCCTCTACGGAGCCAGCCACTAGCGCCCGAGCTTTATGCCGGACTGCTTCCGAGGTGGTGCACCACCCCGAATGTGGGCCGATTTTTGTGAATATTTTTTGTTGGTGCAATTTATTCTCTGCCGAGATATATAGCCAGTAGCCCTCAAGGTGTGTATCGGTCTAAAACCCGAGATGCACCTGAAGGATGACGTAAGACCGCTGATCCTAGTAGCCACTGAGACTCAGGTTGATTTGCAAAATCGGCCTGAGGATCAAGTCCAAGCTCGGCAGAATACTTTGGGTCACTAAAAGCGGCGTGCTCAGTCCTCGAGACTCAGGTTGGGTGCGGCCGACCAACCTGAGGATCAAAATCTCCTCGGAAACTATATTGCTCATAAAATTTTCTGCATTGGACAAGCAATGCAGTAGCCCCCGAGACTCTGGTCGGGTGGCAACACCAGATCAGGGGATCGATGTGCCCCTTTAATATTTGTAAATAATAAGCCCGAAGCCCAGTAGCCCCCGAGCCTTAATGCGGGCACGAGTGGCCGAATTAAGGATCAATATCCATAGTAAAATCAAAAATTATGTGTAATGACTCTATGTATCCAAGTACTTTACGTCATTAATGCTCGGATCCGCATTGTACAAAACTTTGTTGACCGACCATCGGCTTCCACCTCCTTGGCCAGTAGCCGAGGAGTGTTTGTTCTACTTTATAAAGCCTTTATGAGGGCAAAGATTTACAACAAACAAGGCAATCTGGCCATACAGTTTTATAAACAAAGGTACGTAGAGAGTTATATTACTGTTTAACAGAAGAAATGTCTTCCAAAGAAAATGGTCCCGCTATCGGTTCCTTTCTTTGGGTTGTCATGCTAAGCATGATCATTAAACCTCAGCTCTAATGTAAGAGCAAAATATCGAGGATTTAGTTTGGGAGGCCAGTTAATAGCCCCCGGTAGTGTTTGGCGACAGTCGGGGTCAAGCCGTAAACACTTCGGCCAATGTTATGAACGGCCCGTCATTTAACATAGTCATCGGATCGCTGACCAGTTTACGCTTATTGTGACAGTCAGTTTTCGGCTTTCTCCACTGAGGTGCTTAACCATGTGAGCTGGAAGCACAATCGCAGTGGTTCTCCCTTTGCATGCTTAGCCGAACAAAACGGAACGTAGGAAGCAAGTGCAGGAGCCAGGCAACCCAACTATTGACCGAAGACACAATTCGAAACCGATGCATATATAGCAATATCTGAGAATGTTTTTGCCGAATCCCTAAAAGGTGTCCGGCGTTGTACTGCGAGACTAATGCTGGAAAAGCACAAATAGTTTTAAAGTGCCAAAAAGCTTGGAAAACCAAGAAACGTCAGTAAAAACATGATGTCCGAACAATATCAAGTGTTCGGTGCCAATCCGAAAATTGGTCTTAGGAAAAGGAAGTGCTTCTGTCGTGCTTTAACATGATACATCCTATCTCAAGACTTCGAGCGGGTCAGCCTACGACTTCAACCTCCTATCCCGAGGGCAGAGTACTTCTCATCAGGCCAGTTTAGCAAACTAAACTCTAGCGGCTTTGAGAGAGAAATTAGGCTCTCCGGCTAGTGACCACACACTCGTGTCGAAAAAAGGAGTGATAAATAATAATAATGAAACTTTGCAACGACTAAGAAGAAGAACACTTATTATAAGACGGCTCAAATAAACTTAAGAGCCCCCAAGTGACTTGGGTAGGAGAATGATTGCATGTACCGAAGTACTTATATCATATCTATGTTCAACCGGACTTTAAACGCGTCTTAACCGACCGTCGGCTTCTCCCTCTTCGGTCAAGGACCGAAAAGTGTTATGTACTCCATCGGTCGAGAATATCAACGGTGTTTCCAATAACCAGGCAATCAGGCCATAAGGCTGTAACAGACAAAGCACGCTCAGGGAACTTATGCTATATTACCGTGAAGTGTAAGAAGCATCTTCGAAGAAAATAGTACCCCCACCGATACCTTTCTTCGGTGCTCATTGTTATTATGAGACTTGTGCAATAGATTTTTTGTACTCATGAGTTCTGTTGTGTGCCGACCGTCATTGAATAACTATAAGAGCGCTAGCTTTCGGCTTCACCCAGTCCAAGGTCCGGCTCGGGTGACCCGATCGTGACAATCGTAGAGGTGCTCCCTTTACTCCCTAGCCGAACAATCGGGAACGTAGGGGTAAACACAGGAGCGAGGCAACCCATCTTGCAAATCGCTTAAGTCAATGTGGTGCATATTGTGGCGTAATACACGAACAAGGAATGAAGCCGTACAAGTATAATCATATGCAACAGGAAAAGCTTCATAAAGGAAGCCCCCAAGTAAACGGGGTATTTGAATTTATGCGTCACAAACAAAGTTTGGACAAGGAAAGAATTTTACAAGCAACTTTTTTCCAAAAAAGTATAATGCTTGGTCGAGCCGAACACAAGTTAAAAATTTAAAACTTTGAGCATGAAGGCAACTTAGCTGGTTAATGTGTTCGGTATTGATGACGCGGTCCGAGCTTGATGCGGGACAAGGTGCCATCCGCCAAGCCGGTCCCGAGGTGGCGGAGCAAAGAGCTCGGCACTCCGAAGTGGTGACATAGCACGGTCAATGCAGGCCGGCAGAGTGGTGCCGAAGTCCCCGGCATGGGGTAATGAAGTGTTGACGAAGCCCCCCGTCCAGCCGAGGTGACGCCAAAGGATATAGTCCGGCTGGATCATTTTCCTGTGCCACATAAAATAGTGCAAACCGGAGATAATAGTAATAATGATAATTAAAAAAATGTTGCATAATAAATAATTTATGCAAAGTGAGTAATAAAAGAAATATGGCCCGGCGCCGAAGTTAATGTCGATGCAGGGCGTCGGCGTGATGCGGTAAAGGCGTGGCAAAGCCTGAATTCACAGGTCGGTCCGAGTTCCGGATGTGGCATTCGCCGGACTATGTACGGAGACTGACCAGACCACCATGCGACCGTCGTTAATGCGGCCACCATTTGATAGACATGTGTACATATGATGGACAAACAAGAGTAATAATTCCTTGGGAAAAATTGAACCCAAACAAGCAAAAAATACTAGGATTAATAGCACCTGGTTTATTTGTTGTAGCAATCCGAAGGAAGGTGATTCCCAAAATTGGGACTCGATCCGCACACTCATTACCGGAGTAGGTTGATGAAAAGATGGCGAAGCCTCGATGTCAGCCGATGAGTCAAAGTAGGTCGGCGTGATGGACACCAGCTTGAAGAAGCAATAGTGCGGCCCTGCCGATGCAGGTCGTGACGTGGTCGATGCCGGCTTGATGAAGCGACCATGCGGTAATGCCGGTATGCCCGCTCCGTGTAATCCGTGGGGCGGCGATGTTGGTGATGATTTATCCTTCGCGATGCCGGGCTCTTGTTCGGCTTGCCGAGATGATGATCCGAAGAAGTTGAGCTCGGCTCAACAAAGTGACGCCGTGTCTAGCGCAGGTCGGCAGCCGTGGAGTAATATTGCCGGACTGGTTTGACACCAGCATGATGTTGAAGATCATGTTCAAAAGATCTTACAGTTAATGGGATGTGTTCGGGAAAACACAATACCCCATACAAAACTTCCTTCAAAAGGGATGTCCAAAATCCTGTTCATAAAAAAGATGAACTCGGGTCGGATTCGTTTTCGCGCAGAAAACAGATCCGAAAAGTGATGCGCTAATCGGAAGGTTCCCAGAGTTTGGACGGTCGGATCGAGCCGAAATTTTGAGAGGTGGTAGATATAGGAATTCCGCAGCGATCAACGGTTGGATCTTCCAAAGGACGTCCGAGCTAGAAGCTGGACACCATGACCTAAACTCATCCAAATTCCCGTCCAGATTTGACAGGGCTTCGGTATATCGTGGATTGCCTGAGATTCCTCCATCGGAACTCGATGAAATTTTCCAGGGTTGTTGTAGACTCAATTCCGCATAATTCCACCGAAGCGATCGTTAAAGCGATGCTCGAGCAGGCGGTGGCGGCGGATACGCGTTCGCTGTTTGGAAAAACAGCACGGTCGCTTGAGGGCAATGTTGACGTTGAGCCCCCGAGCTCCATAGATGATTCCTCCATGATCTTGATAGAGATCGGAGTTGATGTTTGATGAAGGCCCTCGTCCGGACATGGTGATCCGAACACGGGGCGCAATTCTTGGTCGAACCAAGGTGACCAGTCGAGCTGGTGACGAAGATGCCGAAGTCGCAGTTGATCTGCAGGAGAGCCATCGATCCTTTTGTCGATCACACAGTGGAACTCTCAATGAAAGCACCAATGTCGGTGTCAAAACCGGCGGATCTCGGATAGGGGGTCCCGAACTGTGCGTCAAGACCGGATGGTAACAGGAGACAAGGGACACGATGTTTGTTACCCAGGTTCGGGCCCTCTCGATGGAGGTAATACCCTACTCCTGCTTGATTAATATTGATGATATGGGTAGTACAAGAGTAGATCTACCACGAGATCAAGGAGGCTAAACCCTAGAAGCTAGCCTATGGTATGATTGTTGTATATATTGTATCTTGTCTATCGACTAGCCCGACCTCGGTTTATATAATGCACCAGAGGCCTAGGATAACAAGAGTCCTAGCCGAATACGCCGGTGGGGTGAAGTCCTTGTCTTGATCGCCAAGTCTTGTGGAATCTTCCTTGTATGCGGCAGCTGTCCGAACTGGCCCATGAGTATGCGGCCATGGGGGTCCTCGGCCCAATCTAATAGATCGAGAGACGACGTGGTGAGTACCCCCTAGTCCAGGACACCGTCAGTTGGGGTCGTACTGAGATGCAGCGGCAATTGCCTGATGAGCTGCAGCTTGGAGGCGATCTGTCTCCGCCCTCCTCTCGTACTCGATCGCCTCCTCCCTGGTTATAACATATGTCCCTTTTGCCTGGAAGTCAAAGAAAGTAGGAGCAGGGAGACCGACGTGATAGGTGCGTCGTCTGTCAAAGATTAGTCGGTACTGGAGGAACTGACCATTCCTCTCAACAAACTGATGACGGACCATAGCATCATAATCTAGATAAGAAGGGGGCAACTCAATATCATCTCCACGTATGGGTATCTCAAGAAAGTTAGCTATACAAGCTGCATAAATTCCACCAAAGAAATCTCCATGAATACGATTATTATGCAACCTACGTGCAACTATAGCCCCCAAGTTATAATGTTTATCTCCTAATACAGCACTCCTGAGAACACTGAGATCAGGGACACACATGTGACATGCTTCATCCTGACCATTGATGCACCTACCTATGAAGAGAGCAAAATAATGTGTAGCAGGAAAATGAATGCTCCCTATGGTAGCTTGTGTTATATCTCTAGACTCTTCCACAATTATACTAGAAAGAAAATCTCTAAATTCAGATTTGTGAGGTTCACTAACATCACCCCACTGAGGGAGTTTACAAGCAGTGTTAAAATCTTCTAAGTCCATGGTATAAGATTTATCATAAAGATCAAATAGGAAAGTTTGAGAATTGCGTGATGATGAGAATTTAAACCTTCTCACAAATGAATCAGTTAAATAGAGGTATTGACAACACTTATCTGCCTCGAAGCTCTCCAGATTAGCATTACGCACATATGCATCAAATTCCTCTTTAATTCCTGCTTGGATCATGAAATCTTCTGACGGCCATTCACAAGGCCGCACTTGAGCGTCTCTTGGCGGTTCCTCGTCCGCATCGCGTATTGCGGGCCTGGGTCCTTGCTTCCTTGAAGAACCACCTTGGTACATTTTCCTAAACATATTTCTTCCTCTGAAAAATTTCTGAAATTTTTAGTGACTTCAAAATAAAAGTGAACCAAACTCAACAATATTGCTAGCAACTACTCCTACAAGTGCCTAGAGGCAATATCATGCATTAAAACTACTTTTGACCACATAAATTTGACATGCAAGCTCAAGAACATGGTCAGCTAAGCAGCAAAAATTTGCAATGAATAAAGCACTAGAATAAAAACTAATTGGACCATTGGAGGGGTCACATACCAAGGAACAATCCCCCAAAGTAGTTTTGTGAATGGAGCTTTGAGCAAGGAGATAAAAAATGGCAGCAGAATGAGCTTGGACTCGGGTTTGAGCTGGTTAGTGATTTTTTTGGTAGGAAGAAGGAGTGTGTGGTAGCTGGAATAAGTGGAGGGGGGCCACCATGGGCCCACGAGGCAGGGGGCGCGCCCAGGGGGTGGGCGCGCCCTGGACCCTCGTGGCTAGGTGCTTGCTCCCCCTACTGTGTTCTCAGTGCCAATATATTCTCAAATATTCTATAAAAGATCATATTCAAATTTTAGGACATTTGGAGAACTTTTATTTTTGGGGTATTTTTTATTGCATGGATAATTCAGAAAACAGACAGAATATACTATTTTTACTTTATTTAATATAAATAATAGAAAGTAAAATAAGGGTACAGAAAGTTGTGCCTTCTAACTTCATCCATCTCATGCTCATCAAAAGGAATCCACTAACAAGGTTGATCAAGTCTTGTTAACAAACTCATTCCCAGTAACATGGAACCGGAGAAATTTCGAATAACACTAGGTTACCTCAATGGGGATATGCATGGCCCCAACAATAAGAATATCATATTTCTTCTTGACAGTAGGAAGAGGAAATTCAAAACCTCCAATAGTAATTGTTGAAATTTTCCCAATAGAATTGATACTGTGGACCTGAGGTTGTTTCCTCTGAAAGTGTACTGTATGCTCATTACCATTAACATGAAAAGTGACATTGCCTTTGGTGCAATCAATAACAGCCCCTGCAGTATTCAAAAAGGGTCTTCCAAGAATAATAGACATACTATCGTCCTCGGGAATATCAAGAATAACAAAGTCCATTAAAATAGTAACGTTTGCAACCACAACAGGCACATCCTCACAAATACCGACAGGTATAGTAGTTGATTTATCAGCCATTTGCAAAGATATTTCAGTAGGTGTTAACTTATTCAAATCAAGTCTATGATAAAGAGAGAGGCATAACACTAACACCGGCTCCAAGATCACATAAAGCAGTTTTAACATAGTTTCTTTTAATGGAGCATGGTATAGTTGCTGCTAGTGGATCTCCAAGTTTCTTTGATATTCCACCCTTAAAAGTATAATTAGCAAGCATGGTGGAAATTTCAGCTTCCGGTATCTTTCTCTTATTAGTAAAAATTTCTTTCATATATTTAGCATAAGGATTCATTTTAAGCATATCAGTCAAACGCATACGCAAAAAGATAGGTCTAATCATTTCAGCAAAGCACTCAAAATCCTCATCATCCTTTTTCTTGGATGGTTTAGGAGGAAAAGGCATGGGTTTCTGAACCCATGGTTCTCTTTCTTTACCGTGCTTCCTAGCAACAAAGTCTCTCTTATCATAACATTGATTCTTTGATTGTGGGTTATCAAGATCAACAGCAGGTTCAATCTCTACATCATTGTCATTACTAGGTTGAGCATCAACATGAACATCATCCTTAACATTATCAATAGGTTCATGTTCATTACCAGATTGTGTTTCAGCATCAGAAATAGAAATATCATTGGGATTCTCAGGTGTGTCAATAATAGGTTCACTAGAAGCATGCAAAGTCCTATCATTTTTCTTTTTCTTCCTTTTAGAAGGACTAGGTGCATCTATAGTAGTTCTCTGAGAATCTTGCTCAATCCTCTTAGGGTGGCCCTCAGGATACAAAGGCTCCTGAGTCATTTTACCACCTCTAGTCATAACTCTAACAACATTATCATTCTTATTGTTTAATTCATTGAGCTAATCATTCTGAGGTTTAAGTACTTGTTATACTTGAGTGGTAACCATAGAAGCATGTTTACTAATAAGTTTAAGTTCACCTTTAACATTAGCCATATAATCACTCAAGTGTTCAATCATATAAGAATTATGTTTCAATTGTCTACCAACATAAGCAATGAAATCTTCTTACTTAACCATAAAGTTATCAAATTCATCCAAACATTGGCTAGCAAACTTAGTAGGAGGGATTTCAACTTTATCATATCTATGAGAGAATTTACCTTTACTACCTGTGTCGGGTTATCAAGACCATGTGTTTATTCAACAGGGGGTAAATTAAGACCATGTATTTCTTCAACCGGAGGTAAATTCTTAACATCTTCAGCTTTAATACCTTTTTCTTTCATAGATTTCTTTGCCTCTTGCATATCTTCAGGACTGAGAAATAGAATACCCCTTTTCTTCGGAGTTGGCTTAGGAGTTGGTTCAGGAAGTGTCCAATTATTTTCATTAGTCAACATATTATTCAATAGAATTTCAGCTTCATCAACAGTTCTTTCCCTGAAAACACAACCAGCACAACTATCCAGGTAATCTCTGGAAGCATCAGTTAGTCCATTATAAAAGATATCAAGTATTTCATTTTTCTTGAGAGGATGATCAGGCAAATCATTAAGTAATTGGAGAAGCCTCCCCCAAGCTTGTGGGAGACTCTCTTCTTCAATTTGCACAAAATTATATATTCCCCCTAAAGCGGCTTGTTTCTTATGAGCGGGGAAATATTTAGCAGAGAAGTAGTAAATCATATCCTGGGGACTACGCACACAACCAGGATCAAGAGAATTAAACCATATCTTAGTATCACCCTTTAATGAGAACGGAAATAATTTAAGGATATAATAGTAGTGAGTTTTCTCATCATTAGTAAACAGGGTAGCTATATCATTTAATTTAGTAAGATGAGCCACAATAGTTTCAGATTCATAGCCATAGAAAGGATCAGATTCAACCAAAGTAATTATCTTAGGATAAACAGAGAAATCATAATCCTTATCTGTAATAAAGATAGGTGAAGTAGCATAAGCAGGACCATATTTCATTCTAGCATTCAGAGATTTTTGTTTCAGCTTAGCTAATAATTTCTTAAGATCACTTCTATCATTGCAAGCAAGAAAGTCTCTAGCAGTTTCCTCATCCATAACATAACCCTCAGGAACAACAGGTAATTCATATCTAGGGGGAGAATCTTCATCAGCACTTTCATCAATATTATCAGTTTCAATAATTTCATTCTCTCTAGCCCTAGCAAGTTGTTCATTAAGAAATTCACCAAGTGGCACAGTGGTATCAACCATAGAAGTATTTTCATCATAAGTATCATGCATAGCAGAAGTGGCATCATCAATAACATGCGACATATCAGAATGAATAGCAGGTGTAGGTGTCACAAGTTTACTCAAAACAGAAGGTGAATCAAGTGCAGAGCTAGATGGCAGTTCCTTACCTCCTCTTGTAGTTGAGGGATAAATCTTGGTTCTTGGATCTTTCAAGTTCTTCATAATGATAAGAAAATATAAATCCCAAGTGACTCAAAGAATAGATCTATGCTCCCCAACAACGGCGCCAGAAAATGGTCTTGATAACCCACAAGTATAGGGAATCGCAACAGTTTTCGAGGGTAGAGTATTCAACCCAAATTTATTGATTCGACACAAGGGGAGCCAAAGAATATTCTCAAGTATTAGCAGCTGAGTTGTCAATTCAACAACACTTGGATACCTTAATATCTGCAGCAAAGTATTTAGTAGCAAAGTAATATGATAGTGGTGGTAACGGTGGCAAAAGGTAACGGTAGAAAAGGTAATATTTTTGGGTTTTATAGTGATGGTAACAGTAGCAGCGGGAAAGTAAATAAGCGAAGAACAATATATGGAAAGCTCATAGGCATTGGATCGGTGATGGAGAATTATGCCGGATGCGATCGATCACGTAACAGTCATAACCTAGGGTGACACAGAACTAGCTCCAGTTCATCAATGTAATGTAGGCATGTATTCCGAATATAGTCATACGTGCTTATGGCAAGAACTTGCATGGCATCTTTTGTCCTACCCACCCATGGCAGCGGGGTCCTAATGGAAACTAAGGGATATTAAGGCCTCCTTTTAATAGAGTACCGGACCAAAGCATTAACACATAGTGAATACATGAACTCCTCAAACTATGGTCATCACCGGGAGTGGTCACGATTATTGTCACTTTGGGGTTGCCGGATCGTAACACATAGTAGGTGACTATAGACTTGCAAGATAGGATCAAGAACTCACATATATTCATGAAAACATAATAGGTTCAGATCTGAAATCATGGCACTCGGGCCCTAGTGACAAGCATTAAGCATAGCAAAGTCATAGCAACATCAATCTCAGAACATAGTGGATACTAGGGATCAAACCCTAACAAAACTAAATCGATTACATGATAAATCTCATCCAACCCATCACCGTCCAGCAAGCCTAAGATGGAATTACTCACACACGGCGGTGAGCATCATGAAATTGGCGATGGAGGAAGGTTGATGATGACGATGGCGACGGATTCCTCTCTCCGGAGCCCCGAACGGACTCCAGATGAGCCCTCTCGAGAGAGTTTAGGGCTTGGCGGCGGCTCCGTATCATAAAACGCGATGAATCCTTCTCCCTGGTTTTTTCTCCCCGAAAGTGAATATATGGAGTCAAGGTTGAGGTCTGTGGAGCGTCAGGGGGCCCACGAGGCAGGGGGCACACCCAGGGGGGTAGGGCGCGCCCCCACCTACGTGGACAGGTGGAGGCCCCCCTGACGTGGATTCTTCTTCCAGTATTTTTTATATATTCCAAAATAATTCTCCATTGATTTTCAGGTCATTCTGAGAACTTTTATTTCTGCACAACAATAACACCATGGCAATTCTGCTGAAAACAGCGTCAGTCCGGGTTAGTTCCATTCAAATCATGCAAGTTAGAGTCCAAAACAAGGGCAAAAGTGTTTGGAAAAGTAGATACGATGGAGACATATCACCTACAAGGTTCGGTAGTAACTTGATTAGAAGTTTCATGATCATCATCATTAGCTTCCTCACTAATTGGTGTAGGAATCACTGGAACTAATTTATGTGATGAACTACTTTCCAATAAGGGAGAAGGTACAATTACCTCATTAAGTTCTACTTTCCTCCCACTCATTCTTTCGAGAGAAACTCCTTCTCTAGAAAGGATCCATTCTTAGCAACGAATATCTTGCCTTTGGATCTGTGATAGAAGGTGTACCCAACAGTCTCCTTTGGGTATCCTATGAAGAGACATTTCTCCGATTTGGGTTCGAGCTTACCAGGTTGAAGCTTTTTCACATAAGCATTGCAACCCCAAACTTTAAGAAACGATAACTTGGGTTTCTTGCCAAACCACAGTTCATATGATGTCGTCTCAACGGATTTCGATGGTGCCCCATTTGACGTGAATGCAGCCGTCTCTAAAGCATAACCCCAAAATGATAGCGGTAAATCAGTAAGAGGCATCATAGATCGCACCATATCTAATAAAGTGTGGTTACGACGTTCGAACACACCATTACGCTATGGTGTTCCAGGTGGCGTGAGTTGCGAAACTATTCCACATTGTTTCAAATGAAGACCAAACTCATAACTCAAATATTCACCTCCACGATCAGATCTTAGAAACTTTATTTTCTTGTTACGATGATTTTCCACTTCACTCTCAAATTCTTTGAACTTTTCAAATGTTTCAGACTTATGTTTCATTAAGTAGATATACCCATATCTACTCAAATCATCTGTGAAGGTCGGAAAATGACAATACCCGCCGCGAGCATCAACACTCATCGGACCGCATACATCAGTATGTATTATTTCCAATAAGTCTGTTGCTCGCTCCATTGTTCCGGAGAACGGAGTCTTAGTCATCTTGCCCATGAGGCATGGTTCGCAAGCATCAAGTGATTCCAAAAAGCCCATCAGCATGGAGTTTCTTCATGCGCTTTACACCAATATGACCTAAACGGCAGTGCCACAAATAAGTTGCACTATCATTATTAAACTTGTATCTTTTGGCTTCAATACTATGAATATGTGTATCACTACTATCGAGATTCAACAAAAGTAGACCACTCATAAAGGGTGCATGACTGTCGGTGTCAAAACCGGCGGATCTCGGGTAGGGGGTCCTGAACTGCGCGTCTAAGGCGGATGGTAACAGGAGGCAGGGGACACGATGTTTACCCAGGTTTGGGCCCTTTGGAGGTAATACCCTACGTCCTGCTTGATTGTTCTTGATGATATGAGTATTACAAGAGTTGATCTACCACGAGATAAGAGAGGCTAAACCCTAGAAGCTAGCCTATGGTATGATTGTCTGTTGTCCTACGGACTAAAACCCTCCGGTTTATATAGACACCGGAGGGGGCTAGGGTTACACAAGGTCGGTTACAAAGGAGGAGATATACATATCCGTATTTCCTAGCTTGCCTTCCACGCCAAGTAGAGTCCCATCCGGACACGGGACGAAGTCTTCAATCTCGTATCTTCATAGTCCATCAGTCCGTCCAAAGGATATAGTCTGGCTGTCCGGAGACCCCCTAATCCAGGACTCCCTCAGTAGCCCCCGAACCAGGCTTCAATGACGATGAGTCCGGCGCGCAGTATTGTCTTCGGCATTGCAAGGCGGGTTCTTCTCCAAATCTTGAATATCTATTAAGTAGTGTCTGGCTCCCATAAATGTTGGACTTCTTGGCTTCTGTGCCCAATAAGGGCCATCTTCCACGCGTCGAGCGAATGCGAGGAGCCAGGGCATTTTTACATTCGCCCCCCTAGCCAGGTAAATAAATTGTCTATTAAAGGGATGTGGATTCTTAGATCCAATCCACACCATCCTCCCACGGCGAGAATCCATCGGAGCGTGCTCAGAAAAAATCCATTCCAACATGGCCGACCACCACAGCTCCTCCTCCCACCCCCGTAGCCCTAAGCCCGGTGATTGGGAGAGGTGTTCCGTCCCACTCAGAGATTTCTCCCTCCAGCGTATATGGTCCCCGTCCGAGCCGGGCTCGCCACTTATATTGGCGGGGAGCATGCGGAGAGCTTCTCCATCCCCTCTAAGGGGGAGCGGGTATGCCTTGTCCCTTACTTACTAAGGGGACTCGGATTTCCAATTCATCCATTCCTCCACGGGCTCCTAGAGTTTTACAGCCTCCAACTGCATAATTTCACCCCTGCTTCCATACTACACATCGCCGGTTACGTTGCCCTTTGTGAGCTGTTTCTGGGCTGCGAGGCTCATTTCGAGCTGTGGAAGAGGTTATTTTGCCTTGTGCCCCGCACATAGAAGGGGTCACTCTATCAGGTGGGCGGAGCCGAAATATGGCGCATCGCCGAGGCCGGATACCTATCCGGCACTCCGAAGAAGACGTCCGAGGACTGGCCTTCGGAGTGGTTTTATATGGAGGACGTCCCCCTTCAAGACCCTGTTCGGCGGGGTCTTCCTGAGTTCAACAATGCTCCTTTGAAGAAACGCCAAAGCTGGCGCCCACTGAGCCCCCAGGAGGAAGACAATGGAGAAGTCCTTTACCTGATGAACCGGATTAAAGCGCTGGCTCAATCAGGTTTGACAATAATCGAGGTTATGTCAATTTGGATAATGCGGGGAGTGCAGCCACTTCAATATCGAGGGCACCCCCTGTGGTGTTTTAACGGGGAAGATGATGCCACCCGTTGCGGGTGTAAGGGACCGGACTCCGCTGCTGCTTTAGCAAAAATTCTGTCCGAGTTGTTCAAGGGAGAGGAAGAGGAGTTCCTCCGCATCAAGCCACGGGATGGATTCTCCATGTACAACCCTCCAAGTTGGGTGAGTTGTACCTCTTTACTCCCGTTCTTCCCGCATTCTTCGTCGTAGGTACTCACCTTGCCATTTTACAGCAGGAACTGCGAAAAGCCATAAGGGAGGTCAACAACCCATCTTCACAACCAGAGGACCCTGGCCGGGCCCTCGGTCCCGGACTCAAAGACGCCATGGTGGCCATAACAGCCGACTATCCCAAACTGCTCCCTGTGTCGCATGTAAGAAAAACCAAAATCCCAACTCCAAAAATAGGATCCCCTTTTAGACCCTTCACCTACCGTACACATATGGTGTTTTACAGGGAAGGCATTCGGGACGCCGTGTCGAACCCGCCGCAACTCGCCAACAAGAGGCACCGAAGCCGGGTAGGCCAAAAAGGAAGGCGGTCAGGACGGAGACGCCGGCGCAGAGGTATGACACAAAACCTCGCTCCGTGGTTGTCGTCTTTCTCAAAATGTTATGACGTGCATGTTTCTTTAATAGAAAAAACGCTCGCCGGACTATATCCGGAGAGGCTGCCAATCATGCCTCCACCAGTCGGGCTCCAGGGACGGACATAGAGGCAGAAACCAACATGGGGTAGACGTCGGATGCTCCTCCTATAGAGGATGCAGATGGACTATCCACTACAAATTCAGAAGTGGAGAGCGCCATGAATCACAGGCGTCGCCGGGCCGTACTCTATGACGCTTGTTTCTCGCCAGAGGCATTTGATGCCTTCAATTCCAGAGACGCGTACATCCGTGCTACTCAAAATGGTCTAGCCAGAGCCACGGACCAGTATGTAAGGGATATACGGGTAAGCAAATCTGATGATTATATGTATCAGTAGCCCCTGAGACTTGAAACAGTTGACGCAACTGATTTAAGGATCATTATTTGCACAGGTTCTTACGGAGCAGAATTCCCAATTGTCTCAAGAGCTGGACGAGTGCAAGGCCCAGCTGGAAGCCGCTGTTGCCGCATTGAAGGAGTCCAAAAAGGGTCCCCCTGGTAACACTTTTGTCTATTGCAAAGAATATGGGTACCAGGTAGTATGCGACATGTATGCACACCTAACAATAGATGTTGCAGGTGGCCCCGGAGTGAATCCGGAGGCCGTGGAGGCGGATACGACACGTGATGATCGACAGTGAAATGCTGGCGAGCGCGTGCTGACGCGAGTTAGGCAGGAGAAAAATGATCTCCAAGACGCCAATATCCGGCTGGGCGTGGAACTGAAGGATGTCTGAGCCCAGCTTGTGGACTCCGTGAAGGAGAATAGACGGCTTCGGCGCGACATTTTTAGTAAGTGCTTGAATGACCTTTTTAAAGGAGTTCGGCAAAGAAGCCTGCTAACAGCGTTGTGTCTACAGGTATGCTGACGGGTCGTCCCGCGGAGAAGATGCCCGGATCTTCGGGTGATCTTCTACCAGAGCTCTCACAACTGCACGAACAAGTTCGGCAGGTGATGCAGGGTATTGCCCAAGCCTTGTGGCCATCCGCGTCCCCTCTAGGAGGCATGGGGGAGCTTATAGAGAAGCTCAAGGGAGCGCGGCGACGCTTCCGATTATGGAAGATATCAGCCTGCCGACAAGGTGCAAGGGAAGCCTGGGCTATGGCGAAGACACGATATACCAAGGCTGACCCAAACCACATGGCCGAGGTCGGACCTGTGGGGCCCGATGGGAAAGAGATCCCCGTCAATTTAGTGTATGATCAAGTAGAATTAGCCACAAAGTATTCCCAATAGGATTGTAGGCTAGACAGCCTGTTGGATGGTATAGAGGAAGAATTTAATCAGTCTTAGTGACTGTGTACTTCAAGTGACATATGTAATGTCCCTAGCCGGATTGTAAATCATTTGTCATGGCGGACCTTTTCGCTTCGACCTCTGGACCCGATAGTCCGGAGTGTATCCGAATACCCACTCGGTTATGTAAAAACTGGGGTATGCATGGAAACCAGGCGTAGGGGTCATAAGTGCTTGAACAGACAAGTACCCAACTAGCTATGTTATATTACATGGATAGTAAGAAACATCTTCCAAGGAGAATAGTTCCGTTAAGAGTTCCTTTCCCTGGGTACGCATGCCCTAATGTGCATGCCTGAACTGTGAGACACAGGCTAAAAACATCTGGGGGCGTGCAGTAAATTAAATGAAAGTTGTCTTTTATTCACCGACCGAATATTCCCTTAAGAACGCTAGCTTTCGGCTTCACCCAGTCCGAGGTACACATCCGGCTGACCCGGCAGTAATAATCACAGAGGTGCTCCCCTTATGCCCTAGCTGAATTAACAGGAACGTAGGGCGTAAATACAAGAGCCAGGCAACCCAGCTTGGCCAAAACTTAAGTCATATCGGTGCATATAATGGCGAAAAAAGGTACATGAGGAAGAATAACACATGTGCGGGGCATAAAGCCCGGAAGGATAATTAGATTAAGCTTCTGTATAAGAAGCCCCTAGGTATATTGAGCGCGGTTAGCGCGTCAAGATTGTGTAACCAAGACACAAGTTTAGCCCTTTAGGGCCTTGAAGAGAAAAAAAGAGAAAGAAAGAGAGAAAAACAGATGTGCGAAAAATTGATGGAGGTAAGGAGACGAACATAGAGTCCGACGCTAGGCGTAGAATCTTCGGAGTCTGGCTGCGTTCCATGGGTTGGGCTCGAGTCGGTTATCCAATGCATCCTGCAGACGGTACGCTCCGCCAGTCAGAACCTGGTCAATAATGAAGGGACCTTCCCATTTGGGCTTGAGCTTGTTCTTTTTCTTCTCCGGTAGGCGTAAAACTAGTTCGCCAATGGTATAGGTTTTGGCCCGCACTTCTCTGCTTTGATACCTTCGAGCATGTTGCTAATAGAATGCGAAACGGGCCTTTGCCACGTCGCGCTCCTCCTCCAGGGCATCCAAACTGTCCTGCCGATCGAGCTCGGCCTCTCTTTCTTCTACATGCGCACTCGAGGTGAGTCATGAATTATGTCGCAAGGCAACACGGCCTCAGCGCCGTACACCATAAAAACGGTGTGTATCCGGTAGTGCGATTCGGCGTGGTCCGCAGCCCCCATAGTACGGAGTCAAGCTCCTCTACCCAATGAGTGTCTGATTCCTTTAAGGATCGCACTAATCTGGGTTTAATGCCGCTCATGATAAGACCATTTGCTCGTTTGACTTGACCGTTAGTTTGCGGATGATAGACAGAAGCATGATCGAGCTTGATGCCCATGTTGCTGCACAAAAATTTCACCTCGTCGGCTGTAAAGTTCGTGCCGTTGTCAGTGATGATGCTGTGGGGGACGCCATAACGGTGTACAACCCCGGATATGAAGTCTATCACTGGTCCAGATTCGGCCGTTTTGACAGGTTTGGCTTCTATCCATTTGGTGAATTTATCCACCATGACTAGTAAGTATTTTTTCTTATGGGTTCCCCCTTTAAGGGGTCCGACCATATCAAGCCCCCAGACCGTAAAGGGCCAAGTAATGGGGATTGTTTGGAGGGCGGTAGGTGGCATGTGGCTTTGGTTTGCAAAAAGCTGGCAACCGACACAATGTTGTACCAGATGCTGTGCATCTGCCCGGGCCGTCGGCCAATAAAAACCTGTACAGAAGGCCTTGCTCACAAGGGCCCGGCCTGCGGCGTGGTGGCCACCGAGTCTGGCATGGATTTCTGCCAAAAGCTTCCGCCCTTCCTCTTCGGAGATGCACCTTTGAAGGACTCCGGTTGTGCTTTTCTTATAAAGCTCTCCCTCGTGGACCTTGTAGGCTTTAGATCGCCGCACTATGCAGCGTGCCTCATTTTGGTCCTCGGGTAGTTCCTGCCTAGTTAGGTAGGCCAGGAATGGTTCTGTCCACGGGGCGATGACGGCCATTATCACGTGGGCTGAAGGTGTTATTTCGGTGGCAGAGTCTCCAATTGTGTCAGAGTGTTCGGTATCTGGGGTTGTGGCCGGGTCCGGACTATTTTTGCCGGTGTCCCCTTCCCATACCACGGATGGTTTAAACAGTCTTTCCAGGAAGATGTTCGGTGGGACAGGGTCGCGTTTAGCGCCGATACGGGCGAGGATGTCCGCCGCCTCGTTGTTTTCCCGAGCCACATGCTGGAATTCAAGCCCTTCGAACCGAGCTGACATTTTGAGGACGGCGTTGCGATATGCCGCCATTTTCAGATCCTTGGCATCAAAGTCTCCATTTATTTGGGATATTGCGAGGTTCGAGTCCCCATGCACCTCTAGGCATTGGATGCCCATGGAGACTGCCATCCGGAGACCGTGTAATAGGGCCTTGTATTCGGTTGCGTTGTTGGAGTTTGTGTATAGTATTTGGAGTACATATTGCACTGTATCTTCGGTGGGGGACGTCAGGACGACGCCAGCCCCCAAAACCGCCAGCATTTTAGAGCCATCGAAGTGCATGATCCAATTGGAGTATGCGCCGTACTCTTTAGGGAGTTCGGCTTCCGTCCATTCGGCAACGAAATCGGCCAATACTTGTGACTTAATGGCTCGCCGTGGTTTGTATGTTATGTCGAACGGGAGGAGCTCGATGGCCCATTTGGCAATCCGGCCCATGGCATCGCGGTTGTTTATTATGTCATCGAGTGGTACTTCGGAGGCCACCGTGATTGAACACTCTTGGAAGTAGTCTCGTAATTTTCGGGATGCCATGAATACCACGTATGCTATCTTTTGATAATGTGGGTACCGTGATTTGCATGGAGTGAGGACGGTGGATACATAATATACCGGCTTTTGAAGTGGAATTTATGTCCGTCCATCTCTCGTTCGACGACGAGCACTGCGCTTACAACTTGATGAGTTGCCGCTATATATAATAGCATTGGTTCGCCAACAGTTGGCGCGGTCAAGATTGGGTTGGTGGCCAGGATGGCTTTTATTTCTTCTAGTCCGGCCGTGGCTGCGTCCGTCCACTCGAAGTGTTTGGTGCGCCGAAGAAGGAGATAAAGGGGGAGTGACTTTTCTCCTAATCGGGAGATAAAGCGGCTTAAAGCCGCCACACATCCAGTTAATTTCTGGATTTGCTTGAGGTCAGTTGGGATAGCCAACTGCGACAGAGCTCGGATTTTAGCCGGATTTTCTTCAATTCCTCTACTGGAGACGATGAAGCCCAGGAGCTTTTCGGCTGGAACACCGAAAACACATTTTTCCGGATTAAGCTTAATGTCATATGTTCGGAGATTGGTGGACATGAGCCTCAAGTCATCTATTAAAGAGTCGACGTGTCTGGTTTTAATGACCACATCATCTACATATGCCTCCACAGTCTTACCGATCTGCTTTTCTAGACATGTCTGGATCATGCGCTGATATGTTGCGCCGGCGTTTTTGAGCCCGAAGGGCATTGTGTTAAAACAGA
Source organism: Triticum urartu (assembly GCF_056163025.1). Lineage (NCBI taxonomy): Eukaryota > Viridiplantae > Streptophyta > Magnoliopsida > Poales > Poaceae > Triticum > Triticum urartu. The sequence goes on from NC_141875.1 coordinate 639,679,759, forward strand.
AGGGGCTGTATCATGTGATAAATGCCGTTGCGGCTTGATCAGACTCCGCCATCTTAATCTGGTGGTAACCGGAGTATGCATCGAGGAAGCACAATGATTCGTGTCCTGTGGTAGCGTTGATGATTTGATCGATGCGAGGGAGTGGGAAGGGATCCTTTGGGCAAGCCTTATTAAGGTCTTTGAATTCGACGCGTAGGCGCCAGGATTTGTCCTTCTTTGGTACCATCACCAGGTTTTCTAGCCAGTCTGGATGTTTTATTTCTTTAATAAATCCGGCCTCCAGTAGCTTGACTAGCTCCTCTCCCATGGCTTGTCGCTTTGGTTCAGAGAAACGCCGAAGAGTTTGCTTGACCGACTTGAATCCTTTTAGAATATTAAGGCTATGCTCGGCCAATCTGCGTGGGATTCCTGGCATGTCTGAAGGATGCCAGGCGAATATATCCCAATTCTCGCGCAGAAACTCCCGTAGTACGGCGTCTACAGCGGGGTTTAACTGTGCCACGATGGATGCTGTTTTTGTGGGGTCCGTTGGATGGACTTGGAATTTGACTATTTCGTCCGCTGGTTTAAAGGAGGTGGACTTGGATATTTTTTCTAGTATCACGTCGTCCCTGTCCACCGTGGAGCGCAGCGCGGTTAACTCCTCCGCCACAAGGGCTTTGGATAATGCCTCGAGGGCTAGTGCAGCTGTTTTGTCTTCCGCGCGGAGTGCTATGTCTGGATCACTAACTAGAGTGATGATTCCCTTGGGTCCGGGCATTTTGAGCTTCATGTACCCGTAATGGGGTATGGCTTGAAAAATCATGAATGCCTCCCGCCCTAGAAGGGCGTGGTATCCGCTACTGAACGGGGCCACTTGGAATGTAATTTCTTCGGACCTGTAATTCTCCGGAGTGTCGAATACCACATCAAGTGTGATTTTCCCAGCGCAACATGCCTCCCGACTAGGGATGATTCCTCAGAAGGTCGTACTGCTTTGCTTAATACGGTTGCTGTCTATTTCCATTTTTTGGAGAGTTTCCTCATAAATGAGGTTTAATCCGCTGCCGCCGTCCATGAGCACCTTAGTGAGACGAAAGCCGTCCAATTGGACTGAGGACCAAAGTGGCTGGTGCTCGGGCTATTCGGAATTTAGGTTTGTCACTGGCATTGAAGGTAATAGCCGTGTCGCTCCATGGATTTATTGCTGCCACATGCAGACTTCGGCAAGGCTGCGGAGTGCTCGCTTGCGCCTGTTATTTGAGGCGAAGGTCTCGAAGACCGTTAATACTGTATTGTTATCCGTGGGAAGGTGCTCTGAGGTATTTTGGGTGAGGAGATCCTCACCACTTTTGGCCACCTGCCGGAGTACCCAACATGCTCTAAGGCTGTGTGTTGATATGGTATCCGCTGTACTATGGATTTTGCAGGGCCCGTTAAGCCATCCTTCCAATACGGTTCCATGCCTTGTAGTGGGCTTTTGCTTCTTTGTAATTGAGTCGGGTGACTTATGAGAGTGCACCCTTTTAGTCCGGACTGGGGGTTTTGTCAGAGCCGGATTATCCCAAAATTGCGTTTGGGTTTTCCAGGCACTTTCCATCGCATAGTATTTCCGTACTATGGCCGCCAAGTCAGCGAAGTGTGCTATGTCACGGCGACTTATGGCATTGATGACTCCCTTGTCCGTGCAATTGTTGCAAAAGAGTGAAATTGCGTCTTCCTCGTGACAGTCCTTGACCTTGTTCATTACAAGGAGGAATCTGGCCCAATAGCGATGTACTGTGTCTTGGGGCACTTGTCTAATGTGAAAAATATCGTTTGTATCTGGGTGGGTGGGTGGATTTAAGTCCGGACCTTGACCCAATCTGTGATCCCAGGGTAGGGGAGTTTCCGATCTTGGAAGTTCGGGCTCCGGGATGTTGCCCTGTGGGTTCGGTATGCGGCCTGATTCTGGATTCAGGGTTAGGGAGGTGTCCTCCCGTGAGCGAGTATCCGGCTCGGGGGGCTCGGGAATCCGGACATAGTTCGTCCTCAGGATAGAGGGAGAATCGCCGCATTGCTCCTCCACCACCGCTATCTGATGGGTGACCGGTGGAGAGTTAATCTCCCTTTGGTCGGGTTTAAGCCCGATCCGATCGTAGTCCGTAGTGACTCCCAGAGCGGCGATGCGATCCAAGAGCTCGTTCAAAGAGGAGAGCTCCATTGGATCCATCTGCTCGGCGAATTTCGAGCCGATGTGGAGGCTATTTTCGATGACCCGAGAAGTCATCGTCAGCACCGCGGCCGAGCGGGCGGTCATGACGAAGCCGCCTAGTCGGAGAGTTTCGCCTACAGCCAGGGCTCCCCCAGAGGTGATGTTGTCCTTGACAACGAGACGAGCCATCCTCCTTATGATGACGACACAGTGGAACTCTCATGAAAGCACCAATGTCGGTGTCAAAACCGGCAGATCTCGGGTAGGGGGTCCCGAACTGTGCGTCTAAGGCGGATGGTAACAGGAGGCAGGGGACATGATGTTTACCCAGGTTCGGGCCCTCTTGATGGATGTAAGACCCTACGTCCTTCTTGATTGTTCTTGATGATATGAGTATTACAAGAGTTGATCTACCACGAGATCAGAGAGGCTAAACCCTAGAAGCTAGCCTATGGTATGATTGTCTATTGTCCTACAGACTAGAACCCTCCGGTTTATATAGACACCGGAGGGGGCTAGGGTTACACAAGGTCGGTTACAAAGGAGGAGATATACATATCCGTATTGCCTAGCTTGCCTTCCACGCCAAGTAGAGTCCCATCCGGACACGGGACGAAGTCTTCAATCTCATATCTTCATAGTCCATCAGTCCGGCCAAAGGATATAGTCCGGCTGTCCGGAGACCCCCTAATCCAGGACTCCCTCAATGACCATAAAATATATTACTCATATAAATAGAACAACCATTATTCTCTGATTTAAATGAATAACCATCTCGCATCAAACAAGATCTAGATATAATGTTCATGGTTAACGCTGGCACCAAATAACAATTATCCAGGTCTAAAACTAATCCCAATGGTAGATGTAGAGGTAGCGTGTCGATGGCGATCACATCGACTTTGGAACCATTTCCCACGCGCATCGTCACCTCATCCTTAGCCAATCTTCGTTTAATCCGTAGCCCCTGTTTCGAGTTGCAAATATGAGCAACCAAACCAGTATCAAATACCCAGGCGCTACTACGAGCATTAGTAAGGTACACATCAATAACATGTCTATCAAATATACCTTTCACTTTGCCATCCTTCTTATCCGCCAAATACTTGGGGCAGTTCCGCTTCCAGTGACCAGTCCCTTTGCAGTAGAAGCACTCAGTCTCAGGCTTATGTCCAGACTTGGGCTTCTTCACTTGAGCAACAACTTGCTTGCCGTTCTTCTTGAAGTTCCCCTTCTTCCCTTTCCCCTTCTTCTCGAAACTAGTGGTCTTGTTGACCATCAACACTTGATGCTCCTTCTTGATTTCTACCTTCGCAGCTTTTAGCATTGCGAAGAGCTCGGGAATTGTATTATCCATCCCTTGCATATTATAGTTCATCATGAAGCTTTTGTAGCTTGGTCGCAGTGATTGAAGAACTCTGTCAATGACACTATCATTAGGAAGATTAACTCCCAATTGAGTCAAGTGGTTGTGGTACCCAGACATCTGAGTATATGTTCACTGACAGAACTATTCTCCTCTAGTTTGCAGCCGTAGAACTTATTGGAGACTTCATATCTCGCAATCCGGGCATTTGCTTGAAATATTAACTTCAACTCCTGGAACATCTCATATGCTCCATGACGTTCAAAACGTCGTTGAAGTCCCGATTCTAAGCCGTAAAGCCTGGCACACTGAACTATCGAGTAGTCATCAGCTTTGCTCTGCCAGACATTCATAACATCTGGAGTTGCTCCTGCAGCGGGCTTTGCACCTAGCGGTGCTTTCAGGACATAATTCTTCTGCGCAGCAATGAGGATAATTCTCAAGTTACAGACCTAGTCCGTGTAGTTGCTACCATCATCTTTCAACTTATCTTTCCCTAGGAACGCATTAAAATTCAAAGGAACAATAGCATGGGCCATTTATCTACAACAACATAGACATGCAAAATACTATCACATACTAAGTTCATGATAAATTAAAGTTCAATTAGTCATATTACTTAAGAACTCCCACTTAGATAGACATCCCTTTAGTCATCTAAATGATCACGTGATCCATATCAACTAAACCATGTCCGATCATCACGTGAGATGGAGAAGTTTTCAATGGTGAACATCACTATGTTGATCATATCTACTATATGATTTAGGCTTGACCTTTCGGTCTTAGTGTTCCAAGGCTATACCTGCATATGCTAGGCTCGTCAAGTTTAACCTGAGTATTCTGCTTGTGTAAAACTGGCTTGCACCCGTTGTATGTGAACGTAGAGCTTATCACACCCGATCATCACGTGGTGTCTCGGCACGATGAACTATAGCAACGGTGCATACTCAAGGAGAACATTTGTACCTTGAAATTTAGTGAGAGATCATCTTATAATGCTACCGCCGTACTAAGCAAAATAAGATGCATAAAATATAAACATCACATACAATCAAAATAAGTTATATGGTATGGCCATCATCATCTTGTGCCTTTGATCTCCATCTCCAAAGCATCGTCATGATCACCATCGTCACCGGCTTGACACCTTGATCTCCATCGTAGCATCATTGTCGTCTCGCCAACTATTTCTTCTCCGACTATCGCTACTGCTTAGTGATAAAGTAAATCAATTACATGGCGATTGCATTTCATAGAATAAAGCGACAACCATATGGCTGGAGAAACAGACACCCGCTAGCCACCTGTGTGCGAAGCACGTCGGTAGAACCAGTCTCATGAGCGCGGTCATGTAATGTCGGTCCGGGCCGCTTCATCCAACAATACCGCCGAATCAAAGGAAGACGTTGCTGGTAAGCAGTATGGCTGTTATCGCCCACAACTCATTGTGTTCTACTCGTGCATATAAGATCTACGCATAGACCTGGCTCTGATGCCACTGTTGGGGAACGTGGTATTTCAAAAAAATTCCTACGATCACGCAAGATATATCTAGGAGATGCATAGCAATGAGAGGGGAGAGTGTGTCTATGTACCCTTGTAGACCGAAAGCGGAAGCGTTCAGTAACGCGGTTGATGTAGTCGAACGTCTTCGCGATCCAACCGATCCAAGTACCGAACGTACGACACCTCTGCGATCAGCACACGTTCATCTCATGACGTCCATCGAACTGTTGATCCATTTGAGGACGAGGGAGAGTTCCGTCAGCACGACGGCGTGATGACGGTGATGATGAAGTAACCGGCGCAGGGCTTTGCCTAAGCACTACGACGATATGACCGAGGTGTGTAGCTGTGGAGGGGGGCACCGCACACGGCTAAGAGAAGACTTGATATTCCTTTGGGGTGCCCCTCCCATGTATATAAAGGGGGGAGGAGAGGTGGCCAGCCCTAGGGGGCGCGCCATGGGAGAAGAAGGGTTCGGTCCAAGTAGGATTCGGTCCCACCCTTTCCTAGTCCAAGTAGGAGAAGAAGGGAAGGAGGAAGAGAAGAGAAGGAAGGAGGTGGGCGCCGCCCCTCCCCTTGTCCAATTCGGACTGGGCAAGGGGGGCGCCACCTCATGCCGACCCTCTCTCTTCCCCACTAAGGCCCATGGTGGCCCATTAACCTCCCGCCGGGGGGGGGGGGTTCGGTAACCCCCGGTACTCCGAAACTTATCCGAAACTATTGAACCATTTGGTGTCCGAATGTAGCCTTCCAATATATGAATCTTTTATCTTGACCATTTCGAGACTCCTCGTCATGTCCGTGATCTCATCCGGGACTCCGAACAAACTTCGGTTCATCAAAACACGAAACTCATAATACAAATCATCATCGAACGTTAAGCGTGCGGACCCTACGGGTTCGAGAACTATGTATACATGCCCGAAACATATCTCCGATCAATGACCAATAGCGGAACCTGGATGCTCATATTGGCTCCTACATATTCTACGAAGATCTTTATCGATCAAACCGCATAACATCATATGTTGTTTCCTTTGTCATCGGTATGTTACTTGCCCGAGATTCGATCATCGGTATCATCATACCTAGTTCAATCTCGTCACCGGCATGTCTCTTTACTTGTTCCGTAATGCATCATCCCATGACTAACTCATTAGTCACATTGCTTGCAAGGCTCATAGTTATGTGCATTACCGAGAGGACCCAGAGATACCTCTCCGATACACGGTGTGACAAATCATAATCTCGATCTATGCCAACTCAACAAACATCATCGGAGACACCTGTAGAGCATCTTTGTAATCACCCAGTTACGTTGTGACGTTTGATAGCACACAAGGTATTCCTCCGATATTCGGGAGTTGCATAATATCATAGTCTGAGGAACATGTATAAGTCATGAAGAAAGCAGTAGCAGAAAAACTAAACGATCATTATGCTAAGCTAACGGATGGGTCTTGTCCATCACATCATTCTCTAATGATGTGATCTCGTTCATCAAATGACAACACATGTCTATGGTCAGGAAACTTAACCATCTTTGATTAACGAGCTAGTCAAGTAGAGGCATACTAGGGACACTCTGTTTGTCTATATATTCACACATGTACTAAGTTTTCGGCTAATACAATTCTAGCATGAATAATAAAAATTTATCATGATATAAGGAAATATAAATAACAACTTTATTATTGCTTCTAAGGTATATTTCCTTCAAAGAATCCATCTCGACGATGATCGGTAGCTCACTTATGCATGGCTATAAAAGATTGGGTCTACAAACGTTCACAATCCTACACTAGACAGATATAACTGAGAGAAAATGAGAGAGAGAGAGAGACATTACGGTGCATGGGATGTTTCTCATATGGCTGATGGATCGCGCACAAATTGTACAGCAAAGATGCCTCCCTCCAACACTTTCTTTTTTGTGTGGGGCGGTAGGCGGACATTACCCAGAAAGATACTTATGCACATGATTGGTGTTTCTTGGCCTTGTTTCTCTTTATGAAATGTAAGCACTCATAAGCAGTCATAATGTTATTAGTAATGAGTCTCCCTGGCACAAATGCTGACTGCTCATCAGAAATAATCTCAGGCAAAATAATTTTCAGACGGTTGGAGATTACTTTTGAAGCAATTTTATAGAGGACGCTGCAAAGACCGATAGGCCGGAATTGTGATAACAGAGTGGGGATTTTCACCTTTGGGATCAGCACCAAGATGGTCTCATTGATGCTTTTTGCTGACTCCTTCCCCTCCATAATGTCAAGAACTGCTTTGGTAACATCATCCCCACAAATCTACCAATGTCGCTGAAAGAAATGGGCCGGAAAACCATCCGGACCCGGTGACTTAGTAGGGAACATTTGGAAGAGTACTGTTTTTACTTCCTTTTGAGTGTAAGGAGCATTCAACATGTCATTCATCTCCTGGGTTATTTTGAATGGTGCTTTATTGCATAAGATCAACGTTTACAGGAAATACATAAATGCTCCGGAGGGGAATCTAACCAAACATATGCGTAGCCTACGTAAGGCAAAGAAGCCCATGCTTCAGCCCACCATGACGTGCCTATCGAAGATCCAACTGAAGCGGGCCGGCCTGAGCTCGCTACGGGCCGCCCTTTGGTGTGCCAGCTCCTCCATCCTCCGGATCTTGGGCGGCAGCCCGCACACGTACTCCTGCGCCCGGCGGCCCTCTCCAGAGAGTCCGGCGAGCTCCGCCACCCGCCACCTGCGCACGAAGTGCTCCACCAGATCGCCGTAGTCCCTCGCCGTGTACACGCCGGCACTCTGCGCCACGGCGGAGAACCGCTCGAACAGGCTGTTCTCGCCACTGGCGGCGTCGCGGCCGTCGGACATGAGCAGCCCCGGCATGGTGACCTTGCCGCGCATGACGTGCGCCAGCGCGCGCACCATGCCGTCGGGGTCCAGCTCGAAGAGCTTGGCGCACACCCTGGTGTAGCCCGCCTCGTGCCTCTTCTCGTCGGCGGCAATCACGCCGCAGATCTTGGCGAGCGCCTGGTCGCCGTGCTGCCCGGCGAGCCTCGCCGTGTGCACGTGGGAGACGAAGGTCGCGCGCTCCTGGAACGCGCCGTAGATCACGCTGTGGTACGGGCTCTTGGGCACCAGCATCTCCTTCATAGCAAAACAACATATATGATGTTTTAATTAACCAGTGCACAAGTTTGTAGTGCACTGAGTACGTACGGTGCAACTGTGTTTATGCGCGTACGTACCATGCCGTTGCGGAGGAGGTGGTGGACGGTGGTCTCGACCTGGCGCATGTCGACGCGGCCGGAGAGGTAGAGGTAGCGGTTGAGGAGGTCGCCGTGGCGGTTCTCCTCGGCCGTCCAGCCGCGGATCCACTGCGCCCAGGGGAGGCTGCTGGCCCCGGTGTTGTCCGCGATGCCCTCCGTGCGGTTCCCCATGCTCTGGTACGACGGGAGCGCCTCCTCCGTCACCATGTTGCCCACCAGGCAGACCAGGACCTCGTCGGGCACGCGGGCGGCTCCCGCGCGAAGCGCAGCCACGCCGTCCATGAAGGCGGACAGAGCCTCCTCCTCCGACGCGCCGGGCGTCGCGGCGGAGCACGGCATGAAGTCGTGCGGCTGCCACGAGGACTCCACCGGGTTGAGCAGCGGGAGCATGTTCTCCGCCACCCAGCCGTTCAGCGACTGCACGATCTCCGCCTGCTCCCGCGGCACCGGCGCGCACCCCATGTCGATGCTCCTCGGCGGGGCCTCCACCGCCGCGGCCGCGGTCCATCTCGCCAAACTGGCCGCAGCAAACTTAATTAGTTAGTGCAGACACTACAGGAACGTTAATTAGGAGCAAAGTTACAGCTCGCGAGGTGTACACTTGGATGCACATACCTGCACCTAGGATTTGCAGGACAGAGGATCCATCCGAGGCGCGTGGCTCTCCCCGAGCCCGCGTTGCTCTTGTCGGAGAAGAAGAAGCAGGAGAACTTGGTCGACGTGCCTACTGCTAGCCCCAGCGTCGCCATCGATCACAAACACTCGTATTTTGCTGGATTTGTGAATGATTCTGTACTTACACACGGTGCCTGTCTTCTATATATAAAAGGAAATGAAAGGATAGTGGGGCTGGCATGCAACCCATGCATAGGCCCTCCGTTTCTAAATATATGTCTTTTTAAAGATTTCAAATAAACTACTACATACGGATGTATATAGACATATTTTAGAGTATATATATTCACTCATTTTATTTCATATAGAGTCACTTGTTAAAATTTTTAAAAAGACATATATTTAGGAATGGGGGGAGTACACCCCTTGTCCAATGGAGAGAGGAGAGAGAAGGGAGAGAGAGGGAAAAAATGGGCTAGTGATGGGGCCAAGACTCGTCCATAGTGTGTTTGGACTCCCCCAAACATACTACCCCCTTCATTCCAAAATATAGTGCGCCCGCGCTTTTCGAGGACCAACTTTGACCATAAATTTAACCAACGAGACCAACTGTGGTGGGAGAAAAAATTATATAATTGAAAACTTCTTTCGAATACAAATTCACTGATATAATTTTTGCTCCCGACGCAATTGGTCTTGGTAGTTAAATTTACGGTCAAAGTTGAAGCACGTGGATAGAGGAAGCTCTACATTATGGAATGAAGGGAGTACACTTTTGCCTTCGATTTGTGAAATTTTAAACCGAACAATATTCATCAACGGTACGTCATGAGCTCACTTTGGTCACCCGAGCATGACAACTCTATATGGACATTTGATGTTCCCCGTTGGATAACAAATCATACGGTCTAGATATTTAGAGGCTTTCGAGGTTCCAACGTTAAAGATGCCGTAATAATGCTCAACAGGGACCGGATATGGCAAGAACATAGGAGTATGGAACAGCCAACCCAATGAAATGAATGCGCTACGACATCAATGGCGCACATGCATGGCATTTTTTCGGCAGAGTCATCGTTCCTGAATTGCACAGTCCCAAGAGCCATGTATAGCTTATCACCATACAACGATACAAAGGCAAGTAGTATGCCTCATCACTTGATACTAGCCATAATGGGTAAAAACATATATGTATGATGTTACTATCTATATTACTGACTTACTTTCACTGTGGGTAGTCTGAGAGCGTCTATATATACTCGTATTGTTGCTATATTTAGGAATTGTTCACAACTTGCACACACGGTGACCGTATACCGGCGAAACCGCCAAAGTACGATGGAAAACAGGAAGAGGGGGCATATGGAACAGCCAACGCAATGAATGGGCCGTAGAGCTAGGGCATCAATGGCGCACATGCACCTATGACAGATCGACAGTACTAGTTTCGGCGCAAGTGTTGATCACCCCTGCCATGCCTGTGAGCATGGGCTCACGTTTAACTCCCTCATTGACATGCAAAGGAAATCAACAACCAAACTCTAAGAGCATTAAACGTTTCCAACCCACCCCTGCCATGTCTCTGACTCCATGCTCACGTTCAATATGGGCATCCCAGGTGGACCCTCAAACTTCGTCCGAACCACAGTGTTCGGATCACTCTTGTCATCCAATGAAAACATGTATGTGTCCACTTAACAGTCCTGACTACGGATTCCGGTATCCAAGAGACAAACGGCGGGGTGAGGGGCTTTGCTGGAGTCCGGACATGCACTTACCAATCACACTGGCGGAGACAGGCACATGCATGGTCTCTATCTACCTTTTCTCCTCCCAACCGAATACTTTGTGATTAGTATGGGATGGCTCCCTCCCGCCTCAGCTTCACGAAGAACGTCCGGACATATACCGGAGACATTTGCAGGCCAGCCTTGGAGATGCCCTAACTCACATAGTACTCCCATTCGTGATGGAGTACAGAAGAAATCAACAAGCACACTCTTCTTTTTGAACAACTCAACCACACTAAGGCCAACTCTAGCCCATCCCCTAAAAATAGAGGAGCAAAAAGACAGAGTAAACTTGGTGGAATATTACTCCACTAAATTTTGGCCTGATCTAGCCGAACTCCTAAATTTAGCGGAGTAAAAAGGAAATTTTCATAAGTTCAACATAGATTCGATTTAAACGAACTTCTAAATCGAAGTTCGACACATAATGTACATAAGCATCCGCCGAAACATAGTCTAGTGTGAACCTAAACATCAACTTGAACTTAAAACCAAACATAATTTACATTAAAAATCACCTAAGCATAATAATCAAACTAAAAACCTTACTCGTCGGACTTATAGAGGGCGAGCCATTGCGCCCGCAAAATCCCACCACCCATGGGGTCCATCCCTATGCCGTCATTGTCACAGTCGAGGAAAAATCCTTCGCCATTCTTCAACGTCGAAGTCGTCGTCGGCGCCGCAGTCCACCTCGTCGTCCGAGAGGACGATGACCTCCACGTCGGGGTACTAGCGACGGAGGTCCGCCATGTACTCCTCCTCGGCGGCCTCTGCCGCGATGTGCTCCCTCGCCTCCCGGTCCTTATTAGCCACCACCGCACTCACCACCCCCGGCGGCGGGTGGCCGAGCTCGTCGGGCGCCTCGCCCCACGGGAGGTTGAGGTGGGCAGCGGTGTCATGCAACCGGTCATACTCGTAGGTGGCGAGTTCGGCCGCGTGGAAGGAGTTGATCCCGTGCTTCTTGTGGGTGTCGCGACCGGTGATCTCGGCCACTCACGTCTCCCATGCTTATTGCTGGACGCCAAAGTACTTCATGTGTGGTTGCCGTGGGGTGGGGAGGTCGGGGAAGTGGGCGAGCCGGTGGTATGGGGCCACATCATCGTGACGGCGACTTGAGGACGTGCCCGCGTTGCGGATGGGCGGCACAGACCGGCGGCCACGAGATCTTGCCATTGGGAGGAGGGGACGACAGGGTGGGGGTGGGGGAGGGTCACCTGTGGCAGGGATTGGGGAGGAGGAGAGACAGAGGAGGGTGGGGATTTTTTTTACTTAGCCACTGAATAGTGGAGTAAATATAGGTGCCGAATACGTGGTGAAGGAAAAGTTATCCTCCTCTGTGGGTTTTAGGGGTTCGGCTAGATCCCGATTAGAGGAGTAAAACTGGGATTTTCACTCTTCTACCAGTTTTAGGGGATCGACAAGAGTTGTCCTAAGTAAAGAGACTTAAACCCGGTCTGACTGGGAGCCCTCACAAAGGTCCTCTGCTGCGAGTGTGTGCCATCTGGGCCCATCTTTGGCCCACTTGCCCCCAATTCGCGAGGAAAATATCAGTTGCTCTCACACTTAAATGCTTTCATGCTCCAAACTTCTGAACAGAAATTTTAAATGTTTCATAAAAGAATATTCCCTAGACATATGTCTCCAATTCCTAAACATTTCAAATCCAACTTCTAAGTATACGAAGGGAAACAAAGAAAAATTTGCATGAATAGTAGTATCACAGAAAGACAGAAGCAAAAAACAACACTATTCACATCTGATTTCTCTTTTTTGTTTCTCCGTGTATATTTCAAATATAGATTCGACATTTTAAAGGAATGTGGACACTTGTCTTGTGAACATTCACATTGTTTTGAATGTTTTGAAACATTAAAATGTGTTTTTTTGAATGATGGCAGTATGGGAACATTGGAGGCATGGGAGCACGTGATATGTTATCACACACCAATTTACACATTGGAGTGTTGCACGTGCCAGCCCAGGAATCACACTGGCATGAGCCTTAGAAAAGTTGATATCACAGCATAGACATACAACTACAATATTTTCTACAGTTCTTATGGTATAGCACATAAGAAAATAATAACTTATCAGACTATAGCAGAAGATTTTAACTGGGACACTGAGGGGTTTGGCATGAATCCATTCCAAAGGGCTCTGGCTGGACCACTGTCCCCTGCCACAATCTCGATCACTTCCTTCCGGCAGAAGGAAGATGAAATCCGTGCTTCGTATCTGGCCATGGCAGAATGCTCCGAGGAGGATAGAATCCCTGTGTAACGAGATCCGCCAGATGATGGTGGGTGGTCGTAGAAACTAACCAAACTCCCAGCACCCATGTCAGCAGTGGTTATTCTAGCAGACATATCGGTGTGGGGATTTGCAGCACCTCTCATCGAAGAACTCGTCACTCCCCGCGGGTGGCAACCATACCGCTCTCCCTCGACTCTGGCATCACTAGGGTCTTCAAATCCAAAGCTTTTATTGTTAACAATGGAGGATAAGGGCCGAGCGAGGAACAGAGAAGGAAGGAGGAGCATGACTTTGGTTAAATCTCCCTTTTGCGATTTATAAGAACGTGTGAGGAATGTCAAGCAACGACTTATTTCTTGGGGGGCTAGCCTAGAGCGGGCCGACACGTGGAACATCAACATAGAATGTGAAATAAAAAGCTTATCAAGTTGTCATAGCCTAACAGGGTCGGCGGGCTAGCTGTGGGATTTCCATAGTACGACCGGTATGGGCCAACTCACTTAACCCGAGGACCTCCATGGTCGGGCCGCCCTACTAAAACGTCTGGTTCAAATATGGTGAACATCACGTAGGCCCCTAATACCGCTCTCCCTTGAATCTACCATCACTAGGGTCTTCAGATCCAAAGCTTCTGGCCATTAACAATGGAGGATAAGGGCCATGCGAGGAATAGTGAAGGAAGAAGGAGCGTGACTTTAGTGAAATATCCCTTTTGCGATTTATAAGAACACACGGATTGTCAAGCAACGACTTATTTCTTCAGGGTTGGGCCAAGAGCGGGCCGACACGTGGAGCATCAACACAAAATGTGAAATGCAAAAGCTTATCAAGTTGGCATAGCTAAACAGGATCGGTGGCCTAGCCGTGGCCTCTTCATAGTATGGTTAGTATGGGCCAACTCACTTAACCCGAGGACCTCCATGGTTGGGTCGCCCAACTAAAACGTCTGTTTCAAATATGGCGGGCATCATGTAGGCCCCTAAGCCGTGAAGACGTGGGCCCCGAAGCCACGAAGACGCATGTCGTTTCGGTTAATTCGGCTCTAACTCCGACTCTTGAGGTAATCATTTGGGGTGCATCGGCGGAGGGAAGCCCGCCGGCTGTGGCCTGTAGGTTTTTTTAGCCTCGTATGGGGGTTTGATAACCCATAAGTATAGGTGAGGGAGTCCTGGATTAGGGGGTGTCCGGATGGCCGGACTATACCTTCAGCCGGACTCCTGGACTATGAAGATACAAGATTGAAGACTTTGTCCCGTGTCCGGAAGGGACTTTCCTTGGCGTGGAAGGCAAGCTTGGCGATACGGATATGTAGATCTCCTACCATTGTAACCAACTTTGTGTAACCCTAACCCTATCCGGTGTCTATATAAACCGGAGGGTTTTAGTCCGTAGGACAACATACAGAACAACACTCATACCATAGGCTAGCTTCTAGGGTTTAGCCTCTCCGATCTCGTGGTAGATCTACTCTTGTACTACCCATATCATCAATATTAATCAAGCAGGATGTAGGGTTTTACCTCCATCGAGAGGGCCCGAACCTGGGTAAAACTTCGTGTCCCTTGCCTCCTGTTACCATCCGGCCTAGACGCACAGTTCGGGACCCCCTACCCGAGATCCGCCGATTTTGACACCGACATTGGTGCTTTCATTAAGAGTTCCTCTGTGTCGTCGCCATCAGGAAGGATGCCTCGCCCCGTCTTTAAAGACGGCACCATTGCTAAGGGAGCTTTGGTTGTCGGCCAAACCCTCCGGCTAGGTGGTTTTCTTATGACCGCCTATTCGGCTTCTACGCCGACGATGACCTCTCGAGCCATCGAAAACAATCTTCATGTCAGCTCTGAACTTGCCGAGCAGTTAGATCCAATGGAGCTCTCCTCCATAAACGAGCTCTTGGATCGCATCGCTGCCCTGGGAGTCGCTACGGATTACGACCAGATTGGGCCTAAACCCGATCTGAGAGAGATTAACTCTCCCTAAGTCACCCATCACGTTGCCGTGGTAGAGGGACAGTGCGGCGACCCTTCATCTATCTTAAGGACTAGCTACGTCCGGATTCCCGATCCCTCCAAGCCGGATACCCGCGGAGGGGAGGATATCACTCAAGACCTGAACTTAGAGTCAAGCGACGGGCTGGATTCATTGGACAACATCCAGGAATCCAAATTTTTGAGTTCGGAAACTCCTCGGCCTCTGAGCCTCAGATTGGGTGAGGCTTCGGATTTAATTCCACCCACCCACCCGAACACAAGCGATCTATCCCAAATCAGGCAAGAGCCCAAAGAAACAGTACATCATTACTGGGCCAGATTCCTGCTGGTTAGGAACAGGATAAGGGACTGCCGCGAGGAAGACGCAATCTCAATCTTCTGCAATAATTGCACGGACAAGGGAATCCTCAACGCCATAAGTCGCCGTGATATTACGCGCTTCGCTGACTTGGCGTCCATCGTACGAAAGTACTGTGCGATGGAAAGCGCCTGGAAAACCGAAATAAAATTTTGGGATGATCTGGCCCTGAATACAAACCCAGTCCGAAATAAAAGGGTGCATCATTGCCAGACACCCGGGTCAAACACAAAAAAGCAAAAACCCTCTACAGGGCATGGAACCGTACTGGAAGGATGGCTCAATGGACCCTGTAAAATTCACAGTACAGAGGACGCCACACCAACTCACAGCCTTAGAGCATGTTGGATACTCCGGCAGGTGGCCAAAATTGGCGAAGATCTCCTAATTCCGGAGGCCACAGAAAGCCACCCCAGAGACACCAATACGGTATTAACAGTCTTCGAGACTTTCGCATCAAATAATATGCGAAAAAGGACACTCCGCAGCCTTGCCGAAGTCTACCAAGTAGAAACAATAAACCCATGGAGTGACACGGCTATTACCTTTAACACCAGTGATGAACCTAAATTCCGAATAGCCCGAGCACCAGCCGCATTGGTCCTCAGTCCAATAGTGGACGACTTTCGTCTTACCAATGTACTCATGGACGGCGGCAGCGGATTGAACCTCATTTACGAGGAAACCCTTCAAAAAATGGAAATAGACTGGAACCGCATTGAGCGAAGCAGCACAACTTTTAGAGGAATAATCCCCAGTCGGGAAGCGTGCTGTACAGGAAAAATCACACTAGATGTGGTGTTCGGCACGCCAGATAATTACAGATCCGAAGAGGTCACGTTCCATGTGGCTCCGTTCAGCAGCGGTTATCACGCTCTGCTAGGGCGGGAAGCGTTTACAATCTTCCAAGCAATACCCCATTACGGGTACATGAAGCTCAAGATGCCCGGGCCTAACGGGATTATCACTCTCGCTAGTGATCCGGACATAGAACTCCGCGCCGAAAACAAGACAGCCGCATCGGCCCTTGAGGCACTATCCGAAGCCCTAGCGGCTGAGGAACTGACTGCGCTGCGCTCTACGGTGAATAGGGATGATGTGGTACTCGACAAAAGATCCAAGTCCACCTCCTTTAAACCGGCGGACGAAATAGTCAAATTCCAGGTCCATCCAACGGACCCCAATAAAACAGCTTCCATCGGGGCACAGTTAAACCCTGATGTAGACGCCGCACTGCGAGAGTTCCTACGAGAGAACTGGGACATTTTCGCCTGGCACCCTTCAGACATGCCAGGAATCCCACGCAGGCTGGCCGAGCATAGCTTAAATATCCCAAAAGGATTCAAACCTGTCAAACAAGCTCTTTGGTGTTTTTCCGAACCGAAGAGACAGGCCATGGGAGAGGAGCTAGCAAAGCTATTGGAGGCCGGATTCATCAGAGATATAAAACATCCGGACTGGCTAGCAAACCTGGTGATGGTACCAAAGAAGGACAAATCTTGGCACCTGTGCATTGATTTTAAAGACCTTAACAAGGCTTGCCCAAAGGATCCCTTCCCCCTCCCCCGCATCAATCAAATTATCGACGCTACCGCAGGACACAATTCGTTGTGTTTCCTCGACGCATATTCCGGCTACCATCAAATCAAGATGGCAGAATCAGACCAAGCCGCAACGGCATTTATCACACCATACGGCCCATTCTGCTTCAACACAATGCCCTTCGGGCTCAAAAACGCCGGCGCAACATATCAGCGCATGATTCAAACATGTCTGGCAAACCAGATTGGCAAAATAGTGGAGGCATATGTAGATGATGTGGTCGTCAAAACAAGACATGTCGAATCTCTAGTAGACGACTTGAGGCTCACATTTGATAACCTCCGAACATACGACATCAAGCTCAACCCGGAAAAATGCATTTTCGGCGTTCCAGCCGGAAAGCTCTTGGGCTTCATTGTATCCGGTAGAGGAATTGAAGCAAATCCAGCCAAGATCCGAGCTCTGTCACAATTGGATATCCCAAAAGACGTCAAACAAATACAAAAGTTAACCGGATGCGTGGCGGCTCTAAGCCGCTTTATCTCCCGCTTGGGAGAAAAGGCCCTCCCCTTTTACCGCCTCCTTCGGCGCACCGAACACTTCGAATGGACAGATGCAGCCACGGCCGGACTCGATGAAATGAAAGCCATATTGGCAACAAACCCAGTCCTGGCCGCGCCAAACATTGGCGAACCAATGCTATTGTACATTGCAGCAACACATCAGGTTGTAAGCGCAGTGCTCGTCGTCGAACGAGAAACGGACGGACACAAATTCCCCCTTCAAAAGCCGGTCTATTATGTGTCCACTGTCCTCACTCCATGCAAATCACGGTACCCGCATTATGAAAAGATTGCTTACGCGGTATTCGTGGCATCCCGGAAGCTACGACACTACTTTCAAGAGTGTTCAATAACAGTAGCCTCAGAAGTACCACTTAACGATATTATAAACAACCGTGACGCAATGGGCCGGATTGCAAAATGGGCCATTGAGCTCCTCCCGTTCGACATAACTTACAAGCCACGATGAGCCATCAAGTCGCAAGTTTTGGCCGACTTCGTCGCAGAATGGACGGAGGCCGAACTCCCTAGAGAGTACGGCACATATTCAAATTGGATCATGCATTTCGACGGCTCCAAGATGTTGGCCGGACTAGGGGCTGGCGTCGTTTTGACGTCCCCCACAAGAGACACAGTTCAATACGTACTCCAGATTATGTACACAGACTCCAACAATGCAGCCGAATATGAGGCCCTTTTACATGGTCTCCGGATGGCAGTATCCATGGGCATTCAACGCCTAGAGGTGCGCGGGGACTCGAACCTCGCAATATCCCAAATAAATGGAGACTTCGATGCCAAGGATCCAAAAATGGCAGCTTACCGCAACGCCGTCCTAAAAATGTCAGCTCGGTTCGAAGGGCTTGAATTTCACCATATAGCCCGGGAAAATAATCAGGCGGCAGATGTCCTGGCACGCATCGGCGCAAAACGCGATGTAGTCCCCCCAACATCTTCTTGGAAAGGTTATTCAAGCCATCCGTAGTATGGGAAGGGGAACCAAACAATAATAGCCCAGACCCAACCGCACTGCCCGACACCGAACATTCTGACACAATCGGAGGCTCTGCCAATGAAATAACACCTTCAGCCCACGTAATAATGGCCGTCATCGCCCCATGGACAGAACCATTTCTCGCCTACCTTACTAGGCAGGAACTCCCCGAGGACCAAAACGAGGCATGCTGCATAGTGCGGTGATCCAAAGCCTACAAAGTTCACGAGGGAGAGCTTTATAAGAAAAGCACTACCGGAGTCCTTCAAAGGTGCATCTCCAAAGAGGAAGGGCGGAACCTCCTGGCTGAAATTCATGCCGGAATCAGCGGTCATCATGCTGCAGCTCGGTCCCTTGTAAGCAAGGCCTTCCGCACAGGCTTTTATTGGCCGACGGCCCGGGCAGAGGCCCAGGACCTAGTCCAACGATGCGCCGGTTGCCAGATCTTTGCAAACCAAAGCCATATGCCACCCACCGCCCTCCAAACTATCCCCATCACTTGGCCCTTCGCGGTCTGGGGGCTTGACATGGTTGGACCCCTTAAAGGCGGAACCCACAAGCAAAAATACTTACTAGTCATGGTGGATAAGTTTACCAAATGGATAGAAGCCGAGCCTATTAAGACGGCCAAATCCGGACCGGTGATAGACTTTATATCCGGGGTTGTACACCCCTACGGCGTCCCCCACAGCATCATTACTGATAACGGCACGAACTTTACGGCCGACGAGGTAAAACTCTGGTGCAAAAACATGGGCATCAAGCTCGATTATGCTTCCGTCTATCACCCACAAACTAACGGTCAGGTCGAATGTGGAAATGGTCTTATCATGAGCGGCATCAAACCCAGATTAGTGCGGTCCCTCAAGGAATCTAACACGCACTGGGTAGAGGAGCTCGACTCCGTACTCTGGGGGCTGCGGACCACGCCGAATCGCACCACCAGATACACACCATTCTTTATGGTGTACGGCGCAGAGGCAGTCCTGCCTTGCGACATAATTCATGACTCACCTCAAGTGCGCATGTACAAAGAAAGAGAAGCCGAACTCGATCGGCAGGACAGTTTGGACGCATTGGAGGAGGAGCGTGACGTGGCAAAAGCCCGTTCCACATTCTATCAACAGCAGGCTCGAAGATACCAAAGCAGAGAAGTATGGGCCAAAAATTACAACGTTGGCGAATTAGTTCTACGCCTGCCGGACAAGAAAAAGGACAAACTCAAGCCCAAGTGGGAAGGTCCCTTCATAATTGACCAAGTCCTGACTGGTGGAGCGTACCGCCTGCGAGATGTATCGGATAACCGACTCGAGCCGAACCCATGGAACGCAGCCCGTCTCCGAAGATTCTATGCCTAGCGCCAGACTCTGTGTTCGTCTCCTTCCTCTGTCCATTTTTTATATACTGTCTGTCTTACGTTTCTCTCCTTCTCCCCTTCCTTTCTCTTATAGCCTTTAAAGGCTCATCAAATGACGTGCTATTCGCACTCATTAAACCTGGGGCTTCTTTTACCAGAAGCTTATTTATACGGGCTTCATGCCCAACACATGTGTGACACTTCCGCATGTACCTTTTATTTCACCATTATATGCATCGATATGACTTAAGTTTTGGCCAAGCTGGGTTGCTTGGCTCCTGTGCTTACCCCTACGTTCCCGATTATTCGGCTAGGCGGTAAAGGGAGCACCTCTGCGATTGTTACTGCCGGATCAGCCGGATGTGTACCTCAGACTGGGTGAAGCCGAAAGCTAGCATTCTTAAGGGAATATTCGGTCGGTGACCTAAAAGATGATCTTTTTACTTATTTATTTATGCTCCCCCAGATGCTTTTTTCTGTGTCTTTTTCGCAGAATGGGCATGCACTTTAGGGCATGCCTCCCAGGGAAAGGAACCCCTAACGGAACTATTCTCCCTGGAAGATGTTTCTTACTAACCATGTAATATAACATAACTAGTCGGGCACTTGTCTGTTCACGCACTAATGACCCCTATGCCTGGTCTCCATGCATTCCTCGGTTCTTATATAACCGCATGGGAATTCGGACACACTCCGTACCGTCAGGTCCCGATGCTGATGCGAAAAGGTCGGCCATGACAAACGATCTACAATCCGGCTAGAAGGCATTATAAATGTCAATTAAATTACATAGTCATTCTGACTGATTGTATTCCTCTTCAATACCATCCAACAGGCTGTCTAGTTTACAATTCTACTGGGAATACTTTGCGGCCAATTCTACTTGGCCGTATACTAAGCTTACAGGGATCTCCTTCCCATCGGCCCCCACAGGACCGACCTCGGCCATGTGGTTGGGGTCAGCCTTTGTGTACCGCGTCTTCACCATGGCCCAGGCCTCCCTAGCGCCTTGACGGCAGGCCGATATCTTCCACAATCGGAAGCGCCGCCGTGCTCCCTTTAGCTTCTCCGCAAGCTCTCCAAGACCTTCGGGCACGGAGATGGATGGCCACAGGGCCTGGGCAACGCCTCACATCGCCTTCCGAACTCGCTCGAGCAGTTGCGAGAGCTCGGGAAGAAGGTCACCCGTAGAACCGGGCATCTCCTCTGCAGGACGACCTGTTAGCACACCTACAGACATTACTCTGTTAGTCGACTTCCCCGCCGAACTTTTTTTTCTCCAAAGGTTCGTTCAAGCACTTACTAATTATGCCGCGCCGAAGCCGCTGATTCTCCTTAACGGAGTCTGACAGCTGGGCACGAACATCTTTCAGCTCGACGCCCAGCTTGGTGTTGGCATCTTGGAGATTGTTCTTCTCCCGCCTCACCTTTGTCAGCACCTTCTCACCAGCCTTCAGCTGGCGTAGGAGGTGTTGCCTTTCCGGATTCAATCCGGCACCATCTGCAATTTCATTTGTCAGATTCGTACCCATGCCGTGCTTCGCAAAATACTTATCTTTCGAAGTGTATATTACCAGAGGGGGTCTCCTTGGGCTCCCCTGCCGCGGCTAGTGCGGCCTCAAGTTGGGCTTTGCACTCTTCCAGCTCCTGGGACAGTAGGGAATTCTTTTCTGTAAGAACCTGCATAACATATGATCCTTAGATCAGTTATTCTAACTGTTTCAAGTCTTGGGGGCTACTGGTATATATATATATAATTACCAAAATTTTCTTACCCGTATGTCTTTTACATATTGCTTTGTGGCTCTGGTTAGACCATTTTGAGCGGCACGGAGGTACGCATCTCCTGACTTGAAGGCATCTAATGCCTCTTGGGAGAAACAAGCGTCGCGAAAAATTGTCCGGCGACGCCTGTGGTTCATGGCACTCTCCACCTCAGAGTTGGTGGCAGACAACCTGTCCACATCCTCCGTCGGAGGAGCGTCCGATGCGCGCCTTGTGTTCGCCTCCGCCTCCGGACCAGGCTTTGGAGCCTGGCTGGTGGAGGCGCGATTGGCAGCCTCTCCGAATATAGTCCGGCGAGGTCTCTTTGTCCTGAAGAGAGCACGAGTGTTAATATGCCTTAAAGGTATAATCCCTGGGATAAGGAGGCGCGCCATACCTTTGCGCTGACGCCTCGGTCCGGACTGCACCTCTTTTCTGCCCACGGGGCCCTGCGGCCCCTCGTCGGCTTGTCGCCGCAGGTTCGGCCTCCTGTCTCAGAAACCTCCCCTGCAAAGTTTGGTTGTAATCAGGAAACTAAAAACACGAGAGGGCGGACCCCTATTCGGGGTACTGGGACTTCGATCGCAGTTACCTGGGAGGCCGGGATTAGCCCTGGGTAATCGTCCGTAATGGCCACCAAGGCGTTGTCCTTGCTCAATTGATGGAACACTCCATCAACCAGCTCCACAGATACGTCCGGATCCTCTTGAGAGGCCGGGTCGAGGGACCGTCCTGGGTCCTCGGGTTATGGAGGAGGGCTGTTTATTTCTTTAACAGCCTGGCGCATTTCCTGCGTTGAAGTCGCTAGACTGAATATTTAACGATGGGGATATAAAACGGATGGGAAAGATGCGACCACTTACCCAGCTTGGAGGATTGTACATAGAAAATCCACCCTTCGGGTCGACGCGGAGAAAATCCTCCTCTTCTCCCTTGTACAAAGCGGACAAGGTCTTTGCTAGAGCCGCAGCCGAATCCGGCCCCTTACGGCCGTAGCGGGTGGCGACGTCCTCCCCGTTGAAGTCCCACATGGGGTGGCCTCTATACTGTAGTGGCTGCACCCCTCGGATGATGCATGCGGTCATGACCCCGATCATGGTCAGTCCAGAATGAGCTAGCAATCTTATCCGGCCCATCAGGTAAATAATGTCCTTGTCACTTTCCCTCTGAGGGCTCCGTGGACGCTAACTTAGGCGCTTCTTTACTGGGGCACTGTCGAACTCAGGGAGGCCGATCTGGACAGGATCCGGCAGCGGGACGTCCTCTATGTAAAACCATTCCGAAGGCCAGTCCTCGGACGCCTTCTTTGGGGTTCCGGATAGATATCCGGTCCCGGCGATGCGCCACACTTCGGCTCCGCCCACTTGATATATTGACCCCTTCTTAGAACGGGGCATGAGGCAGAATAGCTCTTTCCACAGCCCGAAATGAGCCTCAACACCCAAGAACAGCTCGCAGAGGGCTACTAAGCCCGCGATATGCAATACGGAGGCAGGCGTGAGATTGTGTAGCTGGAGGCCATAGAACTCCAGGAGCCCCCGGAGAAATGGATGGATTGGAAATCCGAGCCCTCTTATTAAATAAGGGACGAGGCACACCCGCTCTCCTTTGGAGGGATTAGGGGCACTCTCCGCTTGCTCTCCGCCATTATAGATGGCAAGACCGGCTCGAACCGGGACCATATAGGCCGGGGGGAGAAATACCTTGGTCTGGAGCGTCACTAGCTCGCTATGCGGGATGGAGCATCTCTCCCAATATCCAGGCTGAGGGCTAGAAGGGCGAGAGGAGGAGTTGCGACGGCTGGCCATGGTGGTATGGACCTTTGTCGGATGCGCTCTGATGAACACTCGCGAAGGGGAGAAGGTGTGGTTTGGATCTAAATCCTCGTCCCCTTAAATGGGCGGCTCATTTACGCGGCTAGGGGTGTGGATGTAAAAACACTCAGACTTTTCATATTCGTTTGACACATGGGAGACGACCATTATTGGGCGTAGAAGCCGAGGAGCGCAACATTTACAAGAAACCGGACTTTATTCAACAGGTACACGGAATTTGGAGGAGAACCCGCCTTGCAATGCCGAAGACAATCTGCGCGCCGGACTCATCGTCATTGAAGCCTGGTTCAGGGGCTACTGAGGGAGTCCTGGATTAGGGGGTGTCCGGATGGCCGGACTATACCTTCAGCCGAACTCCTGGACTATGAAGATACAAGATTGAAGACTTTGTCCCGTGTCCGGAAGGGACTTTCCTTGGTGTGGAAGGCAAGCTTGGCGATACGGATATGTAGATCTCCTACCATTGTAACCGACTTTGTGTAACCCTAACCCTATCCGGTGTCTATATAAACCGGAGGGTTTTAGTCCGTAGGACAACATACAGAACAACACTCATACCATAGGCTAGCTTCTAGGGTTTAGCCTCTCCGATCTCGTGGTAGATCTACTCTTGTACTACCCATATCATCAATATTAATCAAGCAGGATGTAGGGTTTTACCTCCATCGAGAGGGCCCGAACCTGGGTAAAACTTCGTGTCCCTTGCCTCCTGTTACCATCCGGCCTAGACGCATAGTTCGGGACCCCCTACCCGAGATCCGCCGGTTTTGACACCGACAATAGGGGATCACAACAGTTTTCGAGGGTAGAGTATTAAACCTAAATTTATTGATTCGACACAAGGGGAGCCAAAGAATATTCTCAAGTATTAGCAGCTGAGTTGTCAATTCAACCACACCTGGAAACTTAATATCTGCAGCAAGGTATTTAGTAGCAAAGTAATATGATAGTAGTGGTAACGGTGGCAAAAGGTAACTGTAGCAAAAGTAATATTTTTGGGTTTTCTAGTGATTGTAACAGTAGAAGCAGAAAACTAAATAAGGGAAGAACAATATATGAAAAGCTCATAGGCATTGGATCGGTGATGGAGAATTATGCCGGATGCGATCGATCATGTAACAGTCATAACCTAGGGTGACACAGAACTAGCTCCAATTCATCAATGTAATGTAGGCATGTATTCTGAATATAGTCATACGTGCTTATGGAAAAGAACTTACATGCCATCTTTTGTCCTACCCTCCCGTGGCAGCGGTGTCCTAATGGAAACTAAGGGATATTAAGGCCTCCTTTTAATAGAGTACCAGACCAAAGCATTAACACATAGTGAATACATGAACTCCTCAAACTACGGTCATCCCCGGTAAGTATCCCGATTATTGTCACTTCGGGGTTAACGGATCATAACACATAATAGGTGACTATAGACTTGCAAGATAGGATCAAGAACTCTCATATATTGATGAAAACATAGTTGGTTCAGATCTAAAGTCATGGCACTCGGGCCCTAGTGACAAGCATTAAGCATAGCAAAGTCATAGCAACATCAATCTCAGAACATAGTGGATACTAGGGATCAAACCCTAACAAAACTAACTCGATTACATGATAAATCTCATCCAACCCATCACCGTCCAGCAAGCCTACGATGGAATTACTCACGCACGGCGGTGAGCATCATGAAATTGGTGATGGAGGAAGATTGATGATGATGATGGCGACGGATTCCCCTCTCCGGAGCCCCGAACGGACTCTAGATCAGCCCTCCCGAGAGAGTTTAGGGCTTGGCGGCGGCTCCATATCGTAAAACGCGATGAATCCTTCTCTCTGATTTTTTTCTCCCCGAAAGTGAATATATGGAGTCAAGGTTGAGGTCGGTGGAGCATCAGGGGGCCCACGAGGCAGGGGGGCGCGCCCAGGGGGTAGGGCGTGCCCCCACCCTCGTGGATAGGGTGTGGGTCCCCTGACGTGGATCTTTCTTCTAGTATTTTTATATATTCCAAAATAATTCTCCGTTGATTTTTAGGTCATTCCGAGAACTTTTATTTCTGTACAAAAATAACACCATGGCA
Organism: Triticum urartu; assembly: GCF_056163025.1. Classification (NCBI taxonomy): domain Eukaryota; kingdom Viridiplantae; phylum Streptophyta; class Magnoliopsida; order Poales; family Poaceae; genus Triticum; species Triticum urartu. Next base: position 639,705,209 of record NC_141875.1, read on the forward strand.
ATTCTGCTGAAAACAACGTCAGTCCGGGTTAGTTCCATTCAAATCATGCAAGTTAGAGTCCAAAACAAGGGCAAAAGTGTTTGGAAAAGTAGATACGACGGAGACGTATCAGGGTTTCCCCTTGCTCCAGGGCAAGGCGAGGGGAGCGCGGCTGGAGCATCGACCAGGGCGCCCTTTTCCTCCATCGCGCGTGTCATAAGGAGCACCACTGAAATGAGGGCCCTCGGATCGACGTCGGCCGGACCCCTGTTCCCGCCAGGGTTTGATCCACGACCGACGTTCCCTTCACCAGCAACTGCTTCGGTAATTGATTTGTTCCCCGTGGTAATAGTTAGTTTTTTTTTGCCTAGTTTCGAATCGGCTGGACTCGAGTGCACTGGATTGGATGCAATTCGATTCAACTCGATTCGAATCCAATCGATTGTGGGTGAATCACAACAATGCTAGATTGGTAGTTAGGGTTTTCT